>NC_134815.1:15460710-16040710 GCF_046742065.1 Oratosquilla oratoria
TCCTACGCAGACGACATAACAATCACATGCACACATCGTAACACAGACAAAGCTGCAGAAATAATCCAGCCTTACCTTGACACACTCAACACATGGTTCATCACAAACAGACTCAAAATAGCTCCAACCAAATCTACAGCAACACTTCTCACCAACTGGACAAAAGAACACAAATACATACCTCATCTCTACATCAACAACACTCTAATACCACACACAAACACACCGAAAATTCTTGGTGTAACATACGATACATCCATGTCTTTCAAACAACACCTCACAAACATAAAAAACAAATGCACACCTAGACTTAACGCACTTAAGTCAATCACAGGAACAACATTTGGACAAAACAAAGAAACTAATATAACAATATACAAACATTGCATACGCTCAGTGATGAATTATGCGAGTCTTGCATGGGCTCCTAATCTCAGTGAGACACACCACAACACCCTTCAAATCATACAAAACAAAGCCCTAAAAACAATTACAGGCTGCACAAATACATCACCTACAGACCATTTACACCATGAAACAAAAGTCCTCAAAGTCAAGGACCACCTCGACATGAGAGGCACACAAACACTTGCCGCAGCCACCACAAACACATCACACCCGCTACACTACATAGCAGAACACCCACACACACCAAGAAACATTAAAACTACACCCAAAGACCTTTATTACGCACAGATACTCTCTTCTCTTCCTCCACAACCACCAAATACCAGCCTCCGGAAACATATTCATAATCATATCACTCACCGCTCCATTAACACACTGAAAGACAACACACTGCTGCATGCCAGACCCCCTGATATCCACCCTTCTGAATCCTCTCTCCCACGAAAGGACAGAGTCCACTTGGCCAGACTGCGATGCGGTCACCACCCAGCACTTCTAAGCTATCAGAAGAGGCTGGACGACCGTGTTGTGAACAGCTGCCCAGGATGTAACACTTCACCCCATACCATACAACACATAATGGAAGACTGCATTATACACAATCATGCACGCAAACAACACAACATACACTCTATAAAGGATTTGTGGGAAAACCCGGTTTCGGCTGTGGCCTTCCTTGGGGAGACGGGACTGCTCGGACAGACAGTCTAGGGAACGACAACAACAACAACTACTCTGCAGCAGTAATGTCATTTCATTCTTCACACATTGCTATTATGTTTGATGAATGGTGATCATATCTAGTGCCACAGGTCATTTAATATAAATTTTATGAATTATGAAAATAAAGAACTACTGAGGAAAAGACACAATTAGGATGAAAAGAATGGGAAAAAAGAGCTGGAGAATAAAAATATATTAATAACATACATAACTCAGAGAGAAAAGCAGAAGAAAGGTTACAATAACTGCCCAGTAACAATGATATTATTCATGTATTGTACAGAACATACATGAGGAGCTAAATGATTATGCTAGATTCTCTTACAATAATACTAACTGGTTCTTTTCAAAGCATATGCAAAACAAATGATAAAATACATTGTTTTTGGAACTTTAGGCTAAATTTTTTAGATAAACAAGTTTAGGAAAATAAAACCAGGAGAAATAATAAGTAAACAAGAATAAGAATAAATATAACAAAAGGGAAAATAAAACAAAAGAAGAGAGAACATGGGTAATTAAGAAGACAGGGTGTTGTCAGGGCTTCCAACATCACTGCTAATTATCTAATTCAAGTTATGTTCAAAGGATTACAAAGGCGGAGCATGCCGACAGGCGACCTTTTGATCCATATCTAGGTCGGATGCGAAAAAAAAATCATGTTAATAATAAAATAATAAATAAAAACTATGATAATGTAAATAACAAATAAAATACATAAATAAATGCATCGGTATAGTTAGATAATAAACAAACAGGTAAATAGTAAATAATAATAAATTGACATATAACTAATAATAAATGAAAATCAGACAGACAAGTGATAACAAAACAAAAACAAATAATATAAAATAAATTATAATCATTACAGCATCTTGCTTAGGTGTTTATCTAAATGATTCTTAAAGCTTCGAACTGAACTACATTACACTACCTGTGCAGGAAGTTTATTCCATTCATTAACTACACGGTTGGCAAAGTTGTTTCTACCTACTTCCAAACTGAATCTATTTCCGGAGAGTTTGAGACCATTGTTTCTTGTCTGATTCTCATTCAATGTAAAAATTTTGTCACTTTTGATGTTGTCAATTCCCTTTAGAATCTTAAAGACCTGTATCAAGTCACCTCTGAGTCTATGCTTTTTTAGGGAAAACAGATTCATATGTTTAAGTCAATTTTCGTATGATTTATTTTTGATATTTGGAATCAGTTTTGTGGCACACCGTTGTACTTTTTCCAGTCTGTCAATGTCTTTAATGAGATTCGGTGACGATACAGAAACAGCATATTCCAAATGTGGATGAACTAACGATTTATATAGCTTGTTAATGAGTGATGGACTTTTGAAATCAAAAGATCGCGCAATCAGTCCTAGAATCTTATTTGCTTTCTCAGAGGCTGAAATACACTGCTTGGATGATTTGAGGTCGTTACTGATAATTACGCCGAGATCTTTTTCACTATCCACTTTTGTTAACCAATTTCCAAATAACTTGTAATCGTACTTACTGTTATTTTTACCTATGTGCATTACCTTGCATTTACTTGTGTCAAATTTCATTAGCCACTTTTCAGACCATTGCTGTAATTGATCTAAATCTTCTTGAATATCTAATTGGTTTGAGTGATCATTTGCCATTCCGCACAGTTTTGTATCATCAGCAAATTTGGAAACAGTAGATTTTAGTCCATGGTCTATATCATTTATATATACTATGAATAGAAGTGGCCCAAGAACGGAACCCTGAGGAACTCCACTTGCAACACTTTTCCATCCAGAAGTTTGTCCATTTAAAACAACTCTCTGTTTTCGACCATTCAACCAATTACTAGTCCAACCTAATAGGCTACCACTTATTCCATGCAAAGCTAATTTAGTAAGTAGTCTGAAACCATGCTGGCTATCATTTATCAAACGGTTACTTTCTAAATGATGTTCAATAGCATCTCTGATGATAGTTTCCATTATTTTTCCTACGATTGAAGTCAAACTTATAGGCCTATAGTTATTTGGTTTCTTTTTGTCACCTTTTTTGAATATGGGAGTAACGTTAGCTAGCTTCCATTCTCTTGGGACATCTCCGGATATGACGGATTTCTTGAAAATAATTTCTAATGGAACAACAATCTCATTTTTCATTTCCTTTAAGATTCTTGGATGCCAACCGTCAGGCCCTGGTGTTTTATTAACTTTGAGTTTGTCTATGCACCTTTTAATTTTTTCTTTTGTTATATTTACCGTAGTGAGTAAGTTTACCCTAGACTTTTCACAGGTTTCAGTTTGGAATTCACCTTGAGGTGTTTCGTTTACGAATACCGAGCTAAAATAATTGTTTAAGATATTACACATTCCTTCATTTGAATATTCAAGTTGACCGTCAGCAGATAATAGTGGACCAATGTGATTCCTAACAACCTTTTTATCTCTAATGTAACTATAGAATTCTTTGGGATTCTCTTTGGATTTATTAGCGATGTTCATTTCGTATTGTCGTTTTTTTTTTTTTTTAGTCTTTTTTAAATCTCTCTGTATTGATACATAACTTTCATAGTCATTAGATGCACCCAAGCACTTATATTTCTTATAAGCCTGTCTCTTTTTAACAATACTTTTTTCAGTTTCTTTGTCGAGCCACTTTGGGCGAGCCTGATTTGGGGGACGTCTATCCTTAAAAGGAATGTAAGTTTGAATCATGTTAGTGAGCGTATTTTGAAATATTTCCCACATCTGATCTACAGGTCTTTCGTTTAATTTTGCCTCCCAATCTGTAAGCTGAAGCTCCTGACGTAGTTCTATAAACTGAGCTTTACTGAAATCGGGTATTTTAGAAACACAAGTATCTATTCTAAAAGTGTTTAGGAGTTTGAATCTAACTAGGTTGTGATCGCTATTTGCAACAGATTCACCGACTTCTACATCAGTTACCATGCTTTCGCGGCTAGTGATCAAAAGATCGATTAAGTTTCCATATCTTGTGGGCTCTTTTACATGCTGAATTAAGTAATTGTCACCAAGAAAATCAAACAAGCGACTACCTATATGGCCATGTTCAAGGGCCACGTTCTTGTACCAGCAGACACAAATGGTTTAACTTTCTAAATTTTTAAACAGCAGAATTTTTTTTCTGAATTCAGAGAAACAATATATGAAACAGCAATTTTCTTTTATTAGACCTATACTATATGTTCATTATTATAACAGTTTAGTAGCTGGCTCATTATGGGCATGCAATATAGGAATTGATGCAAAAGACACTTGTCATTTGCTGGAATGGATTGGTATGTTCTTAGCAGTGTGTAAACAATCTAAAATAATGTATCTAACTTGTTATGTAAAGAATAATTAGCTTTATCTAATAGTACTAAAACACCATAAGATGAAAAAAGAGTGATTGATTTTGCAGTTTATGGTGCTACAACATTTAGGTCATATGGCAACTTTTACAATCTTTCTAAGCATCCATTCCCAAATGTCTATTTCTCATTACACTTTTTAATCCCCCAAGGCATTTACTTGCTTCTCTCAATCTACAATCTACTTCCACCTCCACCTCCACTCCTCTCTTTCCCTCAAATCTTTGTCATATTCTTCTTCCATTTTACATCCGCTCTCCTTTTTGCCTCCTTTATCTTGTTTTGTTTCTCTTCTTTTTTCTTTGCACCTCTCATGTTTCGCTTGTCCTATTTTGCAACCACCTTATGAATGTTCATTTCTTTTCTTCTACAACCTTCTTTGTTTCATTATCCCACCACTCACTACCTTTCCTTCTATTCCCTCCATCTTCCTTGTTCCACACATCATCTTTGCACACTTTGTGACTCCCTCCTTGAAACACCCCCATTCCTCCTTTCTTCAAGGTTAATGTGTATGAAGGTGAAACTGGGAAGGGAGATGTGGGTCTTTGTAAGTGCATAAGGGCCTGGTAGTTAGAAGAGTGTATGTAATGGAATGTAGGGCACTAATGCAATACAAGCACCCTGAACTTAATGATTACTCTAAATAGGTATGTTACTTTTTAAATAATAACACTCCTCAAAAATTTGTCAGTAAGTTCACAAAAGTAAAGCTGAACTATTAAGTAAATTATTTAAACATGTCTGTGCAGGTATATTAGCATGCTAATACAACCATTTTGATGTATAATTTCTATATGTCTGGGGTATTGGCTGCATGTTATTGTGGCAAAGTAGCATGCAGTTGATACTTTAGGGTCTATATGGGGCGCCCCTACGGACCAGAGCCACATATAATTTTGTCTGTGATAAAGGAAAACTCTGTTCATAGAGAAATTATGACACTTTTACACTATGACTGTCCCTCCGTTATGCTGTCCCCCAACCCTTTGTTACTGTCCTGTACTATTTCTCTGAATATTCATTTCCTTTTTTTGCCTACCCTGTGGTGGGGGAAGAGAATGCTACCACCAAGTCTTTCCATTTGAGTCATAAGAGGCAACAAAAAATGGGATTAGGAGTCCTGCTGCCTGTAGCCCCAAAGGGGTCATTCCTAAAAAAAAGTAAAGGCATAAGAGGGTCTGGGAGTTTTCCAATTAGTACCCTAAAGTTTGGGTCTTTTAATGTGCATGGATGTGGTACAGATGAGAGTTAAAGGGAAGAGATAGGCAGTCTGTAAGAAGAAAGATAGATGTGCTAGCTTTGAGTGAAACTAAAATGAAAGGGAAGGGCAACTGTGAGTTTGGGAGTGTAGCTGGGAGGTACTCAGGAGTGAAGAGGGGACAAGGAAGAGAAGGGGTGGCTATACTAGTAAGTGAAGAGATACAAAAGCGGGTAGTGGAGTGGAAGGAGGTGTCATCAAGGTTGATGTGGATGAAAGTGAAGCTGGGAAGGGAGATGTGGGTTTTTGTAAGTGCGTATGGGCCTGGTAGTTAGAAAAGTGTAGAGGAAAGGGAGACTTTTTGGGTAGATATAAATTAGTGCATAGAGGGATTAGGGAGAAATGTCAAGGTAGTTGTATTGGGAGACCTTAATGCTAGGGTAGGAAACAAACCAATAGATGGAGTGATTGGTAAGTATGGAGTTCCAGGTAAAAATCATAGTGGAAAATTGATGGTGGAGATGTGTCTTGAGAGTTGATGATAGCAAATACAGTGTTTAGGAAGAAAGTCAAGCATAAATACACATGGGAGAGGGTGGTGAATGGAAGGGTGGCAGATAGAGCATTAATGGACTATATAGTGGTGACCAGGAGTATGGTAGGAAGAGTTAAGGATGTACATGTTCTAAGGGGAGAGAGTGGGGGAATGTCAGATCATTTCCTGGTGGAAGATAAATTGAGAGTGGAGAATAGGTGGAGAAAGAGCAAAAGGGCAGAAGGTAGGGAGGTACTTAGAGTGAACTGCTTAAATGAGGGAAAAAAAGGAGAATGAGTATAAGAAGAAGTTGAGAGTGGGAGAGAGTAAAGGATAGAGTAGAACTAAGAGTGGAGGAGGAATGGGGATGGTTCAAGGAGGGAGTCATAAGGTGTGCAAAGATGGTGTATGGAACAAGGAGGGCGGGAGGAAATAGAAGGAAGGGTAGTGAGTGGTGGGATGAGGAAGCAAAGAAGGGTGTAGAAGAGAAGAGGCAGGCATTCATAGATTGGCTACAAATTAAGATGAGGGAATCGTATGAGAGGTATAAAGTAAAGAGAAGGGAAGTTAAGCATAAGATAAAGGAAGCAAAGAGGAGAGCAGATGTGATATGGGGTATGAGTATGACAGAACATTTTAAAAGTAATAAAAAAAAAATTGGAAAGAAATTAAAAGAGGAAGAGGAGGTGAATCAAATAGAGAAGAAAAGGTACAAGGTGCAGATGGTGAGATGATAATGGAAGAGAAGGCAGTGAGAGGAAGGTGGGCAGAGTATTTTAGGGAGTTACTTAATGTGAAGGAGGATAGGGAGGGAAAGGTAGTTGCAGTGGGAAGTGCCAAGAAAATGAGAGTGGTGAGTGAGGAAAATGGAGGAGAAATAGGGAAAGATGAAGTGAAAGCAGCTGTTAAGATAATGAGACCAGGTAAGGATGGATGCCATGCAGAATGTCTGAAGAAAGGAGGTACAGTTATGGTGGACTGGCTGGTGAGGTTATTTAATGTTTGTTTAAGAAAGAAAAGGAAAGGGGGACAAGTGTGAGTGTAATAGTTTCAGAGTGACCAGCTTGTTGAGTGTAGTTGGGTAGGCTTATGGGAGGGTCTTGAGAGGATTAGGAGAGGAACAGAGGGAGTAATTGGTAAGGAACAGTGTGGTTTTAGGACAGGTAGGGGGTTGTGTAGATCAAATTTTTGTGGTAAGACAGAAATATGTGAGCTATAGGAAAAGGTAAGGATGTTTTTTGGGCTTTTATGGATCTGGAAAAGGCTTATGATAGGGTAGACAGGAAGGCACTGTGGGAGGTACTGCAGATATATGGGATAGGAGGAAAGCTGTTAAGAGCAGTCAAGAGTTTTTATGAGAGCAGTAGAGCTTGTGTTAGGATTAGAAATGGAGAAAGTGAATGGTTTGAGGTAAAGGTGGGACTTCATCAGGGATGTGTTATTTCACCCTGGCTGTTCAATCTATACATGGATGGGGTGGTGCAAGAGGTGAATGCAAGGGTAGTGGGTCAGAGGTTGGAGATGGTTAAAGAAAATGGAGAAAAGTGGGAAATAAGCCAGTTGTTGTTTGTTGATGACACCGCACTTATAGCAGGATCAGAGGAGGGATTGAGGAAGTTAATGACAGAGTTTGATAAGGTGTGTGAAAGAAGGAAGCTGAAGATAAATGTGGGCAAAAGTAAGGTGATGAGATGTACAAGGGGAGAGAGTGACAGCAGGCTGGAAGTGAGCATTAAGGGTGAAAGACTGGAGGAAGTGGATAGTTTTAGATACTTGGGTGCAAATGTGGCAGGAAAGGGAGGAGTGGGGGTGGAGGTAGAATGTAGATTGAGAGAAGCGAGTAAATGCCTTGGTGGATTAAAAAGTGTAATGAGAAATAGACACATGGGAATGGATGCTAAGAGGAGGTTATATGAAGGAGTGATTGTGCCAACAGCAATGTATGGGGCAGAAACATGGAACATAAGATAGGAAGAGAGGAGTTTGAATGTGTTTGAGATGAAATGTCTGAGAAGTATGATAGGGGTTACAAGGCTAGATAGAGTAAGAAATGAGGAGGTGAGAAGGAGAACAGGGGTGGAAAGGGAGCTGGGAGATAGGGTTGATGAAAGAGTATTAGGATGGTTTGGACACATGGAAAGAATGAGTGAAGAAAGATTAGTAAAAGAGGTGTGGAAAGCAGAGGTGGAAGGAGCGAATATGAGGGGGCGTCCTAGGATGAGATGGATGGATGGGGTGAAAGGGGCTTTACAAAAGAGAGTAATGTCTGTTGAGGAAGGATGGGAGAGGGCAGAAGATAGGGGTGAATGGAGAAGGGTTGTGTATGGATGAGGCTGTGATGCATGAGGGGGAGTGGGTGGGGGATGGTGGTGAGGAAGTATGTATGAGAAAAAATTTGACGCAGCCCAAAGGGATTTTTCTCCGTCTTCTTTTCTGCATGAGGGGACGGAGAGGGGGGGGGGCAGGTCGCTGAATTTATGAAGTGGCCTTGCTGTGGATGTGCTGTGTCTTGCAACACTGCTTCTGACCCAGGGCAGTGGACAGGATGCAGGGATGACCTGTCATCCAGGAGGTGCCAAGATAAAAGGGAGGGAGGGAGGAGGGTGGAGGGGAGTATAATATGTAGGGAATGGGATGGGTGGGAGTGGTTTCTATGCCTTTTTCTTTTTGGCTACCCCCCTGTGAAAGGGGGAAAAGGCTTTTGGTGTATGTATGTATGTATGTCAATAAATCTTTTGAATTTTAATTTGATTTGAGTTAGAAGAGTGTAGAGGAAAGGGAGGCTTTTTGGACAGATTTAACCCCTTCCATACGGTGCCGCACACGTAGGCGTCATGGACTTAGATCTCAGTGGCAGCAGCCAATGCCAGCCGTACGACGTGTCGTAATAATACTCGCATCATAAAATATAGTCACCGCTTATATCGACCGTTCTCTCTTCACCCGTGAATTTTGATAACCATAGAAAATGCGATTACAAAAGAATTAGAAAGAATGTCATTATGGAGGGGCGACTACAATAAATATAATCAAGACGCCGATATGGCAGCCTCGCGAATACACTCGCTCCCCATGACGCCTACGTGTGCGGCACCGTATGGAAGGGGTTAAATGAGTAAATGAGTGTGTTGAGAGTTTTTGGAGGAATGTCAATGTAATGGTATTGGGAAATCTCAATGCTAGAGTTGGGGATAAACCAATTAATTACATAACTTACCTAATAATAACAAAGTGATCCTCTTGGGTGATTTCAACTCTAGAGTTGGCTCAAACTATGAAGTATGGTGGGGAGTCATAGGCTGACATGGTATTGAAAAGGAAAATTCCAATGGTATCTGCCTACTAAACTTCTGTTCCACCCACAAACTCACAATAACCAGCACTACTCTTCAGCTTCTAAACAAGTATAAAACATCTTAGATGCACCCACACTCCAAGCATTGGCACATTTTAGATTTTATCATAACCTGCAAGTCTGATCTCAGAGACTTTAGGATTACAAAAGCTCTCTGAGGTGCCAAATGCTGGATGGATCATAGGCTAATTCAATCTGTTGTGTCATTCACAATTAAGCCTCCAATACAGAAGTAAGCCAAGAGGAAACAATAAGATATGTCATCATTCCATGATCAGAACAAACGGAATTCGCTCTGTGAATCACTCTACCACAGCATTTCACAGTTCCCTGAGCCAGTCAGCTTCAACCCAACATCAGACCAGATCAAGTCAGACTGGAAAGCATTTTCAGAGTCCATCTACTTCATCTTAGTTGATACCCTTAGCTTCTCAACCCACAAGCACCAGGACTGGTTTGATCAGAATAGAGAGGACATTCTAGAGCAGTGGTTCCCAACCTATTTTCTGTCATTTCCCCCTGCACCCAATTCAACCATCCAGATTTCCCCCTTCATGTGTATGAGAGAAAGAACAGTTAAAACACACTGAGATTATTTACTAGTTTATTTTTCAAATGCACTAACACAGTTAACATTAAATTGTATTGAATAAGAACACTAACACTAACACAGCATTTTAGTGTGACTTCTGGCATTGTTTGCCTATCACGAGTCCTTCAATGTCTGGGGGAGTTATAGAGAGCGTACATCGAAGATCCGCCTCCACTTCCAACTTGTTGCGTGCCTTTGTTTTGAGGTGTACCAGTGCCGAAAATCCTGTCTCACACAGGTAGGTGGAAGAAAATTGGACCAATATCCGCAGAGCATTGGTCGCAAGAAGCGGGTAGGTTCCTCGGACTTGGGTCCAAAACTCTTCCAGTTCCATATTCTGGAAGGCATCCTTCGCTGCAGAGTCGTTTTTCAAGTCCAGGAACTCTTCCTGCCACGCGTCTGGCACATCATCAACGTTCCTCTGAAATGGGTCTCTGATAAGCATGTTCTCGTTGCTCTCGTTTTTGATCCCCGGGAAGTAATACTTGAATTCTTCCTCCAAGCCTTCGAGGTGTTGTTTGATATCCTCGGCTATTGGATCAGGCAGACCATCCTCCATACCAGTCAAGATACTCCACCCACCATTACCACTTACCAGTGTTACCAATTTCCGGACTTTTCTATTTCCGGACCTGTCTCGGTCTCTATTTGTACGGAAATTCGAGGTTTGAGTGTATTTTCTAATTATTTTCTAATAATTTCCGGAATTTTAATCCCAGACTAGAATTTCCCCCCTGAAACATCCAAATTTCCCCCCTGGGGGAAATTTCCCCCTGGTTGAGAACCACTGTTCTAGAGCTTCTGAGGAAGAAAAACAATCCCCATCTGGCTGCCATAAACAATCCATCCTCTTCCTCTCTCAGGAAACTTTCCAATTGCTTAGACAAGAAGTGCAAAGGGCCTCCAAAAAATTAAAATTGACTGGTGGTGCAATATAGCAGCAGAAATACAACATTATGCAGAATTAAATGACCAGTAGAACTTCTACAATGCCATCAAAATTGCATACTGCCCAACTCAAAACACCACTGCTCCCATGATATCTCCTGATGGAATGATCCTCATTTAAGACAGCCAAGGCATCCTAGGCTGTTGGGTTGAATAGCTCAGCACCCTTCTCAACCAGAGTAATCCAATAGATCCAGGATTTGCCTACTGTCTCCCTAATCTACCACTACTTCACAATCTGGACCTTACACTGTCCTTCTCAGAAGTTTATAAGGCTTGCAAGAATCTGAAGCACCTGGACCCGATGGCATTCTAAGCGAACTTTTCAAGTATGGAGGCTATACTGTGATGCACTGTTTTCACTCCTTGATTCAAGTTTTCTGGGATGCTGGCTACATCCCTCAGTCCTTGAAGGATCCCTTGATAGTAATGATATACATTCTATCTGCTACTTGCAACTTGGAAAATGAAACACAAACCAGGATCAGATTGGCATCTGCAAGCTTTGGAAAACTATTCAACTGAGTCTTTCTCAACAGCGACCTAACAGTTGGAACCAAAGTTAAGGTTTACCAGGCAAGCTGCTTATCAATGTTGCTATATGGTAGTGAAACCTGGACTTTATATAAAGCCCAGACCACAAGATCAGAAGCTTTTCATATTCATAATCTGCAAACCATTCTTAACATTACTTGGCATGATGTTATCCCTCTTACAAAATGCTTCCACCATCAACATTGAGTCCATGATGATGTGCTGCCAGCTTCGAAGGATCAGTCACTTGATCAGAATGCCTGAATGTCATTTATCACACCATATACTACATGACAAACTGAGGGCCAGCAACCCAGTCAATTGGGGCTCCCAAAAAGCTATTTAAAGATCAGACCACGACTACCCTCAAAATATGTAACATCTCTGTTGATCAGCTTAAAGACTTGGCTACTAATCACCTGACTTGGCAATGAACTGCCCATCAAGCTGTTAAACTTCTGAGGATGCTCAGACTTCTACAAGGATTGAACAATATAATGACAGAGATGAGCGTATGTCATGTGGTCCTGTTAATCCCACACAAGGCATCCCCTGTCCCACATGTGGAAGGATCTGTGCCTCTGAGTTTGGCTTTAGAAGTCACCAAAGAAGTTATCGACAAAGAAAGTAGACTATAACCAAAGTCAAACCAAACTTCACTGTCACTATTAGTCATCTTGAGGGTAAGGACATCATCTTCATCTACAAAGAACTTTCAAAAGAAGCTATATACATATATAAATGTACAAATTTATGTATGAGTACATTTATATGTATATACATATATCTAAGGACCAGTGACACATATCTGCTGGTGATCCTCTGACAAGATGGATGACACAAACAATAATTTCCCTGTTCTTCATTTTCAAAATGTGTCAACTTCCCTCACCTCCACCTGGAGGTGCAGTCCACACTCAGTCTCTGGACAAGGCACAAGATTTCTCTTCCTATACTGTATTTCTTCTATCTTTTCACATGCAGAGAACTGACAACTAGTAACTACTCCCCTCCTCTTACTACTTTCAGCTGGTGACATATAAAGGTCCCATACTGACATAACAAAGAAAACAGTCCATTATTTTTTTCTCATAGAGATATACGGGAGGGCCCTAGTATTGTTGACAGCCACTGGGGCTATGGGTTTCTTGTCAGTTAAACTCTAGGCAATAATTATTATTATACATAAACAAATCATGGATTTACCTGAGCTGGTGCAGGTGATGTTAAAGATTTCCTCTTCCAGGTGGTGTTTGTGCTCAGTGGATCTGCAGATGCAGTTGGTGACAAACGCTTGTTATTATTATTGTTGTTATTAATGTTGTTGTTGTTGATTGTGTCCTTACTGTGCTCTTCAACAATGTAAATGACATTGTTACTGCTACTGTGATCTTCTTTGTTTTCCTCCTTTTTTAGGTTCTCAGAAGAAATGTCATCAACTTTCACATCGTTTTTCTTCAACTCTGAACACTGTTGATCTCTCAGCTTTCTACATACAATGGTTTTCTTCTTTGACATTTTTGCCCACCTGCAAACCATGTCCAAATAAGTACAATTAGGTAAATACAATAGCAGCAATACCTAGGAAACATTTGCACAGTACATATTTCTGTCACTGCCAGTCACCAAAACCTTAAAAATCAAGCTACAACTTTTTAGGCTATGTGATGATAAAGAGCGTGATTGTATCATCTTTTCATCAGATGGATTTTCATAGATCAAAGAGTCATGACTGTAGTCATAATTGACAATGAAATTGTTACTCCTAAAATAGTTATCACCTATATTACTATATTATTTTATATCTAAAATGTATTCACAGAAATTGTATATACTGACCTATTAGCTGCTCTACTACTTTTTGTTTCTTTGAGGGTTCCCTTTGCTCGAAGTCTCTGCTTTTCCACTGTTGTGCATTTCGCAGCATCATCTACTGTTTTTTGTGATATTTCCTTTTTCTTCCTTTCTTTATCCTGTCTTCTCCTCTGCCCCGTGCTTCGTGATTTTAATCGGGGCATAATGTGCCTCTTATCTTTTAAAGTGCTGTAATCATGAAAGTAAAAGACAAAAATTCATGGTAAAAACAATGATTATTATAAAAAATACTATTTACTGTACAAGTGCTCAGTATGAGGCTTCTAGAATAGAAAAGGGTAAATGCCACACCTTGGTACATATGGTTCTCACAGTGTATTATGTTAAGTGGCAAAATGGCTCACACATGATGACAGCTTTTTCCCCGTTCTATCCTAGATGCCTCATATGAGTATCTCTAAATATGTATTTCCAACAAAAATTCAGGACTACACTTAAAGTACTTGATTCAGTTTAATGTTGCAAACTCCCCTCTATCTGGAGGCTAGGGTAGTGCCCTTTACAGAAAACTTTGCAGCGTAGAATATAATGAACCATGCCCAATTATCATAGTCTTAAAATACTTACAGAGTGTATAGCTATGCCAAAACCACTGTCACTAAAACTTTTAAAATCATCCTGTACTTTTTCATCCTATAAAAATCACCAATAATGATTTTAGAAATGACTATAAAGTTCTGGACATTCATTTATAAATTCTAAAAAATAATTCAATAAATAAGATACAATAAAATACATACATACATACACGGGGGGGGTAGCCAAAAAGAAAAAGGCATAGAAATCACTCCCACCCATTTCAATAAAATAAATAACCAAATAAGAAATCCATAGGACTATCTTATCTGCAATCGCAAAAATATACATAGCTGCCTCAAAATTGCAACTTTTTTTTTTATCAATATGCTAACATCCAGAAAATTTAATAAAAATCAGATTGCAACTTTTTTCGAATACTGAAGAACACAGATCTCTTTCAACTTTCGATTACTTTTCCTCTACATTTTTCCATAACAAGAGCTGCCAACCTGTACAACTGACCCCCATTATTCATGGGATTTAGGTACCAAACCCCTCCTACAAAAAATAAATAAATAAATAAATAAAAATAAAAATAAATAAATAAATTGAATGAAGGGGGATGCTAGGAATCCACTTGAAAATCAAAGGGGCACCAACTTGGAAAAGTTTGGGAACCACTGCATTAAACAATTGATCTTGAAAAATTTACTGTGGAGCAATTGATAGTTCAAGAAATTGTTTTTTGAGCAATTGATTTTGATCAATTTATTTAAAGAAATTTACTTAAATTCAGACTGCATGCAGCCTGATGATGATTTTGGTGACATTATATAAACTGTAATGCCTTTTGTAATCTTTATTCAAGTTAATCAAAATTATTTAATAGTTTATGTATTACTCTATAATTAAACTGCAACAATATTTCTAGCCTTTATTTTTCCCAATGATTGTGATTATATATTCATATATTTTTTACTGTCAAAACCAAAATCTGAAAAATTGAATAAATAAATAAATAAACACTACTGTCCTCAAGGATTTCAGATAAGGATGGGTTTTGCTCAAATGCACACTTCTATATATATATGGTTGCATTATTTGAACTATTTTCTTTAAAATGTGTGATTTCCATGTAATATGATCAAAGAGAACTTACATTTTTATCCTCTGCAATTTTACTGACCCCAGCTACGATTCGTCCAGCCCGCCGTCTATGATCACTGGTGGTATGGATCAAACTACACTCTTTTAAGTTTCTTACTGTTATGTTATTAGTGTAATAGACTGCATATAGTTGAATTATTTAAACTCTTTTCTTTAAAATGTGTGACTTTCATGTAATTTAACACAACAGTAAGAAACTTAAGAGTGTAGTTTGATCCATACCACCAGTGATAATAGACGGCGGGCTGGACGAATCGTAGCTGTGTTCGGTAATTTTGCAGAGGATAAAAACGTAACTTCTCTTTGATCATATTACATGGAAATCACACATTTTAAAGAAAATAGTTCAAATAATGCAATCATATATATATAGAAGTATGCATTTGAGCAAAACCCGTCCTTGTTTGGGTTTTGTTGTTTTGTTCGGCTTTTCTCGGTTTTGTTCGGCAATTAGTGAGACCGTTAGATGATGTATGTATTGTACATTCATATTTGTCCCCTTTTTCTTTATAAAGCAGAACTATTCTAGCACTGGTACATTCACCTCCCATAGACACACATTAAACTTTTGAATATAACAATGCCTATGGTTATGTATGTGTCATGAGCCATAATTGGGTTATATGAGAATGCTGGTATTGGCTTCCTGATTATATCTATTTTGTTGTACCTGAGTGACCCCTGTATTCTGTGAACAGACTTGATCACATTTTCTGTGATGTTATATTTATTCAGGGTGAAAGAGAATGATTGTAATAGCAATAACTTCATATCTTTAATGAACCCCATCTCCAGTGGAGAATCTGGGAGGAGGGGGGTGGACCGGTGGATTTTGCTATGGAGTCAAATATCTCAGAATTAATTGCCATTGGCCACTCAAATTACACTGGAGTAGAGGTATCTCACACTCAGGATATTGTTCAACTGAATGGTTTGTCGGTGTGAGATATCTATGATGTAGTATGTTGAACCTGTAAATGTCAGACCCATCCTCTCATAATTCATTTGAAACTTTTACAGAAGTCAAACCCTTAAACTTACTACTTGGTAACATTAAACTTTTAGATCCTTCATTATCTATAGACTTAATCATTTAAAATTGTTGGTTATACGTAACATAATAATAAATGAAAAGCACCAATACCTATGCCATTCTCTTCAAAATGAGAACTATACGCCAAATGACTGAAAACTACGCCTAACATAATCAAGGCCTAAATTTGGGTGCATTGTTTTGATTGACGCCTAATTTCCTAATGAATTCAGTGTTAGACGCCACCTCAGTTTGTTCGATGGATCACTATCTGTTATCTACTTAGTTTATTACAGTGTGGAATATGATTATTCGCCTCCTAAATCATACGCTATGATCTGCAAAAACCTTGGTAGCAAATCTACGGCGTGAAAATGAGAAATAACCATTTACCTTGTTCAACCACCCTATTGACTTTGTTTTGTAAACATAATTTTTGGTGAACCTGGTTGTGCTCGTGGCGTAGATTGATATACTCGAGCTCCAGTAATTTTATTTTACTTCACTGTTATACCAAAATTATTGACGAAAATACAATGAAGTACACCATAATATTCAACCAATAAACTGCGGTGTGCAGTAGTTATCTATCAGTATTCTTTTATAGTATAACGAAATGTCTTGAATTGTAATCCTGATGATTTTATTAAACATCTAAACATATAAATGGTGAATTACGTCAAAACTCTCAGGTCCAGTGCGACCAAACTAAACACTCAACGTTTTCACCCAATGTAATAGGACCTGTGGTACATGTGGAAGCCACAGTATCAGGAAATGGACAAAATATAAATAGTTGTCATGCAATGTATTTAAGTTGTTTTCACAAGAGAACTTAAGAATCGGGTTTGGGTCAAGATCTTGGTTTGGGTGAGCTTCACCATGGTCTTGGACAACGTGCTGGGCTTGTGACCAATGGATGTTACACTTTCTTCCTAGGTCACTCATAATAAAAACAGCACATCTAACACGGGGGCACAAAGTGAGAACAATATGGTGTATAGATATAACGCGAGACAGAGAATGTCCAACCCCTCTAAACACATTGGTTTCATCCCAACTGAAGAAGAGGTAAGAAACCTCGAAATCTGCAGATGGTCCATACCATATCGGAGTGCCTGTCAAGCGACGTCGGCGACCATGGAAGGCATCCACGTCTTTCCTCAGCCAGACTGAAATCCACAGCCCTCCATTTATCACTGATCTGTCCTAACAATATGTCCATTAACTTGACTCTGTTTTCCTTTTGCTCTGGTTCCCTCTACTTTTCCTAGCAGGCATTCACTTTCAAGTCCATGCCCTCTCAATATATGGCCCATGAATTCTAATGTCTCTTCCTGATACTTTGAACCACATCTCCACTCCCTTGAGCCTCCTTCTTCATCGTCCTTGCCTCACAATCATACATTAACGTTGATCATACATAACACTGAAGAATTCGTTTTCTTAATTCCATATTCATGGTTATATTAGCCAGTATCCTTTTTTAGGGTTTTGCTGCCTCTATTCTTGTTTTTCTTTCTTCTTCACAGTCTGTGTTTTCTGTACTAATACTTCCTAGGCATTTAAAATTTTCTACTTGTTATTGTTTGTCCCCGGTTGTTATTCTTCCTCACATTCTCTTTTCGTTATTCCCATCACTTGTCTTTTTGAATTTTATCTTTAGACTTCGTTTTCTACATGCTTCATCTAAACTGTAACTGTCTATTAATCCTTACAATTGTCTCAGAATCTACAAGTATGCCCGTATCACCCGCACAATGTGTGTTTACATTTCTTCCACTAGTTCGAATGCCTTCCAGATCTTCCATTTCAATATACTTTGACCGTGTAGTGACGCACCGCTGGTCATAACCAGACTGACTGTCACACAACTCGAGCTAGGCTTATATACTTGCTGTAGTTGGCAAGCGTTGATAGCAAAGATGTCTCGGTCAGCCAGCCAGAAGCCAATCAGAAACTCGGGCAAGCTCCCCAGGGACCCACCAGCCTCCTTAATTAAAAGGACGGCATCTTGCCGAGACGACTAGTTCCCTCCCTACTCACTTCCCCTAAGATACACACACACACACCTCTTACGAACATAGCCACGACCCACGTACAAACATCTACACTTTGTCTTCGTCTAAAATTCGCTTCCTTTCGAACTTTCTCTTATACTACATCTTCTCATTTCAGTTTACCTCCCACTAAAGATTTTTCCGTTTTTCCACCTTTCCTACTACGCCTCCTCCCATTTTCTGAACTTTTGGTGATTGTAATCCGTTTTTAATCCCGGCGTCGGCGCCGCCGTCCAAGCTCCCAGTCCATTTCTCCCGAGCCACGACCACCAACAGCCCCTAATCGCTCGCTAAATCGCCCGGTGGCAATAGCCCTCTTTTATACACTACTATCTTTTCATTTTCTTACATTCTTCCCCTCCCACAAAAACCGATCGCGCGCAAGCGGGTGGTCTTTCCTAGGAATTCAGAATTCAGTTCTCTCCCGGGCACATCTCCAAGCAGCAGTTCTCTCCAGCAAATCGCTTTGGGACCAGTTCTCTCTAAGCAGCGGTCCTCTCCAGCAGGTCGCCTCGGGATCTGTTCTCTCCAGCAAGTAACGTCGCCAAGCTTCAAGCACGCCTTTGCACCAGCCCACAACACTTGATGAGGCCCTCACTCCGTACCTATCTCTACGAGCCCTCGTCCGTGACCTCCGAGCCTAGTAACCATTAAGTTTTAGTGTTAGTGTTATTGCGAGTCTCATTTTCCTGGCTTGTCCGAACCTAACTACGACAACCGTACAGTGGGAATAAGTCACCTGACAATACGAAGCTCTGCCGCAATCCTGTCTTTTCATTATTTATTTTTATTGTTGCTTTTTGGTCCTAGTACAGGTTGAATATTCCGTTCACATCTTTGCCATCTGATCCTGACTTTTAACATATCAATCATGCCCTCATGTCTAACCATATCAAAGGCTTTTTCGAAATCTACGAAGCAACATTTTTCTTTCTGTTGTGGTGTTCTGGCATGAAGGGCAACCAAGAAAGGAAATCAACACAGTGGTCTTTATCTTCCTCTTTATTCACCGAATGTGGCGAGCATGAGGTCTGGAACTGGAGGTCTTCGATCCGGTGTTAGCAAAAGAGGAGTTTGTAGATCCTCGATCCAATGATAGGAAAGCGATTTTGGAGCTAGTTGCTGTTGCTGGTGAAGAGGCTGTGGACTAGATGACTAGCTAGGACAGGCCACCTGCTTGTGCGGGATCGGTAGTTATGGGAGGGGAAGAGATGTCTGTATGAAAATGTAAAGACAGTTGAGTAAAAAAGAGCTTCTGCCACTGGGCGATTAGGGATATTTATTTTGTGTCGTGGCTTCGGAGGTATGGGCAGGAGACTTGGGGTTGGAGGCTGGAATTAATATATATAACCGTGAGGTTACGTAGGAATATTTATTCTTCTTATCCTCAACCAACAAGTTAGAAAACGAGCAGGAGGTTTAGTCTTAGGGAAAGATAGAGAAATTGAGATGTAGAAGAAAAAGTTGGAAATGAAAACAATTTCAGTAGAAGAAAAAGTTTATGTAGATGTTTGTGTATGTAGTCGTGTTATTTTTGTTTTGCGATATGGCTGCTCTGCCCTCTGTTGTCAAGAGGCCGTCTTTTAAATCCCGGTAACGGTTCACAATCAGGTCCCGGTTTCTGAGTAGTATTCCGATTGGCCGCCTTCCCTTTGGCTATGGCCCAATTGAGAATCCAGATGAGTGCGCGCGCTTCCGGTCGCATTGGTGACGTCATAAGTCCCAGCTCGATCTGCATGGGAGACAGTTGTCTCAGACGCGGTCGGTGTTGGAGGACGGCGTACCGCCACTACACTGTAACTATTCTCAATGCAAATATTGCCTTCACAGCCCCTTTCCTTTTTCTGAGCCCAAACATATTACCCCAGCTCCTTATAATCTTTCTTCAAATGGTTTGGAGGAAAAGGTAGTAAAATCCTTCAAGGCCTTAAGAAGCTTACAGAGGGAGATTTTGATACATGGGTGTGTATATTTTTGTATATTTATAGAAGGTCAGTACATTCTTCCACAGGAAAAACACCAGCTGATATGATATTTAATAGGGTCTGGGAGTTTTCCAAACAGTACCCTAAGGTTTGGGTCTTTTAATGTGCGTGGATGTGGTACAGATGAGAGTAAAAGGGAAGAGATAGGCAGTATATTTGTGAGAAGAAAGATGGATGTACTGGCTTTGAGTGAAAATAAAAGGAAAGGAAAGGGCAACTGAGAGTTTGGGAGTGTAGCTGGGAGGTACTCAGGAGTGAAGAGGGGACGAGGGAGAGAAGGAGTGGCTATGCTAGTAAGTAAAGAGATAAGTAAGCGGGTAGTGGAGTGGAAGGAGGTGTCATCAAGGTTGATGTGGATGAAGGTGAAGCTAGGAAAAGAGATGTGGGTTTTTGCAAGTGCGTATGGGCCTGGTAGTGAGAAGAACGTAGAGGAAAAGGAGGCATTTTGGGTAGATATAAATGAGTGCATAGAGGGATTAGGGAGAAATGTCAATGTAGTTGTATTGGGAGACCTAAATGCTAGGGTAGGAAATGAACCAATTGACGGAGTGATTGGGAAGTATGGAGTTCCAGGCAAAAATCGTAGTGGAGAATTGATGGTGGAGATGTGTCTTGAAAGAGAGTTGATGATAGCAAATACAGTGTTTAAGAAGAAAGTCAAGCATAAGTACACATGGGAGAGGGTGGTGGATGGAAGGGTGGCAGATAGAGCGTTAATGGACTATATAGTGGTGACCAGGAGTATGGTAGGAAGAGTTAAGGATGTACATGTTCTAAGGGGAGAGAGTGGGGGAATATCAGATCATTTCCTGGTGGAAGGTAAATTGAGAGTGGAGAAAGAGGAAAAGGGCAGAAGGTAGGGAGGTACTTAGAGTGAACTGCTTAAATGAGGAAAAAAGGAGAATGAGTATAAGAAGTTGAGAGAGGAGTGGGAGAGAGTAAAGGATAGAGTTGAACTAGGAATGGAGGAGGAATGGGGATGGTTCAAGGAGGGAGTCATAAGGTGTGCAAAGATGGTGTGTGGAACAAGAAGGGCAGGAGGAAATAGAAAGAAGGGTAGTGAGTGGTGGGATGTGGAAGCAAAGAAGGGTGTAGAAGAGAAGATGCAGGCATTCATAGATTGGCTACAAATTAGGATGAGGGAATCGTATGAGAGGTACAAAGTAAAGAGAAAGGAAGTTAAGCATAAGATAAAGGAAGCAAAGAGGAGAACAGATGTGAAATGGGGAAAGAGTATGACAGAACATTTTGAAAGTAATAAAAAGATGTTTTGGAAGTTAATAGAGGAAGAGGAGGCGAATCAAGTAGAGAAGAAAAGGTAAAAGGTGAGGATGGAGAGATGATAATGGAAGAGAAGGCAGTGAGAGGAAGGTGGGCAGAGTATTTTAGGGAGTTGCTAAATGTGAAGGAGGATAGGGAGGGAAAGGTATTTGCAGTGGGAAGCGGTAAGAAAATGAGAGTAATGAGTGAGGAAAATGGAGAAATAGGGAAGGATGAAGTGAAAGCAGCTGTTAAGATGATGAGAGCAGGTAAGGCACCTGGGTTGGATGGATGCCATGCAGAATGTCTGAAGAAAGGAGGTACAGTTATAGTGGACTGGCTGGTGAGGTTATTTAATGTTTGTTTAAGAGAGGGTAGAGTGCCAGAGGACTGGAGGAGTGTCTTTATAGTTCCGCTTTACAAGGGAAAGGGGGACAAGTGTGAGTGTAGTAGTTACAGAGGGATCAGCTTGTTGAGTGTAGTTGGGAAGGCTTATGGGAGGGTCTTGATTGAGAGGATTAGGAGAGGAACAGGAGTAATTGGTGAGGAACAGTGTGGTTTTAAGACAGGTAAGGAATGTGTAGATCAGATTTTTGTGGTAAGACAGATATGTGAGAAAGCTATAGGAAAAGGTAATGATGTTTTTTGGGCTTTTATGGATCCGGAAAAGGCCTATGACAGGGTAGACAGGAAGGCACTGTGGGAGGTACTGCAGATATTGGGATAGGAGGAAAGCTGTTAAGAGCAGTCAAGAGTTTTTATGAGAGTAGTAGAGCTTGCGTTAGGATTAGAAATGGAAAGAGTGAATGGTTTGAGGTAAAGGTGGGACTTCGTCAGGGATGTGTTATGTCGCCCTGGCTGTTCAATCTTTACATGGATGGGGTGGTGCAAGAGGTGAATGCAAGGGTAGTGGGTCAGGGGTTGGAGATGATTAAAGAAAATGGAGAAAAGTGGGAGGTGAGCCAGCTGTTGTTTGCTGATGACACTGCGCTTGTAGCAGGATCAGGGGAGGGATTGAGGAAGTTAGTGACAGAGTTTGAGAAGGTGTGTGAAAGGAAGCTGAGGATGTGGGCAAAAGTAAGGTGGTGAGATGTACAAGGATAGAGAGTGACAGTAGGCTGGAAATGAGCATTAAGGGTGAGAAACTGGAGGAAGTGGATAGTTTCAGATACTTGGGTGCGAATATGACAGGAAAGGGAGTGGGGGTGGAGGTAGAATGTAGATTGAGAGAAGCGAGTAAATGCCTTGGTGGATTAAAAAGTGTAATGAGAAATAGACATCTGGGAATGTATGCCAAGAGGAGGTTATATGAAGGAGTGTACCAACAGCAATGTATGGGGCAGAAATATGGAACATGAGAGAGGAAGAGAGGAGTTTGAATGTGTTTGAGATGAAATGTCTGAGAAGTATGATAGGGTTACTGGGCTAGATAGAGTGAGAAATGAGGAGGTGAGGAGGAGAACAGGGGTGGAAAGGGAGCTGGGAGATAGGGTTGATGAAAGATGGTTTGGACACATGGAAAGAATGAGTGAAAAAAGATTAGTAAAAGAAGTGTGGAAGGCGGAGGTGGAAGGAGTGAATATGAGGGGGCATCCTTGGATGAGATGGATGGATGGGGTGAAAGGGGCTTTACAAAAGAGAGGAATATCTGTAGAGGAAGGACGGGAGAGGACAGAAGATAGGGGTGAATGGAGAAGGGTTGTGTATAGATGAGGCTGTGATGCATGAGGGGGAGTGGGTGGGGGATGGGGGGTGAGGAAGTATGTATGAGAAAAAAAATTTGATGCAGCCCGAAGGGATTTCTCCCCATCTTCTCCTTTCCTGTATGAGGGGATGGAGAGGGGGGGGGTCGCCAAATTTATGAAGCAGCCTTGCTGTGGATGTGCTGTGTCTTGCGACACTGCTTCTGACCCAGGGCAGTGGACAGGATACAGGGATGATCCGTCATCCAGGAGGTGCCAAGATAGGAGGGAGGGAGGAGGGTGGAGGGGAGTGGAATATATGGGAAATGAAATGGGTGGGAGTGATTTCTATGCCTTTTTCTTTTTGGCTACCCGCCGTGTAAGGGGGAAAAAGCCTTTGGTATATGTATTTTAAAGAATTTATTGAAATTGTAAAACCTTGGGAAAGTAAGAGACCTGGGAAATGATTAAGTTTGTTACAGGAAAATACAAGGTAGATGATGCTGTGTTTGTTAAAAACTATGCCCAGGGAGGTACTTGGGTTGAAGTGCATGGTGTAAGAAACTTCAAGGTACAATTGAAGATTATTGGTAATATAATTTGGAAAAGGCATGCTGATCAATTAATGCCAATATTTAACCTTGTTTAGGAGAGTGTTTAAAACAATAGGATGTGTAATGAGTCTAAGGATTCCTGTATTCCTGATGACAATTGTGTTAATGATTCAGAAGTTGGTGTAAACCACAAGTCTGATAGTCACATAGACAATCTGGAGGTTTGTACTGAAACTCTACTCTCTGAGAATTCAAACTCTGTAGACACCCTTTTACGCCAATAAGATTGAGATCTGGCAGTGGCAAAACCCCCAGTTAGGTTAAATTTGAAATTGTTATTCTAGGGGGAAGGGTGGTTGTTGTTGTTGTCGTTCCCTAGACTGTCTGTCCGAGCAGTCCCGTCTCCCCAAGGAATGCCATAGCCGAAACTGGGTTTTCCCACAAATCCTTTATAGAGCGTATGTTGGGTTGTTTGCACAACCCTTCCCCCTTACCGATCCCCAAGGGGGAAGGGTTGTGATATATTATTGTTTTCATTAATGTCCTTTGTTCTCTTGTTTATATTGGGTGGTTTTCAAATGCCTTTATTTCAATGCTGTCTTGTGAAGGTCCTGTGTTTGTTTTTATGTGATTGATTGTTATTGTTTTCCAGTGGAGCCAAGCAGGCTGCCACTCTGATAAATTTTGAAGTTAATTATGTCACTTCATTACACTTTCAAAATTCTGTCATACTCCTCCCCATTTTACATCTGCTTTTCTTTTTGCCTCCTTTATCTTATATTTTGCTTCTCTTCTTTCTTTGTCCCTCTCATCCTACTTTGCAGTCTGCTTCTTCTATTCAACAACCTTCACTTCATCATCCCACCACTCACTACCCTTCCTTCATTTCCTCCTAACATCCTTCTTCCACATACCATCTTTGCACATCTTGTGACTCCCTCCTTTGAACACCCCCATTCGCCCTCCATTCCTACCTCTATCCTTCCCCACCTCCTACACTTCTCTTTGTACTCCTGCTTCTTTTCCTTCTCATTTAAACAGTTTACTCTAAGCACTTTTCTACCTTCTACCCTTTTCCTCTTTCTCCATCTATCTTCCACTCTCAACTTACCTTCCACCAAAAAATCATCTAATATTCCCCTACTCTATCCCCTAAGAACATGGACATTCAGAACTCTTCCTACTCTTTTCCTGGATACCAATACATAGTCCATTAATGCCTTACCAACCACTCTTACATCCACTACCTTCTCCAATGTGCTTATGCTTGAATTTCTTCCTAAACACTGTGTTATCAACTCTTTAAATACATCTTCACCAATAACTCTCCACCACTATGATTTTACCTGGCCCTCCACAATTCCCAACCAGTTCATCTACTTGTTCACCCCCTACCCTAGCATTGAAATTTCTCAATACCAATACATGACATTCTTCTCAAAACTCTCCATGCATCCATTTAAATCTATTAAAATATCTTCCCTTTCCGCTACACTCTCCTTACTACCAGGCCCATATGCACCTACAAAGACCCACATCTCCCTTCCCTCCTTCCACTCCCCAAACTCACCCCTCCCTTTCAACTTAATGTCACTTGATGACAACACATCCATCTTCCTTCTTACAAACATACTATCTCTTTCATTTTACTCTCATCTGTACCACACCCACATATTAAAAGACTCAAACCTTAGGTTTCAGCTCGGAAAACTCCTTCCAGATTCTCTAATGCTTTGATTTCCCATAGGAATATACTGCATAAGGTTACAGAGAGCAGGATGCCT
This sequence comes from Oratosquilla oratoria, assembly GCF_046742065.1. Lineage (NCBI taxonomy): Eukaryota > Metazoa > Arthropoda > Malacostraca > Stomatopoda > Squillidae > Oratosquilla > Oratosquilla oratoria. The sequence goes on from NC_134815.1 coordinate 15,486,280, forward strand.
AGTCCCATCACTCCATCCTATTTTAGCCGCCTTTTACAACCCAAGTGGGAAGACTGGGTGGCAGTATTCTTTCTTCCCCCTACCACATATCTTCGAATTTGCAATGGTAATCTCTTTTATTCTATGCTATGAAGAAATTTGTAAATATATTCTAATATTAGATTTGTATTTATTTCATTGCTTAGTTCACTTGCTCACCAATCTTTATTTTGAAAAATTCAATTGGATGCAGTTAATGTATTCTATATATAACAATAAAGCTTAATTTTTTTATCATACTGTAGTGATAATATTTTATGTACATCTTCACACATTAAACAAATTGGATTCTAATTTTGCATTGCTATTACCTCACTAGTGAGTCCAACTGCAGAGATTGATTACCTTGTTTAAGCCACGACCTCGTTTAGGCTACTACTGTACTTCATTTAGACCATATTTCAGGGCAAGAAGGGCATTGTGTATCTGAGCCTGACCTGGCAAGACGACCACTGTACCAGTTATAAGTTCTGGTAATAGTATTGTACCAACACAAAGTGTTTCTACAAACCCCTCTGTATACCATGTTCACTGAAATGAGCATGAATGGAGTAGTGAACATCGTGTACAGTGATAGAACAGTGAATAATGTGTGGAGTGAGTGTTAGTGCTAATACTAAAGACCAGGGCCCATACTGTGATGAAAACTGTTGCTATATTTAGCTAAATATATTTTATCCAGCCAATATTGTTTTGCAGAGTTCTATAAACAGCAAAGTGCAAGACAATGGTGCAATGTCCAGCACTGTGAACACTGCAGTATGACAATATTAAGCAGTGTAATGAGTAATATCATTCATCAAACAATGCTGGGGGATGGGAAAGTTACAGCATGCAACAATAATGGGCAAAATTAATTAATTAAAGAATTTATTGAACCAATTGATGCAGAAAAGTGAGAATAAGCACAAATCACTTCATGCTGAACTGACCAAGACTAGTGGCCTGCTGGTATCATGACCGTTTTGGCAACAAAGTGACTTAAGTGTTCCCAGCCTTGCTACTGGTCGAGAAACACCAGATGTTGGGGTTAGTGAATAGTTACCCCCACCACTTGTGCTCTTTCTCTCCTGATTGTATACGATGAACAGTAGGGGCTCAAATTCCCGGTGAACACTGGTTCAGTAGCCAGTATTATACTTCCTGCTGCAGGCTTTAAATGAGGAAATGACCAACAATCATTCAACCTCCTCGCACCCAATGGTATGCCCATTACCACTTACAGTACCAACTACATCATCTTGAACCTCCACAACTTGAAGTTTCCCTGGGCCTTTGTCGTTGTCGACATCAACCAACCCATTTAAGGCTATGACTTCCTCCAATATTACAAGATGTCAGTCAACATTAAGGACAACAGTACATACCATAACTCAAGGTGCATACCAGGGAATACCACCACTACCATTTCATCCAAAGTGCGTTACCTTCTACCTGTTGGAGAGTACATGACAATCCTCCAAGATTTAACCACTTCCATATGGTGACGCCTACGTAGGCGTCATGAAGAGCAAGTGGGTACGCGATGATGCCGACGTCGGTGTCTTGATTATATTTATTGTAGTCGTACCTACGTAACCTCCATTCTCTCTAAACTGGCTTCATCATATTTTCTATGGTTATCAAAATTCACGGGTGAAAGAGAACGAACGATTCAGCATTGACTTTATTTTTTATAATGCGATTATTATGACGTGACATCGCACGTCGGGCAGCTAATGCTGCCAGACGTGCGATGTGCCCTGGAGTGAAGAGGTTAATACAACCACTCCTTGTTTAACGACGACAATTGGGACCAGCGCGCCGTCATTAACCGAAAGTGTATACATATACGTACATGTACTGTATGTACAATGTCCAGCAATACATGTATCTTTATTTTCATGAATTTCCCTCTTTTATACAGTACATTAAAGCTTTATTTACTGTTTATTTACGGTGGTTATGTTGCCGAAATTACTGTATATGACCAAATCCGCGTATGCTGACATTCCATATTGAATACCGGGGTATTTTTTTAGTTTCGACCATAGGCGCAATATAGCAATAGAAAATTAATTATCAATTTTGTAAATTAAAATGTATCAACGTAATATGCAATTTTGTGGGCGGAAATGAAAGTAAAAAATACCATGCTACAAGAAAATATGCTAATGAACGAAGTCGGTAGCATAGGATCGGAACGCCATCTTGTTGTCTGCCAACGTCTCTCACTACGACGACAACGAGGACGAGCCGGATGACATTTAATTTGTAGGTAATGATTTATCAAACACAGGTTAGGTTAGTTTAGTTTAGGTTAGGCGAATTTATCATCCTTTCATTTCCTTGACATCGGCATCTATCATAACAAACATGGTGTACCATTCGTCCGACATGACTTCGTTACTTACGAAATTTGTTTTAGCACCTTTTTTTTTATTTCCGCTCACAAAATTGCATAGTACGTTGATACATTATAATTTACAAAATTAATAATTAATTTTCTATTGCTATATTGCGCCCTTGGTCGAAACTAAAAATTTACCACTACCGGTATATATTGTACCCCAGGTAGTTTTTCCAGCTTGCAGGATGGTAATGTAAACCTAAGCTTCAGAACACTTTACCTCACAGCTAATATCCACCGTACAAGTTCATTTATAACATCATACAAATTTGCCTCAGCCAACTTAATCATCGTACACGACGTCGTAACTTCGGGAGATTTACGTTAAACGAATATTGGTCTGTCATAAAGCCCGTCGTTACTCCGAGTTGTCGTTAACCGAGTAGGTCGTTAAACGAGGAGTGGGTGTACCTGCCTGCATGATATAGTGTACCCTCCCCAAAGAAGAAGAAGAAGAAGTTGTTGTCAATGGCCAGAGGAGTTGTGATCATCTAGAGCAGTGGTTCTCACACTAGGGGGCGTGAGGAGGATACAAGGGGGGCGTGAAGTCATCTGCTCAAAAATATTTGTTTAATTAGAATAATAAAATCACTCAAAGAACAAATATCTGCCATTATATACATGCAAAGTATAATCATAGCAGTCACTCCAACCCGTTTTCTATTAAGCTAGTTCTCCTTACGCGTTTTGGACATGTCACTGATACCAACTGCAATTTGCTAATGTTAAAACTTTTTTTTTTCGCTCCCTTTGAACCAAATGTTTTGTTTTTAGTAACTTAGAAAAAGGTTTCTGAATGTACTATTATTTGTTTGAGTGGCTTTCACTATTAAAATTTAATACAAACAGAAATCTGTTTTCCTGAACAATGCTGAGAAATAATTGCAAGAATCATTTCACATGAACAAAAGAGGGAGTGGGGGCATCCGGGTCTACTGGAAGCAAAAAGGGGGCATCAGGTAAGATAGTTTGGGAACCACTGATCTAGAGCAAAGCATCATCTAGCTCTCCAAGAGCGTTTGGGCATTGCCACTCTATATGGTACCTAAAAACTCTCCACCACACATCCATTGGCAAGCGTGTGTCAATTATTGTCAACTCAACTGCATCACCAAAGCCAATTGCTACCCTAAGCCCACACTGCCAAGCTTCCCTTTCAAACTCAATGAAAAGAAAGTCTTTTCTTAAGATCGATCTTATCAGGGCATTCTATCAAATCCCAGAGGTGACAGTAGATGTCTAAAAAAGATATCACTACCCCTTTCAGACTCTTCAAGCAGGTAATAACGTCCTTTGGCCTGCATAATACTGCCCAAATATCCTGGCAATTCATGGACCACATCCTGCTGGTATCATGACTTCAGCTTCATCACTGTTTACACTGATGAAATATTATTCGCCTCTAATGACCACAGTCAACACCGCCATCATTTCCACCTCCTCTTCCAACAGCTGCATGATCATGGCCTCAAGATACACCCCTCAAAATGCCTTCTGTATATTAATGCATGGAAGTCATTACGTGCAGGGGCACAAATTGGTTTAAACTTTCTGTTAGTGTTCAATGTTTGATGGTGAAAGTTGTGATGTGCAAAAGTTGTTACTGAAGACTGATTTTCATGGCATATTTGATGGGCAAAAATAGAGTCGTTGTAGTAGAACTATCAACTTGTGAAACCAAATAATAAAATAGATTGTTATAAGAAGCTTGAGGGGAGGAAAAACGAATAATCTGAGAAGGAAGTAGACAGGTGGATTGCAGAAGAGATTTTAGTGCCTTGGAAGGAAGAAGTTAAAACAGGTATTCTTGCACCGATTGCTGTGGAGCAACCTACAAAACACAAAGTGAGGCCCACATTTGATTTTTGTGAAATGAATGTGAATGTCAAATGTCACAGAAGTGAAAACGGTCAGGTGAGAATGTGTCAATCATTGACGAGGTCAGGCTACCAACAATTGCGAGTTGATGAAGAGTTGTGGCTGTACCAACTAGATAACTACAAGGGTCAAACATTTTGCCTTACATATTTGGGGTTTGGATTGAACCCAGCAAACTATATAATGTAAAAAAATTTGAAGAGGGAGGGAAGAGGGTGGATTGTAGTGGAGTTTGTTGGGGATGGAATGGGTGGGAGTGGTTTTTTATGCCTTTGTTTTTTTGGCTACCTCCCTTGTAAGGGGGGAAAGCCTTTGGTATATATGTGTATATTATTACTCAGAGTAAAAGAGAACAAGTAATATAGCAGTGACTTTATATTTTATAATGCGAGTAGTGTGATACAAATTACATATGGCAACTGATACTGCATGCGAGAATTTGAGTGGTACTGAAGTGGTTAAGATCATGTGGGTATGTGGTGTACTTAGCACGAAAGTTTGTTAGTACTAACATCAAAATTTGTTTTCTTTGGGGGTTGTGCTTGAGGGAGTGCGTCACTTTAAATTGTGTTATCGGAATGAATGGTTGTAGTTTGTTGGTCTCTGAAGCTCCAGTCACTAGGGGTTATTGTAATTATGCATCAAGGGAGGCCTTGAAAGCTGGTGGGTTTATTTATTGACTCTTGGGTATTGGCTGCATGCTATTGTAGCAAAGTAGCATGCAGTTGATACTTTAGGGTCTATATGGGGTGTCCCTGCGGACCAGAGCCACACATAATTTTGTCTGTACACAGAGAAATTATGACACTTTTATACTACAACTGTCCCTCCGTTATGCTGTCCCCCAACCCCTTCTTACTGTCCTGTACCATTTCTCTGAATATTAATTTCCTTTTTCACCTACCTACCCTGTGGTGGGAGAAAAGAATACTGCCACCAAGTATTTCCACTTCAGTCGTAAGAGGCGACAAAAAAGGGACGGGGGATGGGATTAGGAGTCCTACTACCTGTAGCCCCAAAAGGGAACATTCCTAAAAAAGAAAGTAAAGGCATAAGAGGGTCTGGGAGCTTTCCAACCAGTACCCTAAGGTTTGGGTCTTTTAATGTGTGTGGATGTGGTATAGATGAGAGTAAAAGGGAAGAGACAGGAAGTATGTTTGTGAGAACAAAGATGGATGTACTGGCTTTGAGTGAAAATAAAAGGAAAGGAAAGGGCAACTGTGAGTTTGGGAGTGTAGCTGGGAGGTACTCAGGAGTGAAGAGGGGATGAGGGAGAGAAGGAGTGGCTATACTAGTAAGTGAAGAGATAAGTAAACGGGTAGTGGAGTGGAAGGTGTCATCAAGGTTGATGTGGATGAAGGTGAAGCTGGGAAAGGAGATGTGGGTTTTTGTAAGTGCGTATGGATCTGGTAGTGAGAAAAGCGTAGAGGAAAGGGAGGCATTTTGGGTAGAAATAAATGAGTGCATAGAGGGATTAGGGAGAAATGTCAATGTAGTTGTATTGGGAGACCTAAATGCTAGGGTAGGAAATGAACCAATTCACGGAGTGATTGGGAAGTATGGAGTTCCAGGCAAAAATCGTAGTGGAGAATTGATGGAGATGTCTTGAAAGAGAGTTGATGATAGCAAATACAGTGTTTAGAAAGAAAGTCAAGCATAAGTACACATGGGAGAGGGTGGTGGATGGAAGGGTGGCAGATACAGCGTTAATGGGCTATATAGTGGTGACCAGGAGTATGGTAGGAAGAGTTAAGGATGTACATGCTCTAAGGGGAGAGAGTGGGGGAATATCAAATAATTTCCTGGTGGAAGGTAAATTGAGAGAGGAGAATAGGTGGAGAAAGAGGAAAAGGGCAGAAGGTAGGGAGGTACTTAGAGTGAACTGCTTAAATGAGGAAAAAAAGGAGATGAGTATAAGAAGAAGTTGAGAGAGGAGTGGGAGAGAGTAAAGGATAGAGTAGAACTAGGAGTGGAGGAATGGGGATGGTTCAAGGAGGGAGTCATAAGGTGTGCAAAGATGGTGTGTGGAACAAGGAGGGCAGGAGGAAATAGAAAGAAGGGTAGTGAGTGGTGGGATGAGGAAGCAAAGAAGGGTGTAGAAGAGAAGAAGCAGGCATTCATAGATTGGCTACAAATTAGGATGAGGGAATTGTATGAGAGGTACAAAGTAAAGAGAAAGGAAGTTAAGCATAAGATAAAGGAAGCAAAGAGGAGAGCAGATGTGAAATGGGGAAAGAGTATGACAGAACATTTTGAAAGTAATAAAAAGATGTTTTGGAAGTTAATAGAGGAAGAGGAGGCGAATCAAGTAGAGAAGAAAAGGTAAAAGGTGCAGATGGAGAGATGATAATGGAAGAGAAGGCAGTGAGAGGAAGGTGGGCAGAGTATTTTAGGGAGTTGCTAAATGTGAAGGAGGATAGGAAGGGAAAGGTAGTTGCAGTGGGAAGCGCTAAGAAAATGAGAGTGATGAGTGAGGAAAATGGAGGAGAAATAGGGAAGGATGAAGTGAAAGCAGCTGTTAAGATGATGAGAGCAGGTAAGGCACCTGGGTTGGATGGATGCCATGCAGAATGTCTGAAGAAAGGAGGTACAGTTATAGTGGACTGGCTGGTGAGGTTATTTAATGTTTGTTTAAGAGAGGGTAGAGTGCCAGAGGACTGGAGGAGTGTCTTTATAGTTCCGCTTTACAAGGGAAAGAGGGACAAGTGTGAGTGTAGTAGTTACAGAGGGATCAGCTTGTTGAGTGTAGTTGGGAAGGCTTATGGGAGGGTCTTGATTGAGAGGATTAGGAGAGGAACAGGAGTAATTGGTGAGGAACAGTGTGGTTTTAAGACAGGTAGGGGATGTGTAGATCAGATTTTTGTGGTAAGACAGATATGTGAGAAAGCTATAGGAAAAGGTAAGGATGTTTTTTGGGCTTTTATGGATCTGGAAAAGGCCTATGACAGGGTAGACAGGAAGGCACTGTGGGAGGTACTGCAGATATATGGGATAGGAAGAAAGCTGTTAAGAGCAGTCAATATTTTTTATGAGAGTAGTAGAGCTTGCGTTAGGATTAGAAATGGAGAGAGTGAATGGTTTGAGGTAAAGGTGAGACTTCGTCAGTAACCATGTAGTAAGTGCTGAAACTATCAGTTGTTTTAAAAAACGATTAGACAACTTTATGGATGGGGATGACAGGTGGTGATGGATACGGAGCTGCCTAGTGTAGGCCTTATGGTCTCTTGCAGTCTCCTTTATTCTTATGTTCTTATGTCAGGGGTGTGTTATGTCGCCCTGGCTGTTCAATCTTTACATGGTTGGGGTGGTGCGAGAGGTAAATGCAAGGGTAGTGGGTCAGGGGTTGGAGATGATTAAAGAAAATGGAGAAAAGTGGGAGGTGAGCCAGGTGTTGTTTGCTGACGACACTGCGCTTGTAGCAGGATCAGTTGAGGGATTGAGGAAGTTAGTGACAGAGTTTGAGAAGGTGTGTGAAAGAAGGAAGCTGAAGATAAATGTGGGCAAAGTAAGGTGATGAGATGTACAAGGGGATTTCTCCCCATCTTCTCCTTTCCTGTATGAGGGGATGGAGAGGGGGGGTCGCCAAATTTATGAAGCGGCCTTGCTGTGGATGTGCTGTGTCTTGCGACACTGCTTCTGACCCAGGGCAGTGGACTGGATGCAGGAGGTGCCAAGATAGGAGGGAGGGAGGAGGGTAGAGGGGAGTGGAATATATGGGAAATGAAATGGGTGGGAATGATTTCTATGCCTTTTTCTTTTTGGCTACCCCCCATGTAAGGGGGAAAAAGCCTTTGGTATATGTATGTATGTATGACTACAACAATGTATTGAGAAAGTGAATCAAGCATCACAATACCCATGACAGAGCAATACTTTCTCCTATTTTGTCATAGGTAACATCTGTTGATGATGTACTGACAATGCTGAAAAGTCAATTCATCTTTGCCACACCATAATCTATAAACAGGTCATATGGCATAACTTTCCAAAATAAAAGGTACAGAAAATAAGGAAACAATGGTTTGCATTTATTCATATAAAAAAAAAGTTTCCTGACTGTAACTACAATACTAAATGCTGTCAGATAATAAATTATTATTATAATAAAAAAAAGAAAAAAAAAAAGAGGAAAAAAAGCCGAATATAGAAGAAACATTCTCACACTAAAAAAAAATCTTCCCTTAATTCATTAATCCATGTAATTTAAGCTATTCCTTAATTATATACATATATTGCCATAACAATGACAATGTGTATAGATGGAAAATCAAATCCACCAATTACAGTATAAATCTTCTTCAAGAGCCACATATACTAGTCCCAGTCATGGTAGATTGTGTCAAAATGAAATGTCATACCTATTCAATGATATATCACACCTATGTCTCAAGGAAATATAACTATGTTGTATCATCAAAATATATTTCTTCTCTAAATAGTAATGGACCCATTTCTCATGCCTTATCAGTACTAATTGCAAAACATATGAAACATATCTAATGAAATATGAATTATGAAATCTTAACTTAATAAAGATATCAAAGCATCGAAAAAGTGACTACGATCATCAACTGCTAGGCGAATGACTGAAAAACAAACAAAAAAATGTAATTTTAACATATGACCTTATCATTACTATTCAGCATAAAAAATAAATGCAATAACCTCAACAAGAAATATTCCAATATTTGTGAAAATTAATATCCATGTGAACAAATTGCTTAAACAGTCCCAGTCCATGTTTCCTCTGCCATGTTTAAGTATCCCAATATTTGTGTTTGTTTTCATTTTCATTAATATATGATGAATGATCAAAAGTATACACAAAAATAATGCACAAACCAGAGGAAAATTAAATTTAATTTCCATATATTTCAATTTTCTTAAATGAACTGAGACCAATGTATCAATGATCAATATTGTGAAATAAGCATTATTCATACATACTATTTGTATCAAAGTATTCTTTTTCCACATTGGATCCACTTTTGCTGGCTGCTTGTTCAAAAGCTTTCCCAAAGAAACTGTAAATATAAAATATATATATATATATATATTTAAAGATTATATAAAACAAATGAGAGAGAAATGGGTGGGGAAGGGCAAACGAAGATGTGTTGGGAATAGAGTTTATTGCCGTAACGTTTCGACCAACTTGGTCTTCTTCAGAGGACATGTGGCATTACAAAGGACCACAAGTCTTATACTTGCAGCGAGGGGGAACCTGGCCAGTTGTTAGCGGATGTGTCAGGTCTTCTCTTCGGCTAATGATTTAATTATCAAGACACTTGCTGTTTTTGACAGGCATTTAAATTCAGACAAATGCGGAAACCTACCTGACTGGAGCCGCATGGAAATTCTACACGAGGAACTTGAAAAGAAAATGAGAAAAACTATGGAAGCCGCACACATTGCCACCAGGGAAAATAACAATGACAGAGACGGATTTAACCCCTTCCATACGGTGCCGCATACGTAGGCGGCTTGAGGAGCAAGTGGATACGCGAGGCTGCCATATCGGCGTCTTGATTATATTTATTGTAGTTGCCCCTGCGTAATGACATACTCTCTAAACTGTCTTCATCACATTTTCTATGGTTATCAAAATTCACGGGTGAAAGAGAGAACGATCGATATAAGCGGTGACTATATTTTATGATGCGAGTATTATTACGACACATCATACGTCTGGCAGCTAATGCTGTCCGCGAGATTTTGGCCCGTACTGAAGAGGTTAAATGCCATATACTCGCAGCGAGGGGGAACCCTCGCTGCGAGTATAAGACTTGTGGTCCTTTGTAATGCAACATGTCCTCTGAAGAAGACCAAGTTAGGCAATAAACTCTATTCCCACCACATCTTCGTTTGCCCTTCCCACCAATTTCTCTCTCATATATATATATATATATATATATATATATATATAATCACAAAGAACCCACAGTCGGAATAAAAGGAAAGTACAGATTACAAGAATTTGCAGAGACATAAATACAATAGAGATGTGAGTAGAAGGGGAACACGCAGAGCTAGAACAGGACAATCTGTCACGCAGGGCATAGTCAGAGGTGAGGGGATGTGTGGGTGGAGGTATGAGGTCAGGAGGGCAGCGGGCTGGAAGCGAGGTCTGGAGGGTGATAATTCTTAACCAAGCGGCTCACAGCTAGCCGTGAAATTATGTCCGGGAACCATTGACCTTTGGAGATGTTCAAGTTCGGACATTCTTCGATTAAGGCTGATTAAACAATTTTTCTTCTAAAACTACAGTTGGACTTAACACAAAATTTTGGCCTTGTCCCAGTCAAGACTGATTTTTGGTACTGACATGTTGGAATACAGCGGAATTTTCTTGGGCATACCTCATGGATCTTTTGTGCTCCATTAACCTGGTGTTAAGATCCCTTCCGGTTTGACCAAGGTACACCAAATCACAATCTTTACAAGGAAGGCTATACACTCCTGGGGACTCATTTCCCTTAAATCTTTAACATTAATTTGTTTGTGAACCATGTTAGGATAATGGTAGGCAACTGTGAGCCACTTGTTGGCAACAAGCAACTTGTAGGCTAGCTGTGAGCCGCTTGGTTAAGAATTATCACCCTCCTGACCTCGCTTCCAGCCTGCTGCCCTCCTGACCTCATACCTCCACCCACACATCCCCTCACCTCTGACTCCGCCCTGCGTGACAGATCATCCTGTTCTAGCTCTGTGTGTTCCCCTTCTACTCACATCTCAATATAGAAGAAATAGAAGTATCAAAGAATGAAATATTGATACACTTGAGTAATCTTGATGTCAGAAAATCGCATGGACCAGATGAAATAGCAAACTGGATACTGAAAGAATGCAGGAATGAACTGGCAGACAAAATACATAGCATAATAAGCAGTTCCTTGAAAGAAGGAAAAGTTCCAGAAGATTGGAAAAAAGCAAATATAGTACCTATATATTAAGGAGGAAATAAAGAAGAACCTACCAACTATAGACCAGTCTCTCTAACAAGTACAATAGCAAAAATTTGTGAAAGAATTATCAAAAGTAGATGGGTAAAATACTTGGAAAAAAACAACGTACTAAATCCAAGGCAATTTGGATTCAGACAAGGACGATCATGCGTCACCAATTTAATATGTTTCTATTCAAGGCTAATAGATATAATACAAGAAAGAGATGGATGGGCTGATTGTGCATTTCTAGACCTAAAAAAAGCTTTTGACAAAGTACCACATAAGAAGTTGCTTAAGAAATTAGAATCTGAAGGAGGAATACAAGGTAAATTGCTAAATTGGATGGAAGACTTTTTGCAAGAAAGAAAAATGAGAGTAGTGATAAGAGACCAGCACTCAAAATGGAATGAAGTAATAAGCGGTGTCCCGCAGGGAACAGTTCTGGCCCCAATAATGTTTGCTATATATATTAATGATATGGATGAAGGAATTGAAAGCTATATGAGCTTCTTTGCAGATGATGCAAAACTACTGAAAAGAGTGAAAACAGAAGAAGATTGTGAATCACTACAGAGAGATCTAAATAAAGTACAGGAATGGAGTAGGAAGTGGGAGATGGAGTTCAATACAAAAAAGTGTAGTATAATGGAATTTGGAAAAAGCAAAAACAGAATAACAGGAGCATATAATTTGGGAGAAGAAGGAATAAAAAAAGTAGAAAATGAGAAGGACCTGGGAGTCATTGTTATGAATAATATGTCACCTGAGAAACATATAAATAAGATTTTTGGAGAAACTTATAATTTAATAAGAACAATCAAAGTGGCATTTACATACCTGGATGAAGAAATGGTGAGGAAAATCCTAATCACCCTGATAAGACCAAGATTGGAATATGCAGCAACGATATGGTCACCAAGTACAAAAAAATGTATAAAAAAACTTGAAAGAATACAAAGAGCAATTACAAAATTGGCACCAACACTCTCAAAACTATCATATGAAGAGAGACTACAAAAACTTGAACTACAGACACTAGAGCAAAGAAGAGAGGAGATTTGATAGCTATTTACAGAATCATGAAAGGCATAGAAATTACTGATAGAGAGAATCTGATAAAATGGGATGACAGAAATACAAGAGGACACGGAAAGAAAATAAAAAAAGACAGCTATAGAAGAGATTTGAAAAAGAACAGCTTTCCTCACAGAGTAATAGACAGTTGGAACAAGTTAGATGAGAAAGTGGTGTGTGCAAAAACAATACATGAATTTAAAAATAGTTTAGATAAAATGAGATATGAAGACGGGACCCCACGAGCATAGCTCCCCTTCCCGTAAAATACAACTAGGTAAATACATCAAAGTGAGAACGAAGTTTGGAACTCCAGAGAAGACTGCTCGTGGTGTAGTGGGAAGGTGAAGAAAAAGGAGAAGGGGAGGGATTACTGAGGAAAATGGAAGGAAATGAGGAAGGGGATGAATGGGCCCAGGATCTAAGGAGGAGCGTAAACAAATGGGGGGCAGAATATACAGACGAACAAGGAAGCAGAGGTGTGAAGAGCAGAAATATAAATAGCAGCACAATGGAAAGAGATGATAACTGCTTTTATGGATTTAAAGAGGGAGGAGGGAACAACCTCCCCCGTCTAGTAAATCTAGAGGAGAAACTAAAAATTTTTTTTTTACGAAGAATGGAAGGTTAGGTTTGACCAATTAACTCTAGTTGCCAAGAAAGTTGATAAACTGGAAGAACTAAGAAAAGAGAATCAAAATCTAACTAAAGAAGTAGAGGAATTTGTGCCGTTACGAGAGGTAACGGGGCTTTTTTATACGTCCGTGTATCCCCATGTTTACATATTTTTTGTCGCAAGGCTCGTTTCCCCTCGGAAGAGGTTTTCAATTTTGTTTTTTGTAATGCTTTAATTTAAGCATGCTGCGAGCAGAAGCTTCGTCTGCTTAAGAATACTATCGTTGTAAGTTGTCTGCAAGCTGTGCTGCAAGATAACATCTCATTATTTGTGCAACGTGCACTTAAAGAATTAGACTTAAGAAGGTGTGTAAGAACCGGTTACTGTGGTGTGATGTCACGTCACCTCTAGGCGCCAGTCTTGGTCCGATCTAGAAAGATGTACACACCCCACGCCTAGCCAAACTATGTAAGTTTTAAAACTCTTTGTATTTGAGGTTTAGAGTATTCTAGTGCATCCTTTGTAATACCTTTTTCTTGTGTAGCCTTTAGCCTATAGTAATTATAGTACTTTTTACAGTTTTCATCAATTCCAACGTATTATCGAACGATGGATCAGATCTGCATTAAATACGCATCAAATATCCCCGTGATTCTATAACCTTCAGTCCCAAGTCTGTCTACGTCACGGACGCTATGATGTTGATTGTCTATTTGATCTGCGGAGTCCCAGTTGGCTCCGCCATAATGAAAAATAGTTCGATAGAAACGAACAGATGAAGAAAGCATAGGAATGAGGTTTCGGCCAGACCACGCCCTGCACGCCGTTGCCACGTCTAGATTCCCCTCGTCGTCACCACATGAACTTGATGTGCCGCCTTCCTGGCATAAGTTGCGTGTGTATACTTAAGTGTAGTGGCGCAGGTTAAGTGTAGTGGCGCAAGTTAAGTGTAGAAAGTGTAGTGATCTTGTGTCGTCTTAGTAATCGTATCGGCGCGCGAGTGTGATGTGGCAACAATGTATGGTTGCGGTTTCTAATGTTTACATAACAAACCCCATCGTATTTATGTAAGCATGTGTTTTTCCTTTGAAGGCAAGCTACCTTGCCTAAAATCCTGTCATATGTTAATATAAGCATGCGACTAATGTGCATTTTTAGATTGAACCAAATGTAGGGTTTAATCTGTTGTTGTCTACCTCAATAGTCGTATAGTTAGGAGTGTGGTAACGTACTCCGTGGTTTTCGATTAAGTTCGAGTTTTCCTTGTCTTCTTTATCATATTACTGTCTTGTCTCTCACTGTTTCTCTCGCTTGGCAATATGTCTTCCAACCACAGTATAGATGAAGGACCCGTCTCCGGTAGGGTCAGAGTCCTCACGGCTGAAGGGCAAGAGGCTTTTCAGAGAGCGTCTGATCAGCATGAAGAGAGGGTAAAGGCGAGTAGAGAAGGAGTACAAGCCTTATTGGAAGAACCGAATCATAGTCCTTGGTTGTATAAGGCCCACGCTGTGTACCAGGATACTGTAAAAAGGTATCTGGAATTCTTAATGCGTGAACGTACTTCAGAAAGTTTGGCTCGTGCTGAATTAGTGAAGCACGAGGACAGGGATTTTCGGGCATCTTTTCGTCAGGTAATCAGTAATTATGCTTCCTCTTCCCCAGTTGATGTCACGGAAGAGGAACACCACACTGAACCGTTTTTACAAGATGACCCGAAGTCCAGTCAAGTTCCTTTATCCCTCGTCGACCACTCTGAGTTTTGTATGCCCCCTTCCATGAAGGGCAGTTCAAGAAGGTCGGTTAGGTCAGGTCGTTCCAGTAGCACCAGTGTTAGTGTGGCAAGGAAGCAACGAGCCAAGGTGGAGACCGCTCGTATCAGAGTCAAGTTTGCCGAACAGGAGGGTCAGCTTATGCAAGAGAAGGCTGAATTGCAGGCCAAGTTCAAAGTTATGACACAGCAAAAGGAGTTAGAAGAAGCCGAAGCCGAACTTAGGCACTTAGGAGCCGACGATGATTGGGAAACATGCAGTGACTGGGACCAATTAAAAGGTACAGTCGCTACCCGCACCCAACTATATGTGGAGCAACAGGGTGGTATAGTTGAAGTTTCCGCTAGTCAGAAGGATCCGGTAGGCTTGAATCCTGAAAGCCCTGTTCTGATTTCAGAGTTAACTCACAGCCTGCTAACAATGTTCCATTCAGTTTTGAACCTCGTATCGAAAAAGTAAAGGTGAGGTCTGTGCAACCTGCGCAGCAACCTGTTGCTAACCATGTTTCTTATGCGTCACCACCTGTAGTAAAACCTCCTCGGAGTGCATCTCCTAGATTGGGGACAACCTCCAATTCTGCCGATTTGAGCAAGTTCTTCTTGCGGAAGGATTTACTTCTTAGCAGGCTGTCTACGTTTGATGATACTGCGGAAGACTATGCTGTTTGGAAAGAGAGTTTCAAGGAAGTCGTGCAAGAGTTAGGCACCTCATGTAAGGAGGAAATAGACCTGTTAGTTAAGTACCTAGGTCCTGAGTCTAAAGAATGGGCCCGTACAACCAGAAACTCAAATGCCAAGAATCCAATCCTGGCGTGCAGTAGAATTTGGGAGCGCTTGGATGACAGGTTTGCTGCCCCTTCGATCATTGAGACTTCAATTAAAAAGAAGCTCGCCAACTTCTCTAGGATTTCACCTAGAGACACCTTAAGGTTATACGACCTGTGTGACATTCTGTACCAGATAGAAGCCTTGAAGGCTAACCCTGTATACAGTACACTGTTTGCATATTATGACGCCTCGTCAGGCATCAATCCCATTGTCGCAAAACTTCCACCCTGTATACAGAAAGCGTGGACTGGCAGAGCCATGAACTACAAGACTGCTCACGGTGTGCCGTACCCACCTTTCTCCTTCTTCATTGAGTTTGTGAAGGAGATGGCAAGGGTCGAGAATGATCCATGTTTCTCTTATCAAAGCCTTGGAGCCGATGGTTTTGTGAAACCAGAGAAGCCACCTCCCTCTAAGTTTCCTCAAGTGCGTGTGAAGAAGACTGACACCATGTTGTCCAGTGGCAGTAAGTCGACCACGGGCGCTGACAGGTCTGTTGGCGCCGCTAGTCCTACCGAGCAAAGAAAGGCAGAAAAGGGAGATTTTTGCGTCTACCATGATGCCTACGTACACCATTTGGATTTCTGCAGGGCTTTTCGCACCATGTCAGTGAGCGAGAGGAAGGTTTTCTTAAACGATAAAGGAGTGTGCAACAGATGTGGCAAAGGTAACCATCCTCCTTCCAGCTGCAAAGAGAGAACTTTCTGCAAACTCTGTAAGGCCCATACTCATGTGACTGCCTTACATCACGATGAACCCAGGTCGAAGAGGAGTTCGACTCAAGCGGTTACACAGCATGGAAGGGAGGTTGCTCAAGATAAAACACCTCACTCCCCTGTAGTCAATCAAGTGCCGCTTCCACATGTTCTTACCCCCATAGTAAAGACTCAGGGAGGGGAGGATGCTGCGGTCAATTCCAAATGTACCTTGATATGCAGTAACCCCACCTCCATGAGTAAGTCCTGCGCCAAGACCTTCTTGGTAAAGGTCTATCCTGAAAGTAAGCCAGAGCTCGGAGTGTGGTGTTATGCCATCCTAGACGATCAGTGCAATTGCTCTTTAGCAAGGTCTGAGTTTTTCGATTTGTTTGACAAGCTGAGCAAACGGGTTTCATATCGTCTAGCTACCTGTGCAGGTGTAACGGGCGCTTCTGGGCGCACCACCAAAAATTACACCATCGTGTCTTGGCATAACTCACAAGAGGTACATATCCCTCAGTTAGTGGAATGCGACAGCATTCCCAATGTAAGAGAAGAGATACCCACCCCCGCCATAGCTCGTGGTTATCCCCATCTGTCCGACCTGGCCGAATGTATTCCACCTCTGGTTCCTGAAGCTGAGATTCTACTCATCATTGGTCGAGATGTGCCTTCAGCTCATTACATTTTTGACCAGAGAATTGGACCTGTCAATGCCCCTCTAGCTCAACAGACCAGTCTGGGTTGGGCAATCATTGGGGAAGTGTGTCTCCATGGCACTTGTAGGCCTCCTGTCATTAGCAGTTTCAAAACATCCTTTGTACATGATAGACGTCCCTCTATAGTCGCACCATGTGGTAACCAGATTCATGTTTCTGAAGTAAAGGATGATTTGTTCAAGGTAACCAAAGATGATGACAAGGCTGCCCTGTCGATTGAAGACAGGAAGTTCTTGGATGTTATGAACTCAGAGTTCCGCAAGGATCAAAGTGGTCATTGGGTCGCGCCACTGCCTTTCCGTCCCAATGTTGTAGCCACCAGTAATAATAGAGACTTTGTGTGGCACCGCACACTGTCTCTCCATCGTAGCCTCAGCACAAAGCCTGAAAAACGTCAGCATATGATGGCCTTCATGCAAAAGATGTTAGATCGTGGGCATGCTGAGGTTGCACCACCATTGAAGTCTGATCAGAAGTGCTGGTATCTTCCATTGTTTGGGGTGTACCACCCTAAGAAACCTGACAAGATCTGGGTTGTGTTCGACTCTTCTGCCAAATCCAGAGAGTTCTCCCTAAATGATATGCTGATGTCAGGTCCTGATATGACAAACAGTATTCTCGGGATTCTTCTACGTTTCCGTCAGGAAGCTGTAGCAGTGGCAGCTGATGTAGAACAGATGTTCTACAATTTCAAAGTGAAGACTGAGCAAAGAGATTACCTCAGATTCTTCTGGTACAAGGATAATGACCCTGATGAAAGGTTGATTGAGTATAGGATGACTGTTCACGTTTTTGGGAACACGCCATCTCCCGCCATTGCCACCTATGGCTTGCGTAAGTCTGTAGAAAATGCCTCTCCTGAAGTTCGCTATTTCATAGAGAACAATTTCTACGTGGATGATGGGTTAGCATCTCTGCCAGATGCGGAGACTGCTTACAAGTTAATCCAAGACTCTAAGTCAGCACTCCAAGAAGGAGGACGCCTGCGCTTGCACAAGATCACTTCCAACAGTAAGGAAGTGCTGGAAAAGTTTGCCACCAGTGAGCTGGCTGATAACCTTCAGGAGCTGAACCTAACTTCTGACTCTATGCCTATGCAGTCTAGCCTGGGCCTCTTATGGGACATCCAAAGAGACGTTTTCGTCTATAAGTTCATGGATTCAGACAAGCCTTCGACAAAAAGAGGGATACTGTCTGTCGTAAATAGTCTGTTTGACCCCATGGGATTCTTAGCTCCAGTAATAATAGTGGGAAAACTACTCCTAAGAGAGATAACCAATCTAAAGTGTGGTTGGGATGAACCCATACCAGCTAAGATCCATACCAAATGGTCCAGATGGCTAACGTCCTTAAGGAACCTCAAGGACATAAGCATCAATCGTCAGTTTGCTAGTATTTCTTTGTCTCAAGCTCACAGGATAGAGCTTCATACCTTTTCAGATGCTTCCAGAGTAGCAGTAGGAGCTGTATCATATCTTAAGGTTTTCAGTGATACCAAAAGCTACCAGGTGTGTTTTGTGAGGGGACAAGCTAAAGTAGCTCCCAACCATGGTCATACTATTCCCAGGTTAGAGTTGTGTGCTGCAGTGATGGCAGTTAATCTCAGCAATTCCATCTCGGATTGCTGGGACAAACCCTTAGACGCAAGGCATTTCTATTCTGACAGCATGATTGTCTTGGGCTATATTCATAATGAAAGACGTAGATTTCATGTCTACGTGAGTAACAGAGTAGACCACATTAGGTCGTCCACCGAACCTAACCAATGGCATTATGTACCTACAGATTGTAATCCAGCAGACCTGGCTACCCGTGGTCTTGAAATAACCGACCTAAATCAGAGTGATTGGTTGTCAGGTCCCTCAAGCTTATTTGAGGATGTTGTATCCACCAGTGGAAGTTTTCCTCTTGTAAGCCCTGAGACAGATAAAGAAGTAAAGGTATCAGACTACACAATTGAGTCTGAACCCCTTGTTAGTGCAAACAAAAGCAATGTAGAGCCTGCAATTGCGTCATTAGCTCAGAGATTCTCTAATTTCTCCTGTTGGAGGAGACTTGTAAGAGCGGTAGCTCTCCTTAAGCATATAGCCCGTTCTTTCAAACAAGGTAACAAGTGTTGTTCAGGTTGGCATATGTGCAACAAACATAAGTCACCCGATCAACTAGAAGATGCAGCTGATTTCATTGTTCAGACATACCAAAAGGATTATTTCTCGTCTGCCATGACTAAATTGCAAGGTGAAGTTTGTTTACCTCCTTCCAGTCCCATTGCATCTCTGTCTCCTTATTTAGACCAGAAGGGCCTACTTCGTGTAGGAGGCAGGTTGAGTCAAGGCGGTGATGTACTGGGTATGCTTGCAAGGCCTATTATTATTCCAAAGGAATCCCATTTAGGCTTGTTGTTGATCCGTCACTACCATGAGTCAGTGCACCACCAAGGGAGAGTGATTACAGAAGGAGCCGTCCGTACAGGTGGTTTCTGGATTTTGGGAGGGAAACGTACCATTTCTAAGGTCATTTCCAAATGCGTCACCTGTAAAAGGGTAAGAGGTAAGGTGTGTGTTCAGAAGATGGGAGACTTACCCGTCGATAGACTTACTCCCAATCCGCCATTTTCCTATGTAGGAGTTGACCTTTTTGGCCCCTGGCATATAAAAACTCGGCGCACTAGAAGTTCCTTCCTCGAAAGTAAAAGATGGGGCGTTCTGTTCACCTGTCTTGTTTCCAGAGCTATCCACATAGAGACTGTAGAAGAATTGAGTACTTCTTCCTTCATTAATGCCTTAAAGAGATTCATCTGTATTCGTGGCCCAGTTAAGATGATGCGTTCTGACAGAGGCACGAACTTTGTAGGTGCTGTCAAAGCACTGAACTTGCTTGCCATTACCGATGAAGGTGGTGATGTCAATAGTTTCTTGTCAAGTCAAGGTTGCACTTGGTTGTTTAACCCTCCTCATGCTTCTCACATGGGTGGAGCATGGGAGCGTATGGTGGGGATAGTCCGCAACATCATGAATGTGAGACTGACTAACCATCACCCCAAGGCATTAACACATGAGGTGTTAGTAACCTTCTTTGCAGAAGTATGTAAGATCGTGAATTCCAGACCTTTAGTTCCTGTTTCCTCGGACCCTAGTAGTCCTTTCATTTTGTCTCCGTCCATCCTTCTCACTCAGAAAACTGATATTCCTGTAACTCTTCCTGAAGAGATAGATATTAAGGCAGTATACAAATCTCAATGGAAGCATGTCCATCACCTTGCTGAGGAATTCTGGAAGAGATGGAAGAAAGAGTATCTTTCCTCTTTGCAACCCAGAAGAAAGTGGGTCACTTCCTCTCCAAATGTAAAGGTGGATGATGTAGTGTTGGTAAAAAATCAAGAGTGTCCCCAAGGACAGTGGCCCTTGGGTATTGTAAACAAATTATTCCCTAGCAAGGATGATTAAGTCAGGAAGGTCCAAGTAAGAGTTGTGGTAAACAACAAAGCCCATGAATATGTAAGACCCATTTCTGAGCTTGTGTTGCTAGGTCAATAGATTTGGTAATTTTTCCCCCTAGAAAATTAGGAAGGGAGTGTGCCGTTACGAGAGGTAACGGGGCTTTTTTATACGTCCGTGTATCCCCATGTTTACATAATTTTTGTCGCAAGGCTCGTTTCCCCTCGGAAAAGGTTTTCAATTTTGTTTTTTGTAATGCTTTAATTTAAGCATGCTGCGAGCAGAAGCTTCGTCTGCTTAAGAATACTATCGTTGTAAGTTGTCTGCAAGATAACATCTCATTATTTGTGCAACGTGCACTTAAAGAATTAGACTTAAGAAGGTGTGTAAGAACCGGTTACTGTGGTGTGATGTCACGTCACCTCTAGGCGCCAGTCTTGGTCCGATCTAGAAAGATGTACACACCCCACGCCTAGCCAAACTATGTAAGTCTTAAAACTCTTTGTATTTGAGGTTTAGAGTATTCTAGTGCATCCTTTGTAATACCTTTTTCTTGTGTAGCCTTTAGCCTATAGTAATTATAGTACTTTTTACAGTTTTCATCAATTCCAATGTATTATCGAACGATGGATCAGATCTGCATTAAATACGCATCAAATATCCCCGTGATTCTATAACCTTCAGTCCCAAGTCTGTCTACGTCACGGACGCTATGATGTTGATTGTCTATTTGATCTGCGGAGTCCCAGTTGGCTCCGCCAAAGAATTAAAAAGACAGTTAAGAGAAGTAAAGGAAGAGAATGAGGAATTAAATAGGAATAATAAAGAAAATAAAGAGTCCATAACAAAAGAAGCAAGTGGTTGGAAAAAGGTTCAGGAGAATAACAAAATTGAATTTAGATGTATAGTGAAAAAACATATGAAGGAACAAACTGAAGGCACAGTTATTAAAGTGATGAGAGAGAAGGAGAATATAGTAAGAGACTTAGCAGATAAAAAGAAATGTATAATTATATTAGGGATGGAAGAGAAGTATAGTCTAAATAGGACTATAAGAGTAAAGGAGAAAAAGGAAAAAGTAAATAGTATATTAGTAGTTCAAGAAGATGAAACAGAAATAGGGAAACAAATAGAAATGTATAGGCTTAGGAAATACAATACTGATAAGACCAGACCAATTAAGGTTAAATTCAGGTCACAAACGACAGCAGAGAATATCTTAGCAAAAACAGGGAAACTAGCAGTGAGTAATTTAAACAGGTATGGATAAAAAGAGAAATGAAGAGGAAAGAGAGGATGAGAAAACAAAATACTAGAAGCTAAGGAAAAAAACGAGAAAAGAAGAGACAGAAAAAGAGAAATTCTATTGGATAGTGAATATGAAAGTGAGAAAATGGTTCATAGCAGAGAAAAACAGAAGGGAAACAGAAAATACGATGGAAGTAGCAGAAAATTGGAGGACAAGGATAAGAAGAGCAGAAAGTTTGTAGTAAATTATATGCCTCCTAAAATGGCTTCGTGGGACGAGAACACAAAAATATGTTAGAAGACACCAGGATATCACTAAATAAGATAATGGAAGATGGAGGACAAATAATTATAATGGGTGACTTTAATTGTAAAGAAATCTGCTGGGAAGAGATGACAGTGAAGGGTGGAGATGACCTATGGGGAAATGTATTACTTGATATGATTATTGAACATACAATGACGCAATGGATACAAAAGAAAACTAGGTATAGAAATAAGGAAGAACCATCGAGACTGGACCGAATAATCACATCAGAACCCGAAATAGTGGACAAGATCGAATATAAAACACCAATAAGTAAAAGTAACAAAATATTGGTTGAACTGGAACTAAACGAGGAAAGTTACATGAGAAAAAAAAAATATATATATATATATATATATATATATATATAGAAAGGGGCATTGGGAAAGAGGATAATGTCTGTTGAGGCATGATGGGAGAAGACAGAAGATAGGGGTGAATGGAGAATGGTTGTATATGGATGACCATATGATGCATGAGGGGAAGTGAGTGGGGGATTGGGGGTGAGGGAGTATGTGTGAGAAATAAATTGAGGCAGCCCACAGGGATTTCTCCCTGTCTTCTCCTTTCCGCATGAGGGGACAGAGAGGGAGGTCACCAATTTAGTGAAGCGGCCTTGCTGTGGGTGTGCTGTGTCTTGTGACACTGCTTCTGAACCAGGGCAGTAGGCAAGATGCAGGGATGACTTGTCATCCAGGAGGACTCAAGAGGGAGGGAAGAGGGGTGGATGAGAGTGGAGTATGTTGGGAATGGAATAGGTGTATCCCACTCCAACTCCGTGGTCATCCATACTGACTCTCTGAGCCTGATAAGCTGCTTGCAACAGGCAGAGCCCGAAGATAATGTCCACCTCCTCACCAACATAATTGCGCTCCTACACAAATTACACCATGAAGGACGACACATCACCATCAACTGGGTGCCAAGCCACGTAGGTGTGCATGGAAACGACCTTGCAGACGCAGCTGCTGCCACAGCCCGCAAAAGAGCCAGGGTTGACGTCCAGGTCCCTCCCAGCAAGAGTCAGCTCCAACTTAAAACCAGGGCATTAGCACGCAAGCAATGGCACCTCCAACACAGGCAGGAGGCGCAGATCTCCCAACGAGTGGGCTGGTACAAAAAAGTAACAGCCTATGAACCTCTAGTCCTCCCCCGCTCCACTCCCAGAAGGATAGAAAAGCTGCTGTTCAGGCTATGCCTGGATGATCGTTGCTTCTGGCAACTTAATCCCCAGAGCACCATAGAAGACCGCCGATGCAACCATTGCCGTGAAGACAATGCCGACCTCCACCACTACCTGAGCGATTGCCCCGCCACCTCCTTCCTCAGACGGGGACCACCGGCTCCCCCTGAAGGTCTTGTAAGCCGCCTCTGCCGCCCATATGAGCTCCATCAGCTGCTAGAACGTCCACCGCCGCTCTAGCAGCTGCGGCCTCTCTTTTCTACTGCCATCTATCACCCTCTGACTAGCTATACCATTTCACCTCCTCTCCGCCAGGTTTGTCTTACATAAACACCACCACACGGGCTCAAACAAAGCCCGTGGGAGTGATTCCTCACTCCCGAATTGGGAAAAAAAAAAAAAAAAAAAAAAAAAAAAAAAAAAAGTTATGTAAATGCAACTTTGATTGTTTTTATTAAATTATAAGTTTCTCCAAAAATCTTATTTATATGTTTCTCAGGTGACATTATTCATAACAATGACTCCCAGGTCCTTCTCATTTTCTACTTTTTTTATTCCTTCTTCTCCCAATTTATATGATCCTGTTATTCTGTTTTTGCTTTTTCCAAATTACATTATACTACACTTTTTTGTATTGAACTCCATCTCCCACTTCCTACTCCATTCTTGTACTTTATTTAGATCGCTCTGTAGTGATTCACAATCTTCTTCCATGTTCACTCTTTTCAGTAGTTTTGCATCATCTGCAAAGAAGCTCATATAGCTTTCAATCCACACCCCTCCACCCTCCCTCTTATCTTAGCACCTCCTGGATGACGGGTCATCCCTGCACCTTGTCCACTGCCCTGGGTCAGAAGCAGTGTCACAAGACACAGCACATCCACAGCAAGGCTGCTTCATTAAATCGGCAACCCCCCCTCTCCGTCCCCCCATGCATAAAAGAAGACAGGGAGAAATCCCTTTGGGCTGCATCAAATTTTGCTCACACATACTACCTCACCCCTCATCCCCCCATCCATTATATATATCTTTAGGAGCATCTGAGGGCCACTGCTAGCAACTGTTAGGCCAGGGATTGCAAACCAGTAGATCTCCAGGCAAAACTAATAATCTGGAAATGCTGTATGCTACTTAAGAGAACACTTTGGTTAAAAAAAAATGCAGCATTTAATCAAACATCTAACACAATATGTAGGAAAAGATGCTTAGAGGACAATGACAAGAGTGATGAAAATGAGGATGGAGAAAATCATAAGTCTATAAAAAACCTGTAATGCATAGTTCCAGTTTTCAATAACAAACCCAGCCCCATATGACATTTAGGAAAGAAATCTTCATTCATTTTTCAAATATATATTACTGCAAAAATATCCAAAATCATAACTTTGGGCAAGATATATAGTATCACTCACTTTTTACGAGATTCTTCTGTAACTGGTGGAATACCGCAAACAAGACAAAAATTTGTGTTTGCTGACTGCACATCCGGTGTCGTTATCACAAGAGGAAGTGACCGTGATTTCTTACTTCTGGAAACAGCAACATGGGCTCGAAGAGTGAATCGTGCAAGCAGAGAAAGGCAGTGTGAACCAGAGAAATAATGAGCATCTGGGGTACCCTAGAGACCGAAACAGGAAAAACAAATAATTAGCAAAAATTAATATTTGTCTTAATATACAATAAAATTAACAATATATATATAGAAGGGGAGAAGCGTAAACACCAGACTCAAAGTGGGAAGTTTAACCCCTTCCATACGGTGCCGCATACGTAGGCGGCATGAGGAGCAAGAGGATACGCGAGGCTGCCATATCGGCGTCTTGATTATATTTATTTAGTTGCCCCTGCGTAATGACATATTCTCTAAACTGTCTTTAATCATATTTTCTATGGTTATCAAAATTCACGGGTGAAAGAGAACGATCGATATAAGCTGTGACTATAATTTATGATGCGAGTATTATTACGACACGTCGTACAGCTGGCAGCGGCTGCTGCCTGCGAGATTTAAGGCCCGTACTGAAGAGGTTAATGCCTCACATTTCAGTCCTAGTCCCAGGACCGTCTTCAGGGGTGTGAAGATATGCAATGGTCAAGGAGCTTGTTATACTGGCCTTGACCACTGTATATCACACCCCTGAAGATGGTCCCAGGACTAGGACCGAAATGTCAGGCATTAAACTTCCCACTTTGAATCTGGTGTTTATGTTTCTCCCCTTCAACAAGGATCCCAGATTCCAGATCTTCACACACACACACACACACACACACACACTTTCGTCGGATGGACGGCGAGAATTGAAATTCCGAAGAAAAAGGAAAATCTACGTGGATCTCAACGTCAAGGAAGTACCTTATTGTATTTATAGGGAAGGGGAAAGCTCGTGTAGTGGGAAAGTGATAAAAAAGGAGAAGGGGAGGGATTATTGAGGGAAATGAGGAAGAGGGGGACATGGTCCAGGAGGCCAGGCGTCTTGTAAACAAAAGACAGACCGATGATGACGATGATTTCGGGGATGACGGGATCAACAAAAATGTAAAGATTAGAAATATAGATAAGAGCAGCACAGTGGAAGGTGATGATAATAGTTTCCAGGGATTTAAAGAGGGTGGGGGGGATACCAACCTCCCCCGATTAGCAAGACTAGAGGAAAAACTTGATAAAATGACCGAGCATTGGGAAAATACGTTCGGTAACGTAGCCAAGATTGCGCAGAGAGTTGAAAGATTGGAAGAACTAGAGAAGGCGAGCAAAAACTTAACTTTAGAAATAGAAGAATTAAAAAGACAGTTAAAAGAAGTTAAAGAAGAGAATGAGGAATTAAAGAGGAATAATAAAGACAATAAAGAGGCCATAGCAAAGGAAGCACAGGGCTGGAAAAAAACCCCCAGGAAAACAGTAAAGTTGCATTTACTGACATAATTAAGCAACAAATGAAAGAACAACTGAAGACTCAGTTATTAAAGTGATGAGACAGAAGGAGAATATAGTAAGAGACTTAGCAGACAAAAAGAAATGTATAATCATATTAGGAATGGAAGAGAAATTTAACCAAAATAGAACCACAAGAATTAAAGAGGAAAAAGTAAACAGTTTACTAGAATTAGTTCAGGAAGATGAACCTGAAATCATGAAACAAATTGAAGAGATGTTTAGACTCGGAAAATATAGTACAGATAAGACCAGACCAATTAAGATTAAATTCAGGTCACAAACAACAGCAGAGAATATCTTAGCAAAAACAGGGAAGCTATCAGCAAGTGAACAATTTAAAAAGGTATGGATAAAAAGAGAAATGAATACAGAGGAGAGGAAGAAAAAATGGGAAAAAAAAAAAAAAAAAAAAAAAAAAAAAAACGAGAACAGAACGGAGTCAGAAAAAGAAGAATTCTATTGGAGAGTAGTGAATATGAAAGTAAGGAAATGGACCATAACAGAGAGAAACACAAAAGAAACAGAAAATACAATGGAAATAACAGAAAGTTAAGTGTGTCCTACACAAATATAGATGGATTAATAACAGGATTGAATGAACTGAACGAGTATCTGAAGGAAAAAGAACCGGACATAATGGGAATTGTAGAGACAAAATTAAAAGGTCCACTACCACCCAACAGCATAGGACACAATGCATATAATTATTGGATTAGAAACAGAGAGATAAAACAAGGGGGTGGAGTTATGTTCCTGACTAAAAAGGATACAAACGTGAAGAGTGTCACATATGGAAAGAATAGAGTGGAGATGATTATGATAGAAGTAGAAGATAGAGATAAGAAGAGCAGAAATTTTGTAATAACCTACGTGCCCCCAAAAACAGCCTTGTGGGAAGAGAGTGAACATAAAAGTATGTTAGAAGACACAAGAATAACACTAAACAAGATAATGGAAGATGGAGGAAGAATAGTTATGATGGGCAACTTTAAATGCAAAGAAGTCTGCTGGGAAGAGATGACAGTAAAGGGTGGAGACGGCTCATGGGGAAATGTTCTACTTGAGATGATTATTGATCACACAATGGATTCAAGAGAACACTAGGTATAGAAATGAAGAAGAACCATCGAGACTAGACCTAATAATCACATCAGAACCTGAAAGTGGAAAAGATAGAATACCAGGCACCAATAAGTAAAAGTGACCACATATTGATAGAACTAGAACTAAATGATGAAAAATACATGAAAAGAAATGAACAATATAGAAAAGGAAGATTGATGTATGAAAAAACAAATTTTGATCAAATAAGAGAATTCTTTCAAAATGAAAACTGGGAAAGAATACACAAAGAAGATACAACAGTAAAAGAGAAATGGAATATTTTGACAAAAATTTATATAAAAAAAAAAAAAAAAGGAGTGGAAAAGTATGTCCCAAGACAAAAGCAAGAAAAAGAATATGTAAAGTGCTGGTACAACAAAAGTTGTAAGGAGTTAAAAGACAAAAGAGATAAAGCTTGGACCAAATTGAAGAAATACAAAAGACCTGAAAAATGGAAAATATATACTAGTTATAGAAATGAATATGTACAAGTGTGCAGAGACCAAAAAAGAAAATATGAAAAAGATGTCATTGAAAAATGTAAAGATCAACCAAAACTATTTTACAGATTTGTAAACAACAAACTGAAAAACAAACAAGAATTAGAGAAATTACGACAAGGAATTGAATACAGAGGAAATAGAAATGGCAGAAACTATGAACAAGCATTTTAAATTGGTGTTTACAAGGGAGAACATACAACCTGGAGAGATCGAATGGGAAGAGAAAGTCCCCCCATGAAAGAGAAGTAACAAAGAATGAAATAATGAAACACTTGAGTAATCTTGATGTCAGAAAATCGCATGGACCAGATGAAATAGCAAACTGGATACTAAAAGAATGCAGGAATAAACTGGCAGACAAAATACAAAGCATAATAAACAGTTCCTTGAAAGAAGGAAAAGTTCCAAAAGATTGGAAAAGAGCAAATATAGTACCTATATACAAAGGAGGAAATAAAGAGGACCCTACAAACTATAGACCAGTCTCTCTAACAAGTACAATAGCAAAAATTGGTGAAAGAATTATCAAAAGTAGATGGGTATAGTATTTAGAAAAAAAAAAACAATGTACTAAATCCAAGGCAGTTTGGATTCAGACAAGGAAGATCATGCGTCACCAATTTAATATGTTCCTATTCAAGGCTAATAGATATAATACAAGAAAGAGATGGATGGGTTGATTGTGCATTTCTAGACCTAAAAAAAGCTTTTGACAAAGTACCACATAAGAAGTTACTTAAGAAATTAGAAACTGAAGGAGGAATACAGGGCAAACTGCTTAAATGGATGGAAGACTTTTTGCAAGAAAGAAAAATGAGAATAGTGATAAGAGACAAACACTCTAACTGGGATGAAGTAATAAGCGGTGTTCCACAAGGAACAGTTTTGGCCCCAATAATGTTTGCTATATATATTAATGATATGGATAAAGAAATTGAAAGTTACATGAGCTTCTTTGCAGATAACACAAAACTGTTAAAAAAAGTGAACACGGAAGAAGATTGTGAGTCACTACAGAGTGATCTCAATAAAGTATGGGAATGGAGTAGGAAGTGGGAGATGGAGTTCAATACCAAAAAGTGTAGTATAATGGAATTTGGAAAAAGCAAAAAAGAATAGAAGGATCATATAAATTGGGAGAAGGAATAAAAAAAAAAGTAGAAAATGAGAAGGACCTGGGAGTCATTGTTATGAATAATATGTCACCTGAGAAACATATAAATAAGATTTTTGGAGAAACTTATAATTTAATAAGAACAATCAAAGTGGCATTTACATACCTGGATGAAGAAAATATTAATCACTTTGATAAGACCAAGATTGGAATATGCAGCAACGATGTGGTCACCAAATACAAAAATGTATAACAAAACTTAAAAGAATACAAAGAGCAATTACAAAATTGGCACCAACACTCTCAAAACTATCATATGAAGAGACTAGAAAAACTTGAGCTACAGACACTAGAGCAAAGAAGAGAGAGGAGATTTGATAACTATTTACAGAACCATGAAAGGTATAGAAATTATTGATAGAGAGGATCTAATAAAATGGGATGAAAGAAATACAAGAGGACACGGAAAGAAAATCAAGAAAGACAGCTATAGAAGAGATCTGAAAAAGAATAGCTTTCCTCACAGAGTAATAAACATTTGGAACAAGTTAGATGAGAAAGTAGTGTGTGCAAAAACAATACATGAATTTAAAAATAGTTTAGATAAAATGAGATATAAAGACGTGACACTACGAGCATAGCTCCCCTTCCCGTAAAATACAACTAGGTAAACACACACACACACATATATAATAATGAGCACCTAATGAGTAACGTAAAAGTGGGAGATAGTCTAGAATCTAGCGATCATCAAGAAATAAGATTTAATATTATTTGGGAAGAATTAACAAGTACAAATAATGTCCAAGTACTAGACTTCAGGAGAGCAAACTTTGACAATATAAAAACCTATTTAAAATTGACTATGAAATGTCATCCGGACGTTTTGGACATTGTCGAGTCTCGGTGCATGACTGGGGGTCAGGTCATGGCCAGGGGTCGGGTCATGGAGGGTAATATGCATACCTTGGGTCAGGTCATTTGGGGGCGAGGGCTCAACAGACAGGTCAGTGATTTGGATGAAATGTATAGTAATCTAACTGATTTAATTATTAATGCACAAAATACATTTATCCCCCTGAAGTCAATACGGAAAAATAGTAATACTCCCAATTGGATGACGGACAGATTGAAACATGAGATTGGAATGAAAAGAGGACTTTACATAAAAATAAATAAAAAAACGGGGAAACACACCTTAGATCAAGATATAACGAAATGGCAAATCTGGTTAAAAAGAATACACGAACAGCAAAACATAATTATGAAATTAAGGTTGCTAGTCAAGCAAGATCCAACCCAAAGGGTTTCTTTCATCTCTATAGAACAAAAAATAAAGAAAGAATAGGCCCAATTAAAAATTATGAAAATGTCATGATAGAATTGGAGGAAAAAATGAGTGAGGAGTTTAACAATTATTTTCTATTGGTGTTTACTAATGAGAGGTTAGATTAAGTACCTGACTGCAATTTGATTTTCAGAGGGGATGAAGAAAGTAGTCTATCTAATATCAGCATTAGTAAAGTAGAAGTAGTCAAGCAGATTGAAAGACTTAAAGCTACAAAATCCCTGGGTCCAGTCGAAATTTTTCCGAGAATGCTAAAGGAGTGTAAATTTGAAATCTGCGAGCAGTTAACAGAAATATTTAATAAATCAGTAGACACTGGTTTTGTGCCTACTGCTTGGAGGCAAGCAAACGTTGTTCCTGATTTTTAAGAAGGGAGATTGATTGTCTATATGCAACTACAAGCCAATCAGTTTGACATTGGTTATAGGTAAAATGCTTGAATCAGGAACAGTAAATAGACTCGGAGAACACATCGAAAGACATAATTTAATTTGTGATTCACAGCATGGTTTCTCCAAGGGTAAGTCATGTGTGACTAATCTTCTATCCTTTTACACTAAAGTATATAAGGCGTCAGATAACAATGATAATTATGATGTTATTTACCTTGATTTTAGCAAAGCATTCGACAAGGTGCCACACCAGAGACTACTAAATAAAATGAAAGCCAATGGCATAAGAGGAAAAGTGTTAGAATGGATTAGAGCTTGGATTAGTAACAGAAAACAGCGGGTCACCATAAATGGAGTAAAATCTAGGTGGGGCAATGTTACTAGCGGGGTCCTCCAGGGCTCAGTTTTGGGTCCCTTGTTGTTCAATATGTACATAAACGACTCAGACGGGATAAATAGCGATGTTAGTAAGTTTGAAGACGACCCTAAAATAGGATACCTAATTAGGCCAGGAGATGATGCAGAGATTCTGCAGGATGATCTTAACAAATTGTTCACATGGTTGGTGAAATGGCAAATGAACTTCAATATCTCTAAATGTAGCGTGTTAAATGTAGGGCTACACAACCCCGAAAATAGATACAGCTTAGATAACACGCTTTTAGAGAAAACTGAATGTGAGAGACTTGGGAGTTCTAGTGAGTCCGGACCTTAAAACCAGGAAACAGTGCATTAGCACCAGGAATAAGCTAACAGAGCATTAGGTTTCATTGCTAGGACAGTAACGAATAAAAGTGCAGAGGTAATTATTAACCACTTCCATAAGGTGACGCCTACGTAGGCGGCATGAGGAGCAAGTGGGTACTCGATGATGCCGACGTCGGCATCTTGATTATATTTATTGTAGTCGTACCTACATAATTTCCATTCTCTCTAAACTGGCTTCATCAATTTTCTATGGTTATCAAAATACACGGGTGAAAGAGAACGAACGATTGAGCACTGACTTTATTTTTTATAATGCGATTATTATGACGCAACATCGCACATCAGGCAGCTAATGCTGCCAGACATGCGATGTGCCCCGGAGTGAAGAGGTTAACCACTTCAGTACGGGACTTAAATCTCGCGGGCAGCAGCCAATGCCAGCCGTATGATGTAACGAAATAATATTCGCATCATAAAATATAGTCGCCGCTTATATCGATCGTTCTCTCTTTCACCCACGAATTTTGAAAACCACAGAGAATGGGATTCAGGGCGCATTTGGGAGAATGTAAAAACACAGGGGCGACTACAATAAATATAATCAAGACGCCGATATGGCAGCGTCGCGAATCCACTTGCTCCTCATGACGCCTACGTGTGCGGCACCGTATGGAAGGGGTTAAACTCTATCTAGTGATAGTTAGACCCATCCTTGACTATGCGGTACAGTTTTGGTCTCCGTCCTACAGGATGGACATCAATTCACTAGAATCAGTACAGAAAAGAATGACCAAAATGATACATGGATTCAGAAATTGACCTTACGAAGAGAGGCTTAGGCACCTTAACTTACACTCTCTGGAAAGACGCAGAGTGCTGGGTGATCTAACAGACGTGTTCAAGTGGATCAAAGGCTTTAATAAGGGTGATGCAAACAAGGTCATCATATTAAAACAACAGGGTAGGACTCGCAGTAATGGTTATAAACTGGACAAATTTAGATTTAAAAAGGAAATAGGCAAGAATTGGTTTACTAATAGGGTGGTCAACAAATGGAATAAACTTAGTAACCATGTAGTAAGCGCTGAAACTATAAGTTGTTTTAATAAACAATTTGACAACTTTATGGATGGGGATGACAGGTGGTGATGGATATGGAGCAGCCTAGTGTAGGACTTATGGTCTCTTGCAGTCTCCTTCATTCTTATATATATGTATATATATATATATATATATATATATATATATATATATATATATGTATATATATAAGGTATGTTCAATAAGTAATGGAAAAATGTCAGGCGAGATATTAAATATGATTTTATCAAAATACTACTTCATGGTGAAGTACACATACATATATTCTATAAAATGACTAACTGGCAACTTTCTATATTTGTAGGTCTGAGTGCAGTGGTGAACATGGTAGAACCAGTCTGATTCGGTTTGCCAATCTGTGAACACTTGTCAAGATGCAGGGAAACATGGAGCAACATTATGCCATCAAATTTTGTGTTAAACTTAAGAAAACCAAAACAAGAAGCTTATGGAATGTTAACCTCTTCCATATGGTGACGCCTACGTAGGCGTCATGAGGCAAGTGGGTACGCGAGGCTGCCATATCGGCGTCTTGATTATATTTATTGGGGAAGAGGGGAATGTCTGTTGAGGAAGGACGGGAGGACAGAAGACAGGGGTGAATGGAGAATGGTTGTATATGGATGATGTTGTGATGCATGAGGTGGAATGGGCGGTGAGGTAGTATGTGTGAGCAAAAGTTGACGCAGCCCGAAGGGATTTCTCCTCGTCTTCTCCTTTTATGCATGGGGGGACGGAGAGGGGGGGGTTGCCAATTTAATGAAGCAGCCTTGCTGTGGATGTGCTGTGTCTTGCGACACTGCTTCTGACCCAGGGCAGTGGACAGGGTGCAGGGATGACCCGTCATCCAGGAGGTGCTCAGATAAGAGGGAGGGTGGAGGGGTGTGGAGTGTATTCAGGGATGGAATGGGTGGGAATGATTTTATGCCTTTTCCTTTTTGGCTACCTCCCTTGTAAGGGGGAAAAAGCCTTGGTATATGTATGTATGTACCTGCGTGACCCCCATACTCTGTAAACTGGCTTCATCATATTTTCTATGGGTGAAAGAGAGAAAGATCGATACAGCGGTGACTTTATTTGTTATAATGAGAGTATTATGAAGCAACATCGTACGTCTGGCAGCTAATGCTGCCTGCGAGATTTTGGCCCGGCATGAAGTGGTTACAGGAGGCCTATGGGGAGGAACAGATGAGCCAAGCAAGTTCCTATCGGTGGTTTAACAGATTTTCTGAAGGAAATGAACAGGTTGAGGATGAACCCAGATCTGGAGCACCGAAACCCATAGGGTGGGTAGATACTCTAAAGAAAAACAATACAGGCCACTGAAAGTAAAGCTTAGATCTCAAACAATTGTAGAAGAAATACTATCCAGAACAACAAAATTAGCAAATAGTGAACATTACAAAAATATATGGATAACAAATTAAATGAGGAAGAAAAAGTGAAAGAAAAAGAACTTAGAAACGAAGTGAACGAAAAAATGAAAAAAGAACTGAAACTGAATAAACTATTTTTTTTTTGGAGAGTGGTAGACCTGAGGCTGAGAAAATGGTATATAAGGAAAATGGAAACAAAGAAGACAGAAAAAGATGAGGAGAGAGGAAATTAAAAATAGCTTACACTAATATAGATGGAATAACTTCAGGAATGAATGAATTAAATGATTACCTGGCCTTAGAAAAACCAGACATATTGAGAATAATAGAAACTAAATTAAAGTATACTCTACCACCCAACACTGTGGAACAAGGTTTATACAACTGCTGGACAAATAATAGGAAGGATAAACCGGGTGGCGGAGTTTTAATTTTTACTAATAAAGATTTAAATGTAACAAAAATAACTAAAGGAAAAATAATGGAGAATCAATTATGATACAAGTTGAAAGCAAGCATATGAAGAGCAGAAAATTTGTAGTGGTGTATGTGCCCCCCAAAACACAATCCTGGACAGAAAGTGATCATTCCAAAATAAGATACAAAATATGAATTAACTAATATACTGAAAGACAGAGGAAATACAGTAATTATGGGTGACTTTAATTCAAAAGAAATATGTTGGGAAAAAATGACAGTGAAGGGGGGAGAGGAACTCTGGGGTAACATCCTGCTCGACATGACCATCAAATACATAATGACCCAGTGGATTACGGAAAATACTAGATATAGAGGAAGTGAAGAACCTCTAACCCCTTCCATACGGTGCTGCCTACGTAGGCGGCATGAGGAGCAAGTGGATACGCGAGGCTGCCATATCGGCGTCTTGATTATATTTATTGTAGTTGCCCCTGCGTAATGACATACTCTCTAAACTGTCTTCATCACATTTTCTATGGTTATCAAAATTCATGGGTGAAAGAGAGAACGATCAATATAAGCGGTGACTATATTTTATGATGCGAGTATTATTACGACACATTGTACGTCTGGCAGCTAATGCTGCCCGTACTGAAGAGGTTAAAGCTGGACTTAATACTTACGACAGAGCCTGAGATTGTCGATAAAATTTATTACAAAACTCCGATAGGAAAGAGCGACCATGTACTAATAGAATTGGAGCTAAAGAGCAAATGGATCAAAGCAAAAATGATAAACATAGAATAGGAAGACTAATGTACAACAACAACAAAATTGAGAAACTCAAAATATTCTTTCGCAATGCGAACTGGGAAAAATTCTAATTGAAGAAACAGGGATGGAAGAGAAATGGAATACACTAAAAGATATTTATAATGGAGTAAATAAATACATACCACAACAAAAAATGGAAAGAACATACATAACAAGCTAACAAAAGGTGTAGTGAAGCTAAGGATAGTAGAGACAAAGCTTGTAAGAAATGGAAAAAGAGACAAGAAAACAAGCAAATGGCAAATGTACATCAAACTAATAAATAAGTATGTAAAAAAATATGCAGAGATGAAAAGAGAAACTATGAAAAAAAAAAAAAAAAAAAAAAAAAAAAAAAAAATAATAATAATAGAAAAATGCCAGGAAGAACCCAAACTATTTTACAGGTATGTAAATGGCAAACTGAAGAACAAACAAGAATTAGAAAAACTGCGCCAAGGTAAAAATGAATATACAGAAGAACTGGAAATGGCTGAAATCATGAGCAACCATTTCAAATCAGTATTCACAAAAGAAAACTCACCTAACTGTGAGGAAATAGAGAGAGATATCCCCCTCAATGAAAGAAATAATCGTAACATAGAAGGAAATCAGAGACCAAATTAAAACCCTTGATGTCAGAAAATCACATGGTCCGGACGGAATTGCAAATTGGATACTGAAAGAGTGCATGGAAGAATTAACAGACAAAATATACAATATAATTAAAATCTCACTTAAAGAAGGAAAAGTGCCACAGGACTGGAAAAAGGCAAACATTGTACCAATTTATAAGGGAGGAAACAAAGAAGACCCATCAAACTACAGACTGGTCTCCCTAACAAGCACAGTAGCAAAAATTTGTGAAAAAGTCATCAAAAATAGATGGGTTAAGCATTTGGAAGAAAAAACTATACTGAATCCAAATAAATTTGGATTCAGACAAGGAAGATCATGTACAACAAACTTGATCTGCTTCTACTCAAGATTAATAGACATAATACAAGAGAGAGATGGGTGGGCAGACTGTGCCTTTCTGGACCTACAAAAGGCATTTGATAAGGTACCACACAAAAAACTAATAAGGATGATAGAGTCTATAGGTGGCATCAGAGGAAAATTATTGGAATGGATGAAAGACCTCCTGACTGAGAGGAAAATGAGAGTAGTAATTAGAGACAAATTCTCAAACTGGGAAGAAGTGATAAGTGGTGTCCTGCAGGGATCAGTACTGGCCCCAATCATGTTTGCCATATACATAAATGACATGGATGAAGGAGTAGAGTGTTACATGAATTTCTTTGCAGATGATGCAAAAATACTAAAGAAAGTAAAAACGGAGGAAGACTGCAACTCATTACAACAAGACTTGGACAAGATCTGGAAATGGACTCAAAAGTGGGAAATAAAGTTCAATATCAAGAAATGTAGTATAATGGAATTGGAAAAAGTAAAAACAGAATATCGAAAGATTACAAAATGGTGAAGAAGAGGTTAAAAAAGTAAACTCGGAGAAAGATCTTGGAGTGATAATCAGCAAGGACATGACACCGGATAAGCATATTAATAAAATAGTCAGAGAAACCTACAAGTTATTGAGGTTAATAAAAGTGGCATTTGCTTATTTGGACGAGGAAATGATAAAAAATTCTAACTACACTAATAAGACAAAAACTTGAGTATGCAGCAACACTATGGACACCCAGTACCAAAAAGAATATAAAGAAATTAGAAAGAATACAAAGAGCAACCATAAAACTAGCACCAACTCTTTCTGAAATGACATATGAGCAAAGACTGTCCAAATTAGAATTACTGATTCTGGAACAAAGAAGGGAAAGAGGAGACTTACTATCTATAGAATAATGAAAGGAATGGAAATCTCAGATAAGAATGACTTATTGAAATGGGATACTGGAAAAATGAGGACACGAAAAGAAACTAAAAAAGTATAATTACAGAAAAGATCTAAAAAAGAACAGCTTCCCACACAGTGATAAATACTTGGAACAAATTAGATAAAGAAACAGTGTGTGCAAACACTATTCAAGATTTTAAGAAAAAACTTGATGATGAGAGATACAAAGACAGCATAGCTCCCTTCTAATATAATACAACTAGGTAAATACAAGGAGGAAAACACTGAGGAAGTGCAAAGGTTAGTGATGCAAGACCATTGAATATCTGTGAGGATGATATCTGAAGCTGTTGGTATTAGTATTGGCACAGTGGAGACAGTTCTGACCGAAGATCTAAAGCTCCACAAAGTCTGTGCCAAGTTCGTGCCAAAGATCCTCTCCGACGACCAGAGGCAGTTTCGTGTGGAATGTTGCACTGACATTCTCGAAATGATAGAGGTTGATCCAGGTTTCCTGAATAAGGTTGTGACTTGCGACGAGAGTTGGATGTTCACCTACGACCCCAAGAGCAAACATCAGAGTGCTCAGTGGAAGCACGTGACCTTCCCCAGAGCCAAAAAGGCAAAGATGAGCAGGTCACAAGAGAAGGCCATGGTCATTCCTTTCTTTGACTCCCAGGGGCTCATTCAAGTTGAATGGGTTCCTCAGGGTCAAACTGTCAATAAGGAATATTACCTTACTGTTATGAAAATATGAAAAGGTTAAGGGAGAAGATGAGGAAGAAGAGGCCTCAGCAGTGGAGGAGTGGTCAGTGGTGGTTCCACCAAGACAATGCCCCATGCCACAAGTCAACGCTGGTGACCACCTGGATGGCTGACTGGGGAATGAAAGTGGTACAACACCCACACTACAACCCTGACCTAGCCCCTTGCGACTTCTTCCTGTTCCCACACATGAAAGACAGCCTCAGGGGAACCAGATTCCAGTCAAGAGAGGAGCTGAAAGAGGCATCGTAAAGTTACCTGAAGGGACTACTGAAAAAGGACTTTGAGGTCTTCCAGGATTGGGAGACGCATGCAGAAGTGTGTAGATGCAAGAGGCAATTATTTTGAAGGAGACAGTTTTGTAAGCTAATGAAAATAATAGTGTCTCCTGACATTTTCTCATTACTTATTGATCATAGTGGTATATATATATATATGCACAAACAAAAGGTTCTCTATTAAGTCAGAACAATTAGTGCAGAGAAGTTCTGAGTAAAGTAGTTTTCCTATACTTGGAATCTTTTTCTATCATAAAGGAAAAGTCACCAATATTAATTTTTTCCCCCCAATTTCCTGCAGTGTTTCACATCAGTCAATCAATATGTTGCCCCAGGTCTCTCTTATAGGAGACTCATGGGTCCATGGTAACTGCTAACAGCCACCGCACAGGCCCAGAGATCACTCAGAGAAGAATTATTGTGTCATTGCCTAGGGACTGTTGATATGTGGCTGAGTAAGATGAGGTGTTCAGCATCTTCAATGTGGTGGTGCTAGTTGTTGTTGTCGTTCCCTAGACTGTCTGAGCAGTCCCGTCTCCCCAAGGAATGCCACAGCCAAAACTGGGTTTTCCCACAAATCCTTTATAGAGTGTATGTTGTGTTGTTTGCATGCATGATTGTGTATAATGCAGTCTTCCATTATGTGTTGTATGGTATGGGGTGAAGTGTTACATCCTGGGCAGCTGTTCACAATACAGTCATCCAGCCTCTTCTGGTAGCTTAAAAGTGCTGGGTGGTGGCTGCACCGCAGTCTGGCCAGGTGGACTCTGTCCTTTCGTGGGAGAGGATTCAGGGGGTCTGGCATGCAGCAGTGTGTTGTCTTTCAGTGTGTTAATGGAGCGGTGAGTGATATGATTATATGTTTCCGGAGGCTGGTATTTGGTGGTTGTGGAGGAAGAGAAGAGAGTATCTGTGTGTAATACAGGTCTTTGGGTGTTGTTTTAATGTTTCTTGGTGTGTGTGGGTGTTCTGATATGTAGTGTAGCGGGTGTGATGTGTTTGTGGTGGCTGCGGCAAGTGTTTGTATGCCTCTCATGTCGAGGTGGTCTTTGACTTTGAGGACTTTTGTTTCATGGTGTAAATGGTCTGTAGGTGTATTTGTGCAGCCTGTAATAGTTTTTAGGGCTTTGTTTTGTATGATTTGAAGAGTGTTGTGGTGTGTCTCACTGAGATTAGGAGCCCATGCAGGACTCGCACAATTCATCACTGAGCGTATGCATTGTTTGTATATTGTTGTATTAGTTTCTTTGTTTTGTCCAAATTTTGTTCCAGTGATTGACTTAAGTGCGTTAAGTCTAGGTGTGTATTTGTTTTTTATGTTTGTGATGTGTTGTTTGAAAGACATGGATGTATCGTATGTTGCACCAAGAATTTTCGGTGTGTTTGTGTGTGGTATTAGAGTGTTGTTGATGTAGAGATGAGGTATGTATTTGTGTTCTTTTGTCCAGTTGGTGAGAAGTGTTGCTGTAGATTTGGTTGGAGCTATTTTGAGTCTGTTTGTGATGAACCATGTGTTGAGTGTATCAAGGTATGGCTGGATTATTTCTGCAGCTTTGTCTGTGTTACGATGTGTGCATGTGATTGTTATGTCGTCTGCATAGGAAGAGATTTGTATTTCTGAGGTGTCTGGTGTGGGTAAGTCATGCATGTATAGATTAAAGAGAGTGGGGGATAGAACAGAGCCCTGTGGTACTCCATTCTTAATGTTTCTGATGTGCGATGATTGGCCATTATATGACACATAAGCATTCCTACCTGCTAGATAATTGGCCAGCCATCTTTTGGTGTTATTGTGCATGTCTGTGTTATATATTTTATTTGTTAGGTTGTGGCGGGGGATAGCATCAAAAGCTTTACTAATGTCTAATGTTATAAGAAGTGTTCTGTGGTGGGGCCTATCTGAATTGATGCCATCTAAAATTCTTTGTGTGAGGTTTATCAGAAGAGTGTTCAATGACTTTAGAGGGGGTGCAGAGAAGTGTGATTAGGCGGTGCGATGTTGGGATTGTTGGGTCTTTATTCGGTTTTGGAATGGTGATTATTTTACCATGCTTCCAGATGTCGGGTATAGTGTTGTGTGAATAGCTGTAGTTTGCAATGTTTTTGAGTGCATGTATATCTTGTGGTCCAATGTGTTTTAGGTGGATGTTACTTATGTTATCAGGGCCACAGGCAGATGAGTGCTTGAGATTATGTATTATGTGTTTTGTCTGTCTATGAAGGGTGTATAGTCTGAGTCTGTGGGAAAGTCTTTCTTACGTCGAATAGTGCATCAGTCGTCAGGGTGAGAAGTGAGATGGCTTGTCTGTGCAAAATGATTTATGAGTGTGTTTGCTTGTTGTCTGTTTGAGGGTAGATTGTCTGTTGTTGTGATTATTGCTGCGTGAGAGCGTGTTGTGTTACTGTTAGATAGTGTAATGCTGTTGAGTGTTTTGTACAATTTGCTGGTGTTTGTTTTGTGATCAAGTGTATTGATAAAGTTTTGCCAATTTTGTGTTTTTTGTTCGTGTATTTTATTGGCAATCACAGTGTTTAGTGTTTGTATTTGGTCTGCTTTGTTTTGAGGGATAGGTGTGGGGGTATTGTGTTTAAGCGTGTCTCGTTGTCTGATGAGGCCTTGGATTTCTGGTGTGAAGTTGGGGTTGTGTGATTTTCTGTTTCCTCTAGGGATGTATCTCTTGTTTGCGTTTTGTATGATTGTATAAAAAGTGTGCACAGCATTGTGTATGTTTGTGATTGGTGTACTGTTAAGTGTTTCAAAATGTTGTTCTGTCTCTTCAGTAAAAGCTTCCCAGTTAGCTCTCTTGTAATTGGTGTATGTGTGTCTGTGGCCAACTGGGGTGCATCTTGTTTTGGTGGTGATGATAATTGGAAGGTGGTCAGAACCAAGGGTTCCGACCACTCTCCATGATGTTGTTGGGGTTAGGCAGGGGGATCAAAAGGTGATATCAGGAGAGGAGTGTAGAGGGCTTGGTGTTGGATATGTGTATGATTATGTGTGTTGTTCATGATAGTCAATGAGTCAAACTGAGTCTGTATATCAAGCCCTCTGTCTGTGTCAGGGTTGTCGACATACCAGGCAGACGACTTGGCGTTGAAGTCACCACCCATGATCAGGTTGGGGATTGAGGCTAGTTGGCTAAATTGAGGTCTGAAGGTGTTTGGAACTGTGGGGGACGATTGGGGGGGAATGTACATGTTAACTATTGTCAGTGTTGATTTGTTGCCTGTGCGGATTCGAATGGATTGGATTTCTGTAGTGTTATCTGTGGTAGGGAGGAGAATTTTGGTTGTGGCACTTGTGTCCACAAAACAGATGGAGTGGTGGATCAGGGTGATGAGTCCACCGCCATTACCGTCGGTCCGGTCTTGTCTGATGGTGGTGTAATTATGAAATTATGGTGTTTTGTGTGAGTGTCTTAGTTCTGTTTCTTGTATAATTGCAATGTGTATGTTGTGTTGTTTAAGAAAGTGTTCGAGTTCATGTTATTTCGTGTTAATACCATCAATGTTGTGTTGTAATATGTTGATGTTGTGTGTTCTGTATGTGTTGTATGTTGCTGTTTGGGGTTGAGGTTGGGGTGTTAATGGGGAAGGTATAGGATCTGGGTTAGAGGGGGGGAAAGGAGAGATTGGGGACAAAGGAAGGGGAGTACTGATTGGGGATAAGGGCAAAGGGAAATTGGGAGTGGGTAAGGGTGCTGGCTGTGGTTGGGGAGGTGGGAGTGGGGTTACTGGAGGGCAGGTAGAACATGTCCAAGTGTTTGTATATTGGTTTGTGTCAGCAAGTGTTGTACAAGTGAGGTGGGCCCAGTTTTTGCACATATTGCACTGAACTGAGCCCTTTGTCTGTCTGCTCGATGTAATGGGTTTAGAGCATGTTGGGCATGTGTATTTTGTGGTGGGCCCAGGATTGCTCTCTACATCTCCGGCTAAAAGTAGAAGAGGGGTGATTGCCGGAAAATCACCCCTCGGTGCAGAAAAAACGTAACATTGCATGTTGAGAAAAAGGATTGTGGTACTCCCCAAGGCAGTCGTAGTTCCTCTTGGGGATCGGTGCCACCTGCGTAGAGCTGGTGGCCAGGGCTGGTTGCCACCGTTTGGCCCCCATTTCTTGGGGTTGGGGGGTGGTCCCATGACATAGACACTGCGGCTCCAGGACCTGGTGGTGCTAGTTGTTGTTATTGTCATTCCCTAGACTGTATGGCTGAGCAGTCCCGTCTCCCTGAGGAACTCCACGACTAGAATGGGGTTTTCCCGCAAATCCTTTTTAGTGTATATTGTGTTATTGGCATATGTTTGTGTACAATGCAGTCTTTCATAATGTGTTGCATAGTATGGGTTGAAGTGTTGCATTTTGGACAACTGTCAATGGGGTGGTTGCAGCTACAGCACTTTAATTCTGTAGCCAGGTCTATGATTTATTGGTACAGGTAAACGTCGACTTACGATGGCATTAGGTTTCGATAGAGCCATCGTAAGACGATTTCATCGTAAGTCGATCCCCAATTTGTGTATCACTCTGTTCCGTGGTCACTGTACCTAGCCTACCTGTATATTAACCACCAGAGATACTGAATATAGCCTATTAAACATGTACAGTAGTTTATTTAATCATTTTTATCCTTTTTACCATATTCAAACACTATAATATGTATTTTCAGTACGGAACTTAAATCTCGCGGGCAGCAGCCAATGCCAGCCGTACGTGACGTAATAATACTCGCATCATAAAATATAGTCACCGCTTATATCGATCGTTCTCTCTTTCACCCGCGAATTTTGAAAACCACAGAGAATGGGATTCAGGGCACATTTGATTGAATGTAAAAACACAGGGGCGACTACAATAAATATAATCAAGACGCCGATATGGCAGCGTCGCGAATCCACTTGCTCCTCATGACGCCTACGTGTGCGGCACCGTATGGAAGGGGTTAAATATATCATATCGTCGTCATCGTAAAGTCGAAAAATCGTAAGTCGCGGCCATCGTAAGTCGACGTTTACCTATACTGTCTTAGGCCTGGATGGTGTCCTGAATGCAAATGTGCCAGCATGGTTCTTACTTTACAGGAATTTCTATATGGGGCTGATACATATATATATATATTGGCTTGTGGTGATCTGGCCGGTATTTAAGGCGTGCTTGTGTCATCTGTCTTGTTTCTCCTAGTCTCAGATTGGCTGGTACTAGGGGCTGTGTTCCTTCTAATGCTTGGTAGTGCTTGTAGGTCTGATGGTTGTATGTTGAGATTCACACTGCGGGGGCAAATGAAGGGTGCTTCTGTAGTGCAGCAATGGAGAAGGCTATGGAGTGTGGACTCGGGCATTGGAAGCTTTGGAGTATTAGTGTTGTGGTAAACACGATCAATGATATAGTTGATGGTACGTTGAATTGGAACTGAAGTGAATAACGATTCTACGTCAAGAGAAGCTATGGTTCCTATTGCATTGTCTGTTTTGAGGATGTCCAAGAAGTCGGTAGCTGGATGTAGGCTGTAGGTTGCAGGGACATATGGAGTTAAAATGGTACACAATTGTTTCGCGATGCCGTAGGTTGGAGTTGGAATTTGTGAGATAATAGGTCTGAGCTTATTTCCTGGTTTGTGGGTTTTTATGTTGCCATAGCAGTATCCCATACTGTAGTCTCCGGATAGCTTGTTAAACTTAATGGAAGTATTTGCAGCATTATTGATCTTTCCCACTGTGAAGACAAGATCCACTTCCACGCCACTGAAGAAGAGTCAATGTGACTCGAAATCGCGATATGGCAGCCCAGATGACCTCCTACGGACAAATGATCTCACATCTTGCAAGAGAGAATAAGTCTATCTTGCGTAATAAGGAGAATATCCTTAAGAAAATTCAGCATGCTGAATTGTCTATCACTTTTAATGAAACATGTTTGAGAGAAGACCTCCTGCCCATATATACCCTTAATATATATATATACATATATATATATATATATATATATATATATATATATATATGTATATATACATATATATATATATATATATACATACATAATAT
The DNA here is from genome assembly GCF_046742065.1 of Oratosquilla oratoria. NCBI lineage: Eukaryota > Metazoa > Arthropoda > Malacostraca > Stomatopoda > Squillidae > Oratosquilla > Oratosquilla oratoria. Next base: position 15,530,165 of record NC_134815.1, read on the forward strand.
ATATATATATATATATATATATATATATTCTGTTAAAAACGACAGCAAAAGAAATATTAATTAGTTTTTTCCGTGAGCTCTCAAGCTTGCGAAAAGTAGATTTTTGGTAGGGGGAAAGGGAGTAAATCAAATTTCCAAAATTCATAGGAAACACAAAAGTTATAACAAACACAAAAGTACAGTACACAATAAACACAATACAAGAAAAGAATACAAGAAATACAGCAAAAAACAAAATACAAGCACAACAAAATAGATATCAAGACGTTTCGCAGATCTTTCTGCATCCTCAGTTGAAGTGAAAAGAAAGGAAAAGGGAGCATATTTTAACAGAATATGCCTCAGAGAGAATCTCCTGCCACGCTTCACCAATATATATGTGTGTTAACCTCGGCAATTGTAATTTCGAACTACAGGAGTCCCTCAAATAACGCGGGGGTTAGGTTCCTGAAATTACTGCGTATGACCAAATCCGCGTATGCTGACTTTCCATATTAAATACCGAGAACCATATGTATGTGTATGTGTACGTGTGTGTGTGTGTGTGTGTGTGTGCGTGCGTGTGCACGCGTGTGTGTGTGCGTGCGTGTATGTGGTGTATGTATGTGTTTGTGCGTATATACATGTGTATGTGGCGTATGTATGTGTTTGTGCGTATATACATGTGTATGTGGCGTATATGCATATGTGTATGTGGCGTATATACATGTGTGTGTATGTGGCATATACACATTGTGTGTGTGTGTGTGGCATATGTATATGTGTGTGTATGTGGCGTATGTATGTGTGTGTGGCGTGTGTGTGTGTGTGTGTGTGCGTGCATGTATGCGTCTGTGTTAACATGTACAAGTAAGCATGCGCGTGTATGTGTCTGTGTTCGTATTTGTGTGTACACGCACATGCATTCACAACATACACTGGTTGTCTAACACGTGTCTACGTGTGCGTGTCTACACGTGTGTAAGCGTGTATATGTCTGTTTTTTATCTCCCAAACCACCACTGCCAGTAACAAGAACCTCATAAGAGAAATTAAGACACGACAAGCGCAGTCATTATCAGACTTATTAGTTGTGTTCCAAACGAAAGAAACAACTTCAACAGGTTAGGGTGGTAAAATTGTTTGCAATGTTGCCGCATGTGTGCGTATGCGTGCCCGACTCGGCGCGAATTTTAAAACAGTTCTCTACATTTGAGATGGTTTTGAAATAAAATCTGCATATGATTGAATCCGTGTTATTCAAATCCGCGTTATTTGAGGGACCCCTGTATGTGTTCTTTTCATTATCTGCACTTGATGTATTTCATTCATTGCCAAATAAACTTATTATTACTATATATTTCCCCCCCTTCTTTTACTAGCATTCACCTGGTAGTGCTTCTGTGATATAATGAGATGGATGAGGGGGTGAGAACCCTAGCAAAGAACTGTGTATCTCTTATCACATAATATTCTGTGAGAAAATAACTAATATATGACAGCTTCCATTATATTCCAGTGCATAAAACAATAAATTGGATGTGGAATTCCTGCTCTAGAGTTTGATACTAATAATAATAATACTATTCTCACCTCCATCACAGTAGCATACAAAAATGGCCCAGCTGATATCACTAAATTCATGTCTAAGAAAGTCTGAACTTGTTTGTACACAACTTGAAGTTGTTGTTTGCTTCTTTCAAGTCCTTTCTCTAGCATTGTTAATTTGTTTCTGAAAAGAAAAGTACTGTGATCATGGGTGTACAAGATACACCCACTCATAGGATGTTCCTTATTTTACAAGGACATATTGTGGAAAAAATATCAAGCATGTTTCATCATTTAGTGAAAGATATTCTAAAGTAGTTTTGTAGGGGAAGCTGTACAATTCTGTAAATGCAAATACAATATCAAAACTGTATACTGCAGTATAGAATGACCTATATTACATTTGCCACAGCAGAAATAATTATCAGTGCACTGGTCTCAATGAATCCTGGTAAATACAAATAAAGCAAATGTGGTAAAAATTGGTAGATAACAATTATCACAGTACAAATAAAGAGTGAATTACTACAGATTGCTAGAGTACATAAAAAGTAAATATTCCATTAAATATATGTATCCTCTTCACATCAAGCAACAGAAAAAAATATTAATTATCATCTTCATAGAAACTAGTATTTCTGTGACCAACACAGGCTACCATACATAGCAGGTCCTCATGTGGCAGCATCTTCGTTGTGTGACTACCCCATAACCCCAAGAGTTGGGGGCAAAACAGCCCATAACCCCAAGAGTTGGGGGCCAAACAGCCACAAGAATCGCCTGCCACCTGCTCTTACACAGGTAGCACCAATCCCTGGGAGCAGCTACAGTTACCTGGGCGAGTACCACAACCCTTCTTACAATGCACCCTCACATTTTTTCCTGCTCTATGAGGTGCTTCTCTGCCAATCATCCTTCTTCTACTATTAGCTGGAGATGTTGAGAGCAACCCTGGGCCCCATCACAAACTACACATGTCCAACATGCTCCAAACCCATCAACTCGACCTAACAGACAAGGGGCTCAGTTTTATGCAACTCGTACAAAATCTGGGCCCACCTCACCTGTGCAACACTTACATACATACATATACCAAAGGCTTTTTTCCCCTTATAAGGGAGGTACCCAAAAAACAAGGCATAAACCACTCCCACTTGCTGACATAAAACAATATTCTTGTTTTCCTCCACAACCATCAGACACCAGCCTCTAGAAGCATATACATAATTGTATCATTCACTGCTCCATCAACACACTAAAAGACAATACATTGCTCCATGCCAGACCCCCTGATATCTATCCAAATGAATCCTCTCTCTCCCCTGAAAGGACAGAATCCACCTGGCCAGACTGCAGTGTAGCCACTATCCAGCCCTTCTAAGCTACCAGAAGAGGCAGGATGACTGCATCACAGATAACTGTCATGGAGGTCCTGGTGCCGCAGCATCTTCGTTGTGGGACCAGCCCCCAACCCCAAGAGTTGGGGGCCAAACAGCGGCAAACATCCCTGGCCATCGGCACTATGCAGGTGGCACCTATTCCAAGGAATGCCATGGGACTGCTTGGACAGACAGTCTAGGGAACACAACAACAACTGTCATGGACGTAACACTTCACCCCATACTATACAACATGTTATGGATTGTATACAATAACACACCAAAAACACAATATACACTTTACAAGGGATTTGTGGGAAAACCTGTTCCAGCTGTAGTGTTCCTCAGGTAGGGAGGGCTGCTTGGCCAGTCTAGGGAATGACAACAATAAACATACATAGCATACATACATATACCAAAGGCTTTTTCCCCCTACATGGGGGTGGGGGTAGACAAAAAGAAAAAGGCATAGAAACCACTCCCACCCATTCCATTTCCTATATATTCCACTCCCCTCCACCATCCTCTCTCCCTCTTATCTTGACACCTCCTGGATGATGGGTCATCCCTGCATCCTGTACACTGCCCTGGGTCAGAAGCAGTGTCGCAAGACACAACACATCCACAGCAAGGCCGCTTCATAAATTCGGCGACCCCCCCATGCAGAAAAGGAGAAGACGGGAAGAAATCCATTTGGGCTGCGTCAAATTTTTTCTCATACGTACTTCCTCACCCCCCATCCCCCACCCACTCCCCCTCATACATCACAGCATAATCTATACGCAACCCCTCTCCATTCACCCCTATCTTCTGTCCTCTCCCGTCCTTCCTCAACAGACATTCCTCTCTTTTGTAATACCCTTTCACCCCATTCATCCATCTCATCCTAGGACGCTCCCTCATATTCACTCCTTCCACCTCTGCCTTCCACACTTCTTTTACTAATCTTTCTTCACTCATTCTTTCCATGTGTCCAAACCATCCTAATACTCTTTCATCAACCCTATCTCCCAGTTCCCTTTCCACCCCTGTTCTCCTCCTCATTTCTCACTCTATCCAGCCTAGTAACCCCATCATACTTCTCAGGCATTTCATCTCAAACACATTCAAACTCCTTCTCTCTTCCTCTCTCATGTTCAATGTTTCTGCCCCGTACAGTGCTGTGTGTATATATATATATACACACATATATAGCAAGCAACAAAAATCATAGAAAAATTATCATAAAAATTTATTCATCATTCACAAAACAAAGAAAATAATCACCTTTAAAAGGTAAATTTTCATGCTCAAAGCCAGAAAAGTCATTCTCAGTTAGCATCTACATAACCAGTACTCTCTTCATCACTGAAATTCTCTGCAATAGGGTCTTGGTCATCAATATCTTCTTCAAACAAAGGATCATCCTCAGTACCATCAAGGTCACAAGGTCACTATGTCACATTTTCTTTTTATACAATTTCACAACTACCCTTGTTTTACAGCATTCCATGAACTTTTTCTTTTTACTTTTCATTTAGGAATGTCCTCTGTGGGGCTACAAGGAGAAGGATTCCTAGTCCCAATCCCCGTCCCTTTCTTCTCGCCTCTTACGATCCAAGTGCAAATACTTGGTGGCAGTATTCTTTTCCCCCACCACAGAAAATGAATACTCAGAGAAATGGTACAGGACAGCAGCAAGGGGTTGGGGAACAGCATAATGGAGGGACAGTCGTAGTATAAAAGTGTCATAATTTCTATATGAACATAGTTTTCCTCTATCATAGACAAAATGATGTGTGGCTCTGGTCCTTAGGGGCACCCCATATAGACCCTAAAGTATCAACTGCATGCTACTTTGCCACAATAACAAGCAGCCAATACCCCAGACAGGGACGGGAGAGGACAGAAGACAGGGGTGAATGGAGAATGGTTGTATATGGATGATGTTGTGATGCATGAGGTGGAATGGGCGGGGGGTGAGGTTGTTGTTGTTGTTGTTGTTGCTGTCGTTCCCTAGACTGTCTGTCCGAGCAGTCCCGTCTCCCCAAGGAAGGCCACAGCCGAAACTGGGTTTTCCCACAAATCCTTTATAGAGTGTATGTTGTGTTGTTTGCGTGCATGATTGTGTATAATGCAGTCTTCCATTATGTGTTGTATGGTTTGGGGTGAAGTGTTACATCCTGGGCAGCTGTTCACAACACGGTCGTCCAGCCTCTTCTGGTAGCTTAGAAGTGCTGGGTGGTGACCGCATCGCAGTCTGGCCAAGTGGACTCTGTCCTTTCGTGGGAGAGAGGATTCAGAAGGGTGGATATCAGGGGGTCTGGCATGCAGCAGTGTGTTGTCTTTCAGTGTGTTAATGGAGCGGTGAGTGATATGATTATGAATATGTTTCCGGAGGCTGGTATTTGGTGGTTGTGGAGGAAGAGAAGAGAGTATCTGTGCGTAATAAAGGTCTTTGGGTGTAGTTTTAATGTTTTAATGTTTCTTGGTGTGTGTGGGTGTTCTGCTATGTAGTGTAGCGGGTGTGATGTGTTTGTGGTGGCTGCAGCAAGTGTTTGTGTGCCTCTCATGTCGAGGTGGTCCTTGACTTTGAGGACTTTTGTTTCATGGTGTAAATGGTCTGTAGGTGTTGTATTTGTGCAGCCTGTAATTGTTTTTAGGGCTTTGTTTTGTATGATTTGAAGGGTGTTGTGGTGTGTCTCACTGAGATTAGGAGCCCATGCAGGACTTGCATAATTCATCACTGAGCGTATGCATTGTTTGTATATTGTTATATTAGTTTCTTTGTTTTGTCCAAATGTTGTTCCAGTGATTGACTTAAGTGCGTTAAGTCTAGGTGTGCATTTGTTTTTTATGTTTGTGAGGTGTTGTTTGAAAGACATGGATGTATCGTATGTTACACCAAGAATTTTCGGTGTGTTTGTGTGTGGTATTAGAGTGTTGTTGATGTAGAGATGAGGTATGTATTTGTGTTCTTTTGTCCAGTTGGTGAGAAGTGTTGCTGTAGATTTGGTTGGAGCTATTTTGAGTCTGTTTGTGATGAACCATGTGTTGAGTGTGTCAAGGTAAGGCTGGATTATTTCTGCAGCTTTGTCTGTGTTACGATGTGTGCATGTGATTGTTATGTCATCTGCGTAGGAAGAGATTTGTATTTCTGAGGTGTTTGGTGTGGGTAAGTCATGCATGTATAGATTAAATAATGAGGGGGATAGAACTGAGCCCTGTGGTACTCCGTTCTTAATGTTTCTGATGTGCGATGATTGGCCATTATATGACACATGAGCATTCCTGCCTGCCAGATAATTGGCCAGCCATATTTTGGTGTTATTGTGCATGTCTGTGTTATATATTTTATTTGTTAGGTTGTGGCGGGGGATAGCATCAAAAGCTTTACTAATGTCCAATGTTATAAGAAGTGTTCTGTGGTGGGGCCTATCTGAATTGATGCCATCTAAAATTCTTTGTGTGAGGTTTGTCAGAAGAGTGTTTGTGGAGTGTAGTGGCCTAAAACCGTGTTGTGAGTCAGCAAGGGGAATATATGGTGTGACAAGTTTAAGTATTAGGCGTTCAATGACTTTAGAGGGGGTGCAGAGAAGTGTGATTGGGCGGTGCGATGTTGGGATTGTTGGGTCTTTGTTCGGTTTTGGAATGGTGATTATTTTACCATGCTTCCAGATGTCGGGTATAGTGTTGTGTGAATAGCTGTAGTTTGCAATGTTTGTGAGTGCGTGTATACCTTGTGGTCCAATGTGTTTTAGGTGGATGTTGCTTATGTTATCAGGGCCACAGGCAGATGAGTGCTTGAGATTATGCATTATGAGTTTTGTCTGACTGTCTATGAAGGGTGTATAGTCTGAGTCTGTGGGGAAGTCTTTCTTACGTCGAATGGTGCGTCGGTCGTCAGGGTGAGATGTAAGATGGCTCGTCTGTGCAAAATGACGTATGAGTGCGTTTGCTTGTTGTCTGTTTGAGGGTAGATTATCTGTTGTTGTGATTATTGCTGTGTGAGAGCGTGTAGTGTTAGTGTTGGATAGTGTGATGCTGTTGAGTGTTTTGTACAATTTGCTGGTGTTTGTTTTGTGATCAAGTGTATTGATAAAATTTTGCCAATTTTGTGTTTTTTGTTCATGTATTTTATTGGCAATCACAGTGTTTAGTGTTTGTATTTGGTCTGCTATGTTTTGAGGGATAGGTGTGGGGGTATCGTGTTTAAGTGTGTCACGTTGTCTGATGAGGCCTTGGATTTCTGGTGTGAAGTTGGGGTTGTGTGATTTTCTGTTGCCTCTAGGGATGTATCTCTTGTCTGCATTTTGTATGATTGTATTAAAAGCGTGCACAGCATTGTTTATGTTTGTGATTGGTGTACTGTTAAGTGTTTCAAAATGTTGTTCTGTCTCTTCAGTAAAAGCTTCCCAGTTAGCTCTCTTGTAATTGGTGTAAGTGTGTCTGTGGCCAGCTGGGGTGCATCTTGTGGTTTTGGTGGTGATGATGATTGGAAGGTGGTCAGAGCCAAGGGCTCCGACCACTCTCCATGATGTTGTTGGGGTTAGGCAGGGGGAGCAAAAGGTGATATCAGGAGAGGAGGGAGTGTAGAGGGCTTGGTATGGGATATGTGTATGATTATGTGTGTTGTTCATGATAGTCAATGAGTCGAATTGAGTCTGTATATCAAGCCCTCTGTCTGTGTCAGGGTTGTCGACATACCAGGCAGACGACTTGGCGTTGAAGTCACCACCCATGATCAGGTTGGGGATTGAGGTTAGTTGGCTAAGTTGAGGTCTGAAGGTGTTTGGAACTGTGGGGGATGATTGGGGGGGAATGTACATGTTAACTATTGACAGTGTTGAATTGTTGCCTGTGCGGATTCGAATGGATTGGGTTTCTGTTGTGTTATCTGTGGTAGGGAGGAGAATTTTGGTTGTGGCACTTGTGTCCACAAAACAGATGGAGTGGTGGATCAGGGTGATGAGTCCACCGCCATTGCTGTCAGTCCGGTCTTGTCTGATGGTGGTGTAATTATGAAATGATGGTGTTTTGTGTGAGTGTCTTAGTTTTGTTTCTTGTAAAATCGCAATGTGTATGTTGTGTTGTTTAAGAAAGTGTTCAAGTTCATGTTTTTTAGTGTTAATACCATCAATGTTGTGTTGTAATATGTTGATGTTGTGTGTTTTGTATGTGTTGTATGTTGCCGTTTGGGGTTGAGGTTGGGGTGGTAGTGGGGAAGGTGTAGGATCTGGGTCAGAGGGGGGGAAAGGAGAGATCGGGGACAAAGGAAGGGGAGTACTCATCGGGGGTAAGGGCAAAGGGAAATTGGGAGTGGGTAAGGGTGTTGGCTGTGGTTGGGGAGGTGGGAGTGGGGTTACTGGAGGGCAGGTAGAACATGTCCAAGTGTTTGTGTACTGGTTTGTGTCAGCAAGTGTTGTACAAGTGAGGTGGGCCCAGTTTTTGCACATATTGCACTGAACTGAGCCCTTTGTCTGTCTGCTCGAAGTAATGGGTTTAGAGCATGTTGGGCATGTGTATTTTGTGGTGGGCCCAGGATTGCTCTCTACATGGGGGGTGAGGTAGTATGTGTGAGCAAAATTTGACGCAGCCCGAAGGGATTTCTCCCCGTCTACTCCTTTTATGCATGGCGAGACGGAGAGGGGGGGTTGCCGATTTAATGAAGCGGCCTTGCTGTGGATGTGATGTGTCTTGCGACACTGCTCCTGACCCAGGGCAGTGGACAAGGTGCAGGGATGACCCGTCATCTGGGAGGTGCTAAGATAAGAGGGATGGTGGAGGGGTGTGGATTGTATTCAGGGATGGAATGGGTGGGAATGATTTTATGCCTTTTTCTTTTTGGCTACTTCCCTTGTAAGGGGGAAAAAGCCTTGGTATATGTATGTATGAACTTTTTACCCTTTTACACACTTGTGTAATAGTGGGCCTCTTCCTTTATCAAGGGCATTCACTATGTCACATTTTTTTTATACAATTTCACAACTACCCTTGTTTTACAGCATTCCACGAACTTTTTACCCTTTTACACACTTGTGTAATAGTGGGCCTCTTCCTTTTTCCTATGTTACTTCAAAATCTGAAGACTGCATCCATTTGCTCCAATCCTCCCTTATGAATCCTTTCAATGGTTCATTGATTAAAACATCTAAAGGGTTCACCTAACTGGTTACACCTCCTGGAATAACTGCTAGATGCGCCTTTAGTTCTTCAACTTTACCCTAACAAACTCAGTTCTTTGAGACCAAAATTGATCCCAAACTAATACGACAGGATTTCTTTATAATCCACCAGGTTTCCTGGACCATACTTTAGAACTAGGGCACCTCAAACCACTCACTCTCTTCATTTCTATTTCTAACACAGGCTCTACTTTTATAAAAAAAACTCTTGACTGCCCTTAACAGCTTTCCTCAGATTCCATATACAGGTAAACGTCGACTTACGATGGCATTAGGTTTCGATAGAGCCATCGTAAGACGATCACATCGTAAGTCGATCCCCACTCTGTTCCGTGGTCACTGTACCTAGCCTACCTGTATATTAACCACCAGAGATACTGAATATAGCCTATTAAACATGTACAGTAGTTTATTTAATTATTTTTATCCTTTTTACCATATTCAAACACTATAATATGTATTTTCAGTACGGAACTTAAATCTCGCGGGCAGCAGCCAATGCCAGCCGTACGACGTGACGTAATAATACTCGCATCATAAAATATAGTCACCGCTTATATCGATCGTTCTCTCTTTCACCCGCGAATTTTGAAAACCACAGAGAATGGGATTTAGAGCACATTTGAGAGAATGTAAAAACACAGGGGCGACTACAATAAATATAATCAAGACGCCGATATGGCAGCGTCGCGAATCCACTTGCTCCTCATGACGCCTACGTGTGCGGCACCGTATGGAAGGGGTTAAATTATCATATCGTCGTCGTCGTCGTCGTCATCGTAAAGTCGAACAATCGTAAGTCGCGGCCATCGTAAGTCGACGTTTACCTGTATCTACAAAATCTCCCACAATGCCTTCCTGTGTACCCTGTCATAAGCCTTTACCAAATCCATAAAGGCCCAAAACACATCCTTAACCTTTGCTAAAGCTTTCTTACATATTTGTCTTACCACAATATTGTGATCCATGCAACCCCTACCTTTCCTAAATTCACTCTGTTCCTCACCTTTGTTCCTATCCTCATTCTCTCAATCAAAACTCCCCCATAAGCCTTCCCAACCACATTCAACAAACTGATCACTCCAAAACTATTACACTCACAACTAACACCACAGTCGGATGAAAGAAAGAGTTGAGTATGCGAAACTATGTATTTTGATTGCTAACTGCAATCCTCTTCAGTAGTACCTACTGAAGAGGATTGCAGTTAGCACTCGAAATGTGTAGTTTTGTTTACTCAACTCTTTCTTTTGTCCGACTGTGGTGTTAGTTGTGATTTATAAATGTGTTACTACATTTCTCACCAGTGTATTACACTCACATTTGTCCCCTTTCCTTGTGAAGTGGAACATATATATATATATGGCTCTGCCTCTGACCCAGGGCAGTGGACAAGATGCAGGGATGACCCGTCACCCAGGAGGTGCCAAGATAAGAGGGAAGGTGGAGGGGAGTGGAGTGTATTTGGGATAGAATGGGTGGGAATGGTTATTATGCCTTTTTCTTTTTGGCTACCTCCTTGTTAGGGGGAAAAAGCCTTTGGTGTATAACAATAATACATGGTGGGACAGAGAGGGGGGGTCGCCGATTTAATGAAGCGGCCTTGCTGTGGATGTGCTGTGTCTTGCGACACTGCTCCTGACCCAGGGCAGTGGACAAGGTGCAGGGATGACCCGTCATTCAGGAGGTGCTAAGATAAGAGGGAGGGTGGAGGGGTGTGGAGTGTATTCAGGGATGGAATGGGTGGGAATGATTTTATGCCTTTTTCTTTTTGGCTACCCCCCTTGTAAGGGGGAAAAAGCCTTGGTATATGTATATATGTATGTATTATTATATACCAAATAATATATATATATATATATATATATTATATGTACATTAGGGTGTGTCTCAAGTATAGGGAGGAAAAATCAAAGTCGCTGAATTTTTTCTCTCACCCTCTAAAATCGTTTTATTCGGAATTATAAAGGAACTGAAAAAAACGAAACCTCTACGCCAATAATAACCACTCGCCCAGCCACTCTTCATTTACTCCTTCAAGAGAGTCTTCTTCTTTGGGTCCGGGTATTTCAGCCGGTGGTCTTGAACCACTCGGAGCAGGTCCTGGAGTACGTCCTCCTTCTGGTTGAATGACTGGACCAGTGCAACTGCGCGCTCGGCAAAGTCATTGACCACAGCCTGCTCCTTGACGACCTCCAACCCGGCTTTGTAATCCTCACAGTTCGGCCATTCAATGGGGTCGACTGTCAGGAATTCTTTCCCGATCTGGAGCCCGTCGAAGAACTGTAGCGTCCTCCGGGTCACGAACTGCTCCAAACTGCCGTCAAAGGCCTCAGGTGGTAGTTGAGGGCGGACTTGACGAGGACCAGATTGATGTTCAAGATGACGGACCATGACTCGTTTGGTGTCCGCCGAGACTTCTTGATCGAAGAAAGCAAGGGCCACAAGTTCGTCACCGAGGTACCAGAGATGTCCATTTAATTTCTTGATGGCTGGAACCACAAGTGTCTTGTTCTTGAAGGCCAGGAGGTCCTTCATCATGTCCAGATCATTCCTCGGAGCGGCGGAGGCATTGGGAGCAACGATCCAGCGATTGATGTAGAGGACGACGCCAAAGACGGCAATGTCTCTGACCGCTCGCTGATCTCTCGGTCTCAGAGAGCCAGATCTTGATAGCATACAGCAGGGTGGCCATCCAGCGTGCACGGTTCATGGCTCCGGGTTGGCGGAACAGCACATCACATTTCTGTGCAATGTCGTGTCCTAGGAAGATCAGGGCCAGTTCGATGAGTTCCTTATATTCATCGCGGGGTTGAGTGCTGGTAGAGTGATGGACGTAGAAAGCGATGAGGTTCTCACGCACCAGGGCAACAACCGCTTCAACATCCGGATCAGGTGAAGCTGGTTTGAAGTCGTCTTGGACGATGTATGGCCATGTTGCTCTGAAGCTTTTGAACAGAAGGCTGTCGGGGCCAGACGACAGACCAAGAAGAGAATTGCAGACCCCTCCCAGGACAACTTCGTGGATGTGGTGGCGGCAGGCGAAGTGGAGAAGGTGTCGGCCCAGTCTCACTTCCAGGAGTTTGCACGCACCACCTCTGATGCCAGTGTTGGAGGCGGTGGTGTCAAAGCAGAGCCCCTGAACCTTGGTTTCCAGGCCCCAGTCCTTCAAGCAGGCCTCAACTGCATCTGATTGGGCTGGACCCATTCCATGGGGCTTTTGAGGGGCTCCAAGAAGCTGAACCACCCCTTTTCCCGTGACGAGGATCGGGAGACGCTCGATCATCTTCTGGCCATCCAAGCTGTCCATCAACTTGCTGTCCCAGTGTACGGTGAGTGACGAATCAGTCGTTAAGGATGCCTTTAAACTGCTTGCAGTGCTGGATCGCTGGCGAGCCCGTTGCCGGTGAATGGAGCTTGGGTTGATGTACTCCTGTATGTTTTCACCCATACTCCATACCGTTTCAGCCATGATGCATGCTGCGTTCCGAGAGGATATGGTCGTCCGATCCAAGGCAGAGGCGAGACGGGGAGACAGCAGATTCTTCGGTCGTTTCGCTGGCAATGTTAAGACCGGATAGACCAGGTAGAGGAGATTCCTCACTCAGCTTGGCAGCCCCACCAACAGCGCCCGATTAAGTATACCAGAAGCGAAGAGGTGCTCATCACACTAAAAGATACATGCCCTGGGCAAGCCCTTCCCTTGCTCCGAATTCGGGGAAAATTAGCATGTGAACTTTACTTCACAAACTGCACGAAACCAGGGGGTGAGAGAAAAAAAAATCCGGAATTGATTTTTGAGACACACCCTAATATATATATATATAAAATATGGTTCAATAAAAGATAGGCACTGGCAAAATAATAAACACCAGGTATGGGAGTGGTGGCACAAATACAGCCAGAGACACTACTACTTCCTTCATGCTTTCTTTACTCAACACCCTCCCTACCACACTTCTAAAATCAAATGCATCTTTCCTTTTCAGTTTATTGTCATTGAATGCTCATACATACACCTTTCTTCACATATGCATTCTACCAATCTAATTTTTGCTCTCACCTGTTCCACATTCATGGACCTAATTAATGTGCTAGGGTTCTGGTTGGACTGCATGCCAATATGTACTAAATGTCTTCAAAAGAACATTAAAAATCTACAAAATTTAATGTGGCCCCACAGTTAAAAGACTTACATATTTAGGCAATCTGTAGCATCCAAAAAGGCATCTGCAGCAGTTTTGTCCCTTTCTGCCGATTCAAGGATAGCATTTGTACTGTAAACGAAGTCCATGGCACAAAACTTGTTACGATAGCCCTGAGTGATATTAAATGAAGCAAATAAGAGGTCTTCCAAGCCATATTTTTCTACCTTGGATTCAAGAATAGACTGCAACTCATTCCGCAACATCATGTCCATTCCAGAGTACTTTTGTCTGCACTGAGTTAATGGAAGCCTGTAATAGAGAATTAAATTCACATCACATATATGAGAAAGAGGGGAATGTCTGTTGAGGAAGGATGGGAGAAGACTGAAGATGGAGGTGAGTGGAGAATAGTTGTGTATGGATGATATTGTGATGCATGAAAGGGAGTGGGTGGGGGAGAGGGGTAAAGGAGTAAGTATGAATAATATTTTGACACAGCCCAAAGGGATTTCTCCCCGTTTTTTTTTTTTTTGCATGAGAGGATGGAGGGGTTTGCCAATTAAATTAAGTGGCCTTGCTGTGGATGTGCGGTGTCTTGCTACATTGCTTCTCACCCATGGCAATGGGTGAGATGCAGGGATGACCCATCATTTAGGAGGAGCCAAGATAAGAGGGAGGGAGGGGAGTGACTGGGAGTGGAGTATGTGGGGATGGAATGGGTGGGAATGGATTTTATGCCTTTGTTTTTTAGCTACCTCACAGTGGCGGCGCCAGGGGGGGCTTTAGCCCCCCCAAAAAAGTGGCCAGCCCCCCCAACTGAAATGAGTAAATTGAAAATTTAAAACACTCATTGAAATAATTTTATTAAGTGGAATTTTTAATTGCCAGGGCTAAAGATTTGTCAGCCATCAGTGCTAGCCCTACCATTAACCCCCTCCCCTTCTGAAATGAGGATAATATATGTGTATTATCATATTACTATTAGCCCCCCAAAATTTTGCTCAGCCCCCCCTTAGCCTCCCCAACTAAAAATTCCTGGCGCTGCCGCTGCTACCTCACTTGTCAGGGGGAAATGGCCATTGGTATATATATATATATATATGTATATATATATATATATATGTATATACATATATATATATATATATATATATATATATATATATATATATATATATATATATATACAGTAGCCGCGAAAAGTTTGGGCGCAAAATTATAGGCGCCCCAACTTTCCCCTAAACTCAAAACATGCAAAAAATACAACTTTCCACCCAAACTTTTCGCTATTTTTCAATGCTAGCGTTTGTACCCGTATTTAGCTGAGACAATACACACTATTTGGCAACTCTGTTTAGGCGCACTCGATGTCACATGGAGTCACTTTCTAAACATCTCTCACGGAGAGTAGTCTTTTTTTTGCGGTGGTCTCTGTTTTTGTGCCTTGATATCTCCGTAATGGGAAGTGGTAAAGAGCTGGAAAGAGACACAGTTGTTACAATCATAACCCTCTATAAGGAGGGTTATAAGTGTAAAGATATTGCTACTCATGTGGGAATTGGAGTGCGTCAAGTGCAAAAGTGGACCAAGAAGTTTTGAGACGAAGGAAGTGACATCATTCGTACTCCAAAGCATCGCTCTGGTCGGCCAAGGAAGATATCAAACCATACTTCTACGGTTCTAACTGCCTCCTAATAACTGTAGGAGGCAGTTAGAACAGTAGAAGTACGATTTGATATCTTCCTTGGCCGACCAGAGCGATGCTTTGGAGTACGAATGATGTCACTTCCTTCGTCTCAAAATTTCTTGGTCCACTTTTGCACTTGACGCACTCTAATTCCCACACGAGTAGCAATATCTTTACACTTATAACCCTCCTTATAGAGGGTTATGATTGTAACAACTGTGTCTCTTTCCAGCTCTTTACCACTTCCCATTACGGAGATATTAAGGCACAAAAACAGAGACCACCGCAAAAAAAAAATACTATCCTTGAGAGATGTTTAGAAAGTGACTCCATGTGACATCGAGTGCGCCTAAACAGAGTTGCCAAATAGTGTGTATTGTCTCGGCTATATACGGGTACAAATGCTAGCATTGAAAAATAGTGAAAAGTTTGGGTGGAAAGTTGTATTTTTTGCATGTTTTGAGTTTAGGGGAAAGTTGGGGTGCCTATAATTTTGCGCCCAAACTTTTCGCGGCCACTGTATACATGTACATATATAAGTATATATATGTACATATATGATACACACATTTTGGGCATATAGTGTCTGCATGATATGTAGAAAATATATTTACATTGAATAGTATTTTAAACAATTCTACCTACATAAGACTAGTAAACATGAAGTTTCCATACTAACCCCATTTCAGCAAGGAATTCATGTAATTTCTTTTCTCCTTTAAGAGTCCACAGTTTTAAAGTTGTGGCTGAGTAAACAGAGTGTCGAAGACTCTCCACAAGACTCCAATGCCTATAGAGAGCTAATCTAATTCTGAAAACATGTTAAGGAAATATATTTGAAGAACAGTTATTTTCATGATGAAATTATACATTACAGTAAAACCCAAGTCAAGAGAATAGGGGGTTAACCTCTTCACTCCGGGGCACATCGCACGTCTGGTAGCATTAGCTGCCCGACGTGCGATGTTGCGTCATAATAATCGCATTATAAAAATAGTCACTGCTCAATTGCTCGTTCTCTTTCACCCGTGAATTTTGATAACCATAGAAAATATGATGAAGCCAGTTTAGAGAGAATGAGGGTCACGCAGGTACGACTACAATAAATATAATCAAGACACCGACGTTGGCATCATCGCGTACCCACTTGCTCCTCATGACGCCCACGTAGGCGTCACCGTATGGAAGTGGTTAAGTGGTGCCAAATTACTAAAAAATCCTCTAATATTTCAGATTTAACCTCAATCAAGGTTCAATTAATTACAAAGATTTCTATTCCTAAACTACAGAACAACTCCAGGTATGTGTGTATGAAGGAGCATGCATGTGTTACTGTTTCGTGTCTTGTCTGTGTGTGTATTTACTTATATTTACCTAATTGTAGTATACAGGGTACAATCACCTGTTTCTATATTTTTCTTCTTGTATTTATCTCTAGCTGCCGGAGGGACGGAGAGGGGGGGTCGCCGATTTAATGAAGCGGCCTTGCTGTGGATGTGCTGTGTCTTGCGACACTGCTCCTGACCCAGGGCAGTGGACAAGGTGCAGGGATGACCCGTCATTCAGGAGGTGCTAAGATAAGAGGGAGGGTGGAGGGGTGTGGAGTGTATTCAGGGATGGAATGGGTGGGAATGATTTTATGCCTTTTTCTTTTTGGCTACCCCCCTTGTAAGGGGAAAAAGCCTTGGTATATGTATGTATGTATGTATCTCTAGCAGTTCTTGTGGATAATACAAGATGGGGAGAAACTCCTTCAGGCTCCACAAAAATGTCATCCATGCACAATCACCCTCCACTTACCCCTATCCCCTGCCATCTCCCTTCCTTGCTCTACAGACATTATCATCTTGCTCACAGCCCCTTTCACCTCATTCATCCATATCATACTCGGTTGTCCCCTAAAGTTCAATCCATTCACTTCTACTTTCCACATCCCTTTTGCTAATCTAATAATCCTGTAGAGAGCAGGATACCTAGTCCCATCACTCTGTCCCATTTTGTCCACCTTTTACGACCTGCATGGAGCAGAATCCTTTTCTCCCCTTACCACAGAGGAGAGATGTAAAAAGGAATTGTTACACAACAGTATTAAGAGCGAACAGCATAACAGAGGGATAGCCACAGTAAAAAAGTAGCATCATTCCTCTAGGAGTAAAGGACCATTATATGTCTAATTAGATGTGAAAATTGCAACAAACACCAGAAAAACATTGTGAAGTGATCCAGCAAAAATTAGGCTAAATTTTCATCACAGCCTGAGTGCAGAAAGCTTGCTACACATCCTCTTGCTTTGCGAACCACCAAAACATTGAATTGGTATTTTTTACTAATTAATCATTAGCAAATGTGTTAATTGCAAATACAAATACACAGAATGGCAAGGACTGAATGCAATCAAAACTCCTCACTTCGTCCAACCTCTCCCCTTCAAGACTTACTTCCAATTCACTGCCACCTCTCCTTTTGTACATTTAATCATTTTAATTTTTCCCATATTTACTTCTAGTTTTCTCCTTTTATGCCAACATCAAAAGCCCTTTCTCTTATAAGGAAGATAGCAAAGTCAAAGCACTCACTCCATACACACTGAAACCCATTTTCATCTTTTACTCCCTGTATTTACTCTTAATCTACTATTCATATACACATACATATAGCTACAATGCTCCTCTCTCCAAATGAAAGTTATAAACTGTGACAGCAACCACTTACTGCATAACATTGTATATAATAACAATAATATGTCTCAAGCTTTCCCACAGTGGCTGGCAACAGTTCTTTGACTTTTATACATTTCTGGGAAGAGACTTTGGACTATTGCCGTGTTGTATTTATGTGGGACAATTTCAATGTCATCAGCTTATAGAAGTACAGGAGGGGAACAGTCATTGATTCTCAATTTTCCTAATGTGCCCCTAGGGCAGCACCTCTAGATAGCAGTGAGGCTGTTGGCTAATTTTGATTAATGAACCCCCTCATCTCTTGCAGAAAATGAATGGAATGGTGACAATCTTCTTCAACATCCATTTGTAGGACCAACACATGCAATTTCCTACCAACGATTCCATGTCACTGCAAATGTACATATATTGTATGAGACAAAAGGATACTCTTTATCAAATGTAATCTTCAGACAATCCAGTGACTTTTCATCCTGTGTCTTGTGGCTGAGTCTTGACATATGATTCTGAAGACTTGCAGTGACTAGAAGATAACTGTCCCACTCCAGTTTGTCTGCCAGTAACATCTCTGAGCAGCCCACAATTGCCCACCTGTGGATATTGGTTTTACATTATGACATGTTAATGAAAAAAAGAATAGGGATACTAATGGCACTGTTACCAACAACTAAAGGAAAACATAATGATGGTTATGTTAATGCCAATGATGAAAAATGATCAAGAAAAAGGAAAAATAATCCAAGAGGCATTTGAATAATGTAAACAGAATAGAATAACCCTCGCTCCCCAACCATTTGCCCCTCTCTCATTATTTAAATATAATTTGTGAGATTCCTACACTTTCCTTTGTCTTATTTCTTTCCCCTTATTCACTGTCCAAAAATCTTCTCAACCATTATACTACATGTGATCATCCCTCATTCATTCAATTTACTGCCCCTGGTCTCTTTTGCAGAACACCCACAGCCTACAGGAAACTGACAACAGCCTCCAGGTGGAACCACAAGTCACTTAAAGAAGAGATATTATATTGTTGTCTGGGGATTGTTTGTGTGGGGCACTGTAGTATGAGGTGTTCTGTGTCTTCTGTGTGGTGGATGCATCTAGGCCAGGCCTATTCAGTGCTGGATGGTGTCCTGAACACAAGCATGCTGGTGTGGTTCTTGTCAGGTGTGGGGCAGTTTTCTCTGTAGAGCTTATTTCTGGGGGATTGTTGTTGGAATATATAGAATTTGGAAATCTTTCTTGAAGGGCTTGTTTAGTTATCTGGGTATGCATATGTTCATGTGGATGTTTTGTGAGTCCTGTGTGTATGCTACTGTGCCCATCTTTGGATTGAGGGCAGCGAGAAGAGGATGATGCCCACCTCCCAGGAAAGATTCACCTCTTCCAGAAACAAGTTCAAGAACCAACAAATGAACACATTTCATGTCCACACATAGCCCTGAGGGAATGGTACCTGGTCTCCAGATTGGGCCAGTCCCTCATTTAAAATTAAAAACCAAGTGAGAATGGAGCCTATATTAGTACGTTTTGCTTGTTACAATTTTTTCAAGTACATGTGCTTGAAAAACCTGTAACAAGCAAAACATCTTACTAATACATGTACTTGAAAAAGCTGTAACAAGTGAAATGTTGTACATGGTGTTTAATTCGATAGACTTGTCAGCAACTGCCACTTTCATACAACTCATTCAAAATCTCATATATTATACCATCTATCAATGGAGCCTGTTAAGGAAGGACGGGAGAGGACAGAAGATAGGGGTGAATGGAGAATGGTTGTATGTGGATGATGTTGTGATGCATGAGGTGAAATGGTCGGGGGGATGGGGGGTGAGGTAGTATGTGTGAGCAAAATTTGACGCAGCTCGAAGGGATTTCTTCCCGTCTTCTCCTTTATGCATGGGGGGACAGAGAGGTGGGGGGGTCGCCGATTTAATGAAGCGGCCTTGCTGTGGATGTGATGTGTCTTGCAACACTGCTTCTGACCCAGGGCAGTGGACAAGGTGCAGGGATGACCCATCATCCAGGAGGTGCTAAGATAAGAGGGAGGGTGGAGAGGTGTGGAGTGTATTCAGGGATGGAATGGGTGGGAATGATTTTATGCCTTTTCCTTTTTGGCTACCTCCCTTGTAAGGGGGAAAAAGCCTTGGTATATGTATGTATGTATCAATGGAGCCTTATTTCTTTTCAGCATCTGTAGTGAAGGCAGTGTGAGGAAGGTGGGCAGAGTATTTTAGGGAGTTGCTAAATGTGAAGGAGGATAGGGAGGGAAAGGTAGTTGCAGTGGGAAGTGCTAAGAAAATGACTGTGATGAGTGAGGAAAATGGAGGAGAAATAAGGAAAGATGAAGTGAAGGCACTGTTAAGATGATGAGAGCAGGTAAGGCACCTGGGTTGGATGGATGTCATGCAGAATGTCTGATAAAAGGAGGTACTGTGCCGGAGGACTGGAGGAGTGCCTGTATAGTTCCACTTTACAAGGAAAAAGGGGATAAATATGAGTGTAGTAGTTTCAGAGAGATTGTGGTATAGTGTACTGGGCATAGGACTATGTGAACTAGTGCAAGAGTGGTGTACTGCGTGCCCGACTCGCAGACGCCTCCCACTACTGCCGCCCTTGCAACGTGCTTGCGAAGATGGCGCAGTGAGTAGGATATTGCAATTGCAAGCAACCTTGCACTGTGCAGCGGTGGAACATGAGTGTGGTTCAGTGCGGTTCGGTAATCGGTGGCGTACAAGTGAACGAGTGCCAATACGTGACAATACACGATCCGGTGGTGCTAATGTGAATGTGGCGTTGCAGGAATCCTGCTATAGTGTGCACGTCGAACCGTGCAGTGTCGTGCAGTGCAGTTCAGTTCAGCAGTGGAACTCTATCATGCGATGCACTTTGGCGGACCCGTGGAGGATCGAACAAAGGGGTCCTTCATTCCAACCCCTTGTATACAGTGCTCTGGTAGAGCGCCCCCTCCCCCGACGCGACTGTGACCCACTTAGTGAACGCGCTTACGTCACATCACGTCCCAGCTGACTCACGTAGATCGCACCCCCAAACCCGGCCCATGGCACAAAGGAGTGATTCACCCACATCACAAGACAGTGACGTCGAATTACATGCCCCGCCCGCGCTCACACCAAATGTGACTCTTTTGCGGGACGGCAGCGACGACGCCGTGCAACGCCTAGCGGCGAGCATAGCGGTGGCCCGAGAGGAACGGAGGGAAGACCGTGCGAGGATGGACCAAATGGCGGAGACCCTTCAACAACTCCTAACCCTTGTTGCCCGCCCCTCCGTCGAGCCCTCCGCCGTCTTTGCCCGTCCCACCCCCATGCCGCCGGGCAACCTGACGATTCCACGCCCGCCACCGTTGTAGGCCAACGCCCAATTCCAGTCGTTCCTGTCATGGCGCCGCGGCTGGGCCGACTATGCCGCCATGGCTGGCGTCAATAGGATGCCGCACAACATACAGCTCATACAACTCGGATCGTGCTTATCCCTCAATGTACAGGCGCTTCTGTGGAACTCGTTGGACATCCCCCACGACACCCCACTCTCGGCCGACGGGGTGCTCGACCGGCTGCAATCCCACCTCCGAGACTTGCGATCCGAGGCCCTCCGCCGCTGTGACCTGTTCCGATGCAGGCAAGAGTACGGCGAGCCCTTAGATGACTTCTACGGCCGTGTCAAGGACAAGGCCCGAGAGTTAGACCTGTGTGCCGTAGGCGCCGCCGCTTGCACGGAGGCCCAGATGAAAACAGTCATACTCATGGGCATCCGGGACGAGGATCTTGCACAACGCATCAGCTCCCTCCCCACGACTGCGACACGGCAGGAGGTAGTGACCCACTGCCGCTCGCACGAGTCGGCAAGGGAGACAGTCTCGGGCCGCCAGGACAGCCCGCAGGTGCGCGCTGTCTCGGGATATAAAAGTGCTTAACGCCAGGCGTGCGCATCCCCACCTCAATCGCCTCCCGCACCCTCCCCTCGTGCGCGGACCCCCCTGCCCCACGCCGCTTGCCTCGCCTCGCGGGAGCTCTTGCCCCCCACGTCGCCTCTGCGAGCACGGTGGGGGGGGGGGAGATGTGGTATAGTGTACTGGGCATAGGACTATGTGAACTAGTGCAAGGGTGGTGTACTACGTGCCCGACTCGCAGACGCCTCCCACTACAAGGACCCCTTTCATACTTATACAAAGCCCCCTGTATGTATGCGTGCTTACAGCACCCAACACCTTCACCCATGGGCAGTTGCTCTTTAGATTCCTTGGGTACTTGACGTGCCCCCTCTGTATGCACAACCTACCGATCAATAAACCCACGAACCACACAACTTGTTTCACTGCCGCCCTTGCAATGTGCTTGATCAGCTTGTTAAGGGGGTATACGACACCTAGGGGTAATTTTCTAAACTATTTAGAGTAAAGAGCTGAAACTTCTCAGGTAAATAGGTATCCATGTTGCCTACATTTTAGGTGAAACAGAATGATGTATGTACACATGTACATATACCAGTAGCGACATTTAAAAGTGCACAGCATCATAATACGTGGACCAATTTGTTTTATATTTTGGCTATGATTAGTCAGTAGGCACACCTAGGGCCGGTCATTGAGTAATTGAACAATTTCCTTTATACTTTTGCATACAGGCATTTCAATTTTAATGTCCGGCAAAAATCGTGAAAAATTACATTTTTTTGGTCTTGTTTCCATTATTACTCCTAACTCTTTCATCTTATTCAAAATATTTGAATGACCGGCCCTAGCAGTTACTAAATGTAATATTTCCTGTAAGTTTCATCTAAATCTGATGTATTTTAGATTTTTTATGATTAAAAAAAGTAAAAAAAATATCGAACGGAGATATGACGACTTTAAATATAAATGTATCTGTAATTTGCTTATAGTTTCACCAATTTGACTGATTTTCTCATGGCTTAATTCTTGTTATATAATGGATAAGTACAGTAAAAATCATCAACATATTTTAATTATAAGTACTTTAAATAATGAAAAACTAAAGTATAAGTATATGACAGTAGTGGCGACGCACAGATGACACCATCATATAATTTGCTTTTTTGCACATTTATCGGTTTCTTCATATGAAACCTCACTGCTGGGGGTCTTCGGGGTATCTAAATCATTGGAAAGAGGTTTATTTTAACCAGCAGTGGGTGCCTTTGGAAGTGAATCCTCACTTACTCCACGAACCATCAATAGTAACTTTTACTACCGGTAAAGTTGGGCAAAAAACTGCTCTTCTCCACAATCATAAATTCACATTCATTCTTATCTCCCCTCTGTACAATTTCATGACTAATATCTAATTTTCTTGCTGTATTCGAGATGAATAAATTACTTCATGGTGTAGAACCTGGCTACATATGTTGAGAGAGGTGGAAGTGAGGGCAGTGGTGGAGTGAGAGGTGGTGAGGTCTAGGCTAGTCGTCTTTGACTGTTTGCCATCTTTAACTGTTGTTTTTTTGTCATTGTAATGTTCTTTTTGCTACCCATGATGACTGTACTAATGAGTAATATGTACTAGCTGAGGTAATACATTGCCAGGAGACCTCATGAGACATGCGTACTTTTTCTTTCGAAGTTAGTAGGTAACTGACGTCCAGCTGAGCTCTAAGTTGGCAAAAGCTATCCCTCCACCTTCCTCCCTTCCCCTCCACCCTCATACTGGCCGTTGAAGCATTGGGCAAGCGTAAATTCAATCAAATTTCAACGTTATTCGATGCGACTGAAGGTCCTAAGTGGCACGGCCCCCTCTAGTGTGGGTTGCACCTTTAACTCCGTCCATTTAAACCCCCGCCCAAGACATTTAAATTGCACGCCACTGGAAAATTATTTGTCGGGATTTATTTCTAAATGGTATACAAACATTTTGAACACAGTTTTGAAAAATGCTATATCTTGACCAAATTCACCCCCCCCCAGGTGTCGCGTACCCCCTTAAGTGTAATTGGGAAAACTTATGGGAGGGTCTTGAGAGGATAAAGAGAGGAACAGAGTGAGTAATTGGTGAGGAACAGTGTGGGTTTAGGACAGGTAGGGGTTACATAGATCAGATTTTTGTGGCAAGACAGATATGTGAGAAAGCTATAGGAAAAAGTAAAGATGTTTTTGGGTTTTATGGATCTGGAAAAGGCTTATGACAGGGTAGACAGGAAGGCACTGTGGGAGGTATTGTAGATATATGGGATAGGAGGACAGCTGTTAAGAGCAGTCAAGAGTTTTTATGAGAGTAGAGCTTGTGTTAGGATTAGAAATGGAGAGTGAGTGGTTTGAGGTAATGGCAGGACTTTGTCAGGGATGTGTTATGTCGCCCTGGCTGTTCAATTTATACATGGATGGGGTGGTGCAAGAGGTAAATGCAAGGGTGGTGGGTCAGGGATTGGAGATGGTTAAAGAAAATGGAGAAAAGAGGGAGATAAGCCAGTTGTTGTTTGCTGGTGACAATGTGCTTGTAGCAGGATCAGAGGAAAGATTGAGGAAGTTAGTGATAGAGTTTGGGAAGGTGTGTGAAAGAAAGAAGTTGAATATAAATGTTGGTAAAGGTAAGGTGATGAGATGTACAAGGGGAGGAAATGACAGCAGTGAGTGAAGTGAGTATTAAGGGAGAGATTAGAGGAAGTGGATAGCTTTAGATACTTGGGTGCAAATGTGGCGGGAAAGGGAGGAGTGGAGGTGGAGGTATAATGTAAAGAGAAGCAAGTAAATGCCTTGGTGGATTAAAAAGTGTATTGAGAAATAGATATTTGGGAATGGACACTAAGAGGAGATTGTGCTGACAGCACTGTATGGGGCAGAAACATGGAACATAAAAGAGGAAGAGAAGAGTTTGAATGTGTTTGAGATGAGGTGCCTGAGAAGTATGATAGGGGTTACTAGGTTGGATAGAGAGAAACAAGGAGGTGAGGTGGAGAACAGGGGTGGAAAGGGAGTTGGGAGATACGGTTGATGAAAGAGTATTGGGATAGTTTAGACACATGAACAGAATGAGTGAAGAAAGATTAGTAAAAGAGATGTGGAAGGTAGAGGTGGAAGGAGTAAACACGAGGGGGCGACCAAGGATAAGATGGATGGATGGGGGTAAAGGGGGCATTGGGAAGGAGGGGAATGTCTGTTGAGGAAGGACTGGAGAGGACAGAAAATAGGAGTGAATGGAGAATGATTGTGTATGGATGATGCTGTGATGCATGAGGGGGAGTGGGTGGGGGATGGGGGGTGAGGGAGTATGTGTGAAAAATACATTGACACAGTCCAAAGAGATTTCTCCCTCTCTTCTCCATTTCTCCACAATGAGATGGAGAGGGGGGTTAAACGATTTAATGAAGCGGCCTTGCTGTGGATGTGCTGTGTCTTGTGACACAGCTTCTGACCCAAGGCAGTGGGCGAGATGCAGGGATGACCCGTCATCCAGGAGCCAAGAGGGAGGGATGGGGGTGGATGGGAGTGGAGTATGTGGGGATGGAATGGGTGGGAGTAGATTTTATGCCTTTGTTTTTTGGCTACCTCCCTTGTAAGGAGGAAAAAGCCTTTGGTATGTGTATGTATGGGTATGTGAAAGAATGAAAACATCACTTATAAATTATGGCAAGTCTAAGATATATCTAAATGGCTACTGAACTGTACTAACCATAACAATTCATTTGAATCTTTGGACAGCTTCCAAGCCAACTCAAACATTAACACAGAACTCTGAAACAAACAATAAATAATCTTTTTTTACAAGAAATATATAACACACACCAATTTGTTAATTTGCTATTACCAGTCATTTACATAATTCAAATATGATATCAAGGATTAGTTATCAACCCACAATATCTAATGGGCAGTTACAAGTACAAATGCAACTTACAGATGATCCATAATAAGAGAACTGGGTATAATCAAACAAAATCTTGTGCCGCCTCTCCTCCCATAGTCTTCTTTCCCGTCTTTTTTCTAAGGCATCTTCATCAAGTCGTCTCCTTTTACCACCCTCTTCATCACTCTCTTCTTCCTCATCACTCTGTTTTAAAACCAAAACATCATTACAAAGGTCCATCTATCTATATACCAAGGGTTTTTCCACATTAAAAGGGAAGTAGCCAAGTCAAAAGGCAAGTACACATTCCCACCCACTCCACTCCCATCCACCACCCTTTCTTCCCTCTCATCTTAGCTCCCCCATGGATGATAGGTCATCCCTGTATCCAGCCCACTGCCCCCCTGGGTCAGAAGCAATGCAGCAAGACACAGCAAGGCTGCTTCACTTAATCAGAAACCCCCCTCTCTGTCCCCTCATGCAGAAAGCAGTATCATCTAATCACATCCATTCTCCACTCACCCCTATCTCCTGCCTTCTCCTTTTCTTGTTCAACAGATTTCCCTCTTGCTCAAAGCTTTCCCTCCATCCATCCATCTCATCCACAGTCATCCCCTCAAGTTCACTCCATCCACCTCTGCCTTCCACACCTCTTTTACTAATCTTTCTTCACTCATTCTTTCTATGTGTCCAAACCATCCCAACACTCTTTCACCAACCCTATCTCCTTTTCTACCCCAACTCTCCTCCTTACCTCTGTTTCTTACTCTATCCACCCTTGTAACCCCTACCATACTTCTCAACATTTCATCTCAAGCATTCAAACTTTTCCTTTCTGCCTCTCTTAAATTCCAAGTCTCTGCCCCATACAATGCCATTGCCATAACCACCCCTTCATATAGTCTTCTCTTTGCATCCATTGCCAAATGCCTATTTCTAGTGACACTTTTTAATCACCCAAGGCATTTACTTGCTTCTCTCACTTTACAATTTACTTCCACCGCCACTCCTCCCTTTCTTGCTACATGTGACCCAAAGTATCTAAAGCTATCCACTTCCTCCAGCCTCTCTCCTTTAAGACTTACTTCCAATTCATTGCCATCCTCTCCCCTTGTGCATCTCATCACTTTACTTTAACTCACATTTACCTTCAACTTTCTCCTATCACACACCCTCCCAAACTGTCACTAACTCAATTAATCCCTCCTCTGACTGTCACAAGTGCAACACTGTCAGCAAACAACAACTGGTCCACCTCCCACTTTTCTCCATTTTTTTTAACAATCTCCAGTTCCCAGCCCATTACCCTTTCATTAACCTACACCATGTCCATATCAATCAGCCATGGCAACATGACACATCCTTTTCTTATTTTTCCTCCATTTTCCTCTCCTACCACTATAGTTTTCTTTGTGTCTCCAAATGCTACCACCAATCCCTCCCTATCCTCCTCCACATTTAATAGATCCCTAAAATACTCTGCCCACCTTCCCCTTACTGCCTCCTCTCGTTAACATCTGTCCATCTGCACCTTTTACATTTTTCTTCTCTATTTGAGGAAGGAAGGGAGAGGACGGAAGACAGAAGTGAGTGGAGAATGGTTGTATATGGATGATGTTGTGACTGCATGAGGAGGAATGGGCGGGGGGGTGGGGGGTGGGGTAGTATGTGTGAGTAAATTTTGACGCAGCCCGAAGGGATTTCTCCCCGTCCTCGCCTTATATGCAAAGGGGGACGGAGAGGGGGGGTCGCCGATTAAATGAAGCGGCCTTGCTCTGGATGTGCTGTGTCTTGCAACACTGCTTCTGACCCAGGGCGGTGGGCAGGGTGCAGGGATGACCCGTCATCCAGGAGGTGCTCAGATGAGAGGAAGGGTGGGAGGGGTGTGGAGTGTATTTAGGGATGAAATGGGTGGGAGTGTTTTTATGCCTTTCCCTTTTTGGCTACCTCCCTTGGAAGGGGGAAAAAGCCTTGGTATATGTATGTATGTATGTATGTATTTGACTTACCTCCCTTTCCTCTTTTAACTTCCAAACATCTTTTTATTACTTTAAAAAATTTCTGTAATACTCCTCCCCCATTTTACACATGCTTTCCTTTGTTTTTTATTTGCTTCTGTTCTTTTTTCTTTCTACAAAGTACAAAAGTATAAACCTGATTAACCTTAAAGGCACAGTTAGTGTAGTTTTTATATTTTTCTTAATGCTAATTAGTTATCAAAATCTTATATCACTGTTCCTCTGCATGTCATAATACTAACCTTTTTTACTACCAAAGGGGTGAAACACAGTTGAATAAAATACAATGGCATGAGTTAGGGATAAGTACCCTGATTCACCACCAAATGTCCACTGATGCTTTAAGGTGATGTGTCTGGTGTACTGAATGCTGATCTCTCTATAAAAATTCTTTCACAATAGGATGACTGAGTTGAGGATACTAACGGAGGAGGAGGAGGAGGAGGAATTGGTGGAGGAGGAAGAGAAGGAAGGGAGGAGGAGTAGGGAGAAGGAAAAAGAGGAGGAGGTAGAGGTGGAGGAAGCCGAGGAAGAGAAAGAGGAAAAAATTTCTTGTGCCTAAATGAAGCAACTATATTCGAAAAACATTTCATTATTTGTATCTTATGTCAGTGTATAACACATCTCTTACCTCCTCTTCATCTTCTCTGAAGACATCATCAAATGATGGAAAGTCACGTTCTTCTGCACTGATGAGCAATCGTACTTGTCCATCATTGTATATGTTACACACATCCAGGGGTCTATGGTTGTCCACTATAAATAAGACTGTGTCCTCTGGTGGCTCGAGTAACTCCACAATGTCTATACAGGCACCACAGTTTATAAGTACCACATGCTTAATCTGATGGAAGAATTCATAATATTCATAAATTATCATATCACATATTCTCGGCATTTTTCACCTTACAAGTAAAGTTGGTCTACCTGTGTCATGTCATTTGACTCCCAAGACATGTCTGCCTATTTGCTAATCTGATGCACTACATATCCCTCTGGCTCATTTTTTAATTCACAGTAAAAGTTACAAAAAGTAATATTTATAAATCCTATTGTAGCTCAGTCTAATACCTTTATAGCCTGTGATTATAAGAATAACTGTTGCCCCCAGTTTCACCAAGTGGAAAGTCACAGCCCCATGGTGGTTAGCAATGGTAGTCATACCCCCCCCCCCAGAGATTTCTCTCTATTGTGTTAGTTATGGAATGTTTCTATATCACTGGTTTGCAGTAGTAGGAGGAGGGAAACAACTGCCAGTAGTTAGCTCTCCTAATATGAAAAGCTGGAGGAAATACAAAGCCAATAGAGATCTTAAACATGGTCCAGAAACTGTTGGTCACTTCAAGAATTTGACAGGTTCAACAGATGGGCAGCAGGGAGGTCATTCGCTCTCCCTTCTGTCTTATTGGACTAATAAAACCAAGTACCTGTCAACTGTTTCCCTAACTAAAAATGAAACCAAAGCTAATGTCTATTACACAAGAATAAACATCCAGGCAAGTTAATTGTTCTAACACATAGCAAAGATGAACTGTGAATTCCACTTTTGAAGAAAACAAAGAAAGTTATACAAAGATACATATATTATAATTACTGTCTGTGATCCTATTTGGTTTGGTGGGCTTATATACTGAGCAAGGGATACATTGTGGGGATGTGGGGAAGCAAGGCTAAGATGTGGTCAAGTTTGCATGCCAGGGTGGCTTCAGGTCTGGACAAACTATTTAACAAGTTCCCTTTCGAGCACAGGCCATTTGCATGTACATTGTGGTGACGTGCAGTAGGCCTGTCCATGCTGTGCACAAGTACGTCCTCTCGTATGAGGAATGTTTTCCTTGCAGGTACTATGTTGGGAGAGTGTTTATATGTATGGTATAGCTCAATGGGATTGCCAGAAGCTCTACCCACCAACAAATCAGAGGAAAACAAATTTTTAAGACATTGAAAACAGAGACAGAATTCTTCCCTCCTACCACAAGCACCACAAGGGTATCCAGAAGAAATAGTAATTGATATGGTAAAAGGTTTAAGGAAACAGTTGTAATACAAAATTATCATTATTCCTCTATGAAGAGAGATAGTTAACTCTGACATTGATCAATGATGTGTGGCTCTGGTTCATGAGGTTGCCCCAAAATAGTTCCTTAAGTATTGCATGATACCATGCACTCAATACCCCAGTTGCCAGATGCAAATGAAAGAATGACTGGAGATAAGGGTATTTGTCTGTTTTTATAATAAAAAATACAATTTCACACCTACCAGGTCAGCATACTGCTTGAATGCTGTCAGCAATTCCCCACTTGTCTGCACAGGTACCAAGGTGTAGAGGATATGGTCTGTTCGAAATACAGACTGCAGTACTTTGCTTGCACAAATACCATCCACATCATAATGTACAAGAACAAGAACTCTCTGAAAAAGATTTCCAAAATATGAAAATGTTTTACAATCAAAATTTCATTTGAAAAAAGAATTGAAATTAATCAAATACAACTGACAGTAAGGCTTTGAAATGCTATGCATTATCATTACCTACTTGCCAAAAGTCCATTGAAAAAATAAACAAACAATAAAATGTCACATGCTTTAAAGATAAGTACAAATGATGCTGGAGGGAGTGAACTTAAGAAGACTGAGAATGGGATATATTTGCTTAAGGGGACAGGCTGATCAAAAGATGAAAATCTTTATTAATTGGGTTATTGCACAGAAATTGATGCCAGGAGTTAGGGACACCATATACATCTTTCCTAACCCCCCCCTCCAAAAAAAAAAAAAAAAAAAAAATGCAACCCTTTCATGTTTTGCCCCCACCTCCCTTTAAAAAAAAATTATAATTTTGAAATGGCTACTCCTATAATTGCTCTATATGAGTGAAATTAATTTGGTGGAAGGACCTCATCCAGACCTTCAAACTAATTGAGAGAAATTTTTGTTAAAGTAATTAGTTTTCGGGGATGAAATGGGTGGGAGTGTTTTTATGCCTTTCCCTTTTTGGCTACCTCCCTTGAAAGGGGGAAAAAGCCTTGGTATATGTATGTAATTAGTTTGTGGAATTTTAATTTTTATATTTTTCCCACCCTGTCCCTCTTCAAATAGGGAAAAAAATTGGCAAAAATTAACCCTTTCAGATATTAAAAAAAAAAAAAAAAAAATTATTTCATCAATCAGGCAGATTTAGACATGTTATGTGTGAATTTTCATTGAAATTGATTAAGATATTATGGAGGAGTAGAAGTTTGAAGGTATAAAACTTAAGGCTTGAGATATGGGCCGTCAAAGTTTTCACTAACTTTGAACCCCCTACATACAAATATAAATAAGGGATATCATGGCATTTCCTTATTTAGTTTTTTAGGCTTGAATGTTGATAATATTTGGAATAAAATTTATTCATATTCAGTCATATACGTTGATGTCCAGTCATATAATCTTCTGTCTTCTGGCTCCTGGTCCCCACCTGCATTTTAGGCAGGTTATTACATTAGGGTGTCATAGCTTGTTTACTTTGTAATTCTTGCCTCTTCCTAGCTTCCTGAAGGTGTTTGGTTTGCTTGCGAGGATGTGGCATCTCAAAAATAGTATAACAGCTTGTCAAATGACAAAAGGATGAGTGATGGTGGCTTGCAGTGGAGCGTATCACTCAATTTCCGTCTACTGTTTATCGCTTGCTGAGGCATCTACCCATGCTGCGGTCTATATATAACCTCTGGTACAGAGACAGAGTTGCCAGAAGTCACTAGCAATAGCACTCAATCATTACAAATTATTGCTATTTATTGCAGTAAATAATATATATATTGTAGTGACCAATACATATCATAGGGCCGAGATGGGGTCAAGTTGGGGGTTTATTTGCCATAACTATGAAAATGAGGCGAATTTTGATGAACTACTCTGCATACAAACTGTTGATTGCCATACACAGATGTAGAATTTTTTTCCCAGTTTTTCATTTTTTTCCCCCAATTTTCATTGATTCTTGACCAGCCGGTCCCCTTAAGGGAGCATCGCCAGGGATTATTCAAGAAATTCTGGTACATGAGCAAAATTTAGGTAAACATTTCAAAAGAATCTCTATGATGGTGGCAACACTCAAAGTTATATAACTGTATTTCATTTATTTTTTTATACAGAATAAAATAGATAAAATATTGGCAACCTCTGGCAACCCCATTGCATAAATAACATTGTATGTTGAAATAGCGTCAATATTTCTATAGCTATTTCATTTTTTGCCACAGAATTGTGTTTATGGAGATATTTGGCAACTCCTCCCACCAGCATACCCCACTAAGACAGTACTCTTGAAAAGGTCAAAGTAAGGTGATGTCACTCCTGGCGCTATCACTGTACGCAACAATTTTGATTCCTCGCCCTGTATTGGTGCTGTGATCATGGAAAAATTAACAAGAAACAAGAGGGTGAAGTGGCAGAATATAGAGAGGGCCTGAAATAGAAACAAGAAGGAAAATGAAAGAGGAGAAAAGCAGCACAGCTACACCCAGCACTCCATAAGCATCTACTAGCCATGCCCGTCTTACACTTCCTCCACCCACACCACACACTTCACACCACATCAGCAAAGAGGAAATTGGAGATTTGTTATATATTGCAACCATCAAACAAATGGTCGCAAAAATTTAAACCCCCATCCTTTAAAGTTTATGTTCTTTCTGTTTTAATGTCTTTGGTTGTTCTTTATGGATTTTTGTCATTTTTGTTTCATTTGAAAGAAAACATTATGCTCTTTATTTTCTACAATAATAAAAAAAAAAATTATGAAACCTGAATTTTGCAGCATTTTTTAATTATTCAGGAAAACAAATTGATAAAAAATCAGAGGTATTAGTTTGATAAAATGAATTCAATAGTTTTTGTTCCACAGACTCTAAGCTTTCATTTCATATCAAGCTGAATGATGTGGAATGATTTTCCATTAACTAATTAGAGCTTCACTAGAGCTCACTATATCTCCATTAAATATTCACTATGACATACATAGGAGGAACACAATACCCTGAGGAATTATACACTAATGTAAGGGGTAATTATACCTAAGTTCATTAAATACATATTTGAAAATTTAATGTGACACTCCCTTAATAAAATTATAACACTTTTTTTTTTTTTTTTTTTTTTTTTACTGAGATAGAAATAAATAATTGGCCAAAATTAAAAATCTATTGATAGCTATATCCACTGATATGGGGCTACTGTTATTTAGATCAGAGAAAGGCATAGAAAAAATGGGCAAAAAGGATTTGTTGGTATGGTATGAAAGACAAACAAGATGTCTATCTATATACAAAGGGTTTTCCTTCCCTCATGTAAGTGAGGTCGCAAAGTCAAAAGGCATGTACCCACTCCTACCCACCACCCTTTCCTCTCTCTCCTCTTAGCTACTTGGTGCAAGACTACTTCCAGAAGGAAAATGACAATGTGACATGAAAAGTGAACAATACTCCTCCAGTGTTTTCTTGGGACATACTCTTATCTATTTTGAGTAATTCAACTCAACTTACATACATACACATACGGGCCCAACAAACATCTCCAGGATGTTTCGGATTTCTATAATGTCCCAAAAACAGGCTAGTGACAAAAATATAATTTAAAAATTACACAGTTAAAACACGTGACATTTGAAATAGAGTTTGTGAAGTTTTGTCTTGTCTGCTTGCACAGCATTTTGTATATTTTTTGTATCTATAGGGGAGAGGGTGGGGGAATATCAGATAATTTTTTGGTGGAAGGTAAGTTGAGAGTGGAGGATAGATGGAAAAAGAGGAAAGGGACAAAAGGTAGGGAGGTGCTTAGAGTGAACTCTTTAAATGAAAAGAAAAAGGAGAAGGAGTTCAAGAAGAAGCTGAAGGAGGAGTGGGAGGGAGTGAAGGATAGAGTAGAGCTAGGTGTGGAGGAGGAATGGGGATGGTTCAAGGAGGGAGTCAAAAAGTGTGCAAAGATGGTGTGTGGAACAAGAAGGACAGGAGGAAATAGAAGGAAGGGTAGTGAATGGTGGGATGAGGAAACAAAGAAGGTTGTAGAAGAGAAGAAGTGAGCTTTCACAGATTGGTTACAAAACAGGACGAGGGAGTCATATGAGAGGTACAAAGAAAAGAAAAGAGAAGTAAAGCAAAAGGTAAAGGAGGCAAAGAGGAGAGCAGATGTGAAGTGGGGTAAGAGTATGACAGAAAATTTTGAAAGTAATAAAAAGATGTTTTGGAAAGAAATTAAGAGAGAAAGAGGAGGTGAATGAAGTAGAGAAGAAAAAGTAAAAGGTGCAGATGGAGAGATGATAATGGAAGAGAAGGCAGTAAGGGGAAGATGGGCAGAGTATTTTAGGGAGTTGCTAAATGTGAAGGAGGATAGAGAGGGAAAGATAGTTGTAGTGGGAAATGCTAAGAAAATGAGAGTGATGAGTGAGGAAAATGGAGGAGAAATAAGGAAGGATGAAGTGAAGGCAGTTAAGACGATGAAAGCAGGTAAGGCACCTGGTCTGGATGGATGCCATGCAGAATGTCTAAAAAAATGTAATTTTCGCAGGAAAATTAATTTTTCCCTGATACAAACCTGAGGTACTCCTTACAATAGGATACTTTTGCGTAGCGCGAATATTTCTACTGCGAAATTAAAATCCTCACTCTGTGGGTCTGGGCAAGGCTTATCCTCAGTAAGGGGCCCCATTGGGGCAAGGGGGGGGGGGGCCCTTGCCCTCCACCACAAGTCTCGCACACTATAACCATTCTCTGAGCCAGGTATGACTTAAGCACAAGGTTTGTCAGGCAAGGAGAAGGAACTGTTTAGAGGGGTGGTTGAGGAGGGCCATTAAAGGTAAGGAGTACCTCAGGTTTGTATCAGGGAAAAATTAATTTTCCTGCGAAAATTACATTTGTTCCGAAGAATACAAACTCTTCGGTACTCCTTACAATAGGAGACTCGGACTTAGGAGGGAAGGAAGTTGTTATCTAGCCTGGGAAACCGCTGTAAGGAAAATCTAGTGTGCTAAGACTATGTTGACCAGACCCCTATACATTCCCCTCACTTTGAAGTGCACCCCTTTCTGTTCCCTGGAGTGGAGACAGACAGGTTATAATCACTTTGTACCACTGAAGGGCTTGAATTGATTCCCTTGGAATGCTTGAGAGCCCGCGGGTGAGGTAAGGGAATGTAAGAGTATGAGAAGGACTTTGGAAAGTTATCCCTGCAGTTGCCGAGCCAGAACCTGGATGAGTTGTCAGGGTCGGCTGTGTGCTCTTGAGGGGTATATAATTTTCAGGACTTCTTGGGCGGCCACTATGGGGCCCAAAGATAAGTTCCCTAAAGATTCCCGCATAACTTCTTTGAGGTAAAAGGAAGTGAACGTATTCTGGCTCTTCCATATACCTGCTTGAAGAACCTGGTTGACTGACAGATTCTTTCTGATGACTAGGGAGGTCCCTACTGCCCTCAGGTCATGGACAATCTGTGTGGTTCATGTCGCAGGCTCTGCGGATGACTTCCATTGTCCAGTAAGAAATGGAATTCTTAGTGATGGGCTACCTTTAGTAGAGATGAACAACCTCTTTAATTCTGGACGAAGATGTTCGGTTCCCTTGAGGTAGGTCCGGATGGCTTGTACCGGGCATAGAACTGTTTCAGTCTATTCTCCCCCTGCAAATTCGTCTAAGACTCTAAGGACGGAACACTAAAGGACCAGAATCTAGGGTCGGATTTGGCAGGATCTTGGCTGTTGGCAATGAATTGAGGCATGAAAGTGAAGGAGACCTCTTTCCATCCTTTGGAATGGGCGACTCTATAAGAGATGGAATGTAACTCCCCTACTCTCTTGGAAGATGCCAGGGCTAGCAGAAAAAACTGTCCTCTAGGTGAGGTCCTTCAGATGTGCCTCTCGGAGAGGTTCGTAAGGGGGACCCCTCAGAGAGTTCAGGACTAATGCCACATCCCGCGGAGGAGAACTGATTTCCCTGGGGGGGCATGATCTTTGAAGTGCCTGAAGAGCATGGAAATTTCCGGTGAAAGGGCTAGGACCATGCCCTTCAGAGAAAACACCTGATTTAGAGCTGCCCTATAGCCTTGTACTGCCGAGAGGGAGATCTTCTTGGACTTCCTGAGGAAGTGGAAGGAGGCGATCTCAGGAATGGTGGCTCGATCTGGGACTAACTTCCTGGAGTGGCACCATTTTGCAAAGGCATTGCATTTCCCTTGATAAAGGTTAGCTGAGGAAGAGCGAATAGGAGCGGACATGTCCTCTGCCACTTCTCTAGGAAAACCCTTCTTTAGGAGGATCCGGACCATAGTCTGAATGCGTGAAGATTGAGTGCTGAAGGGTTCTTGTGCCAAGGCCCGTTGATGGGCGGATACAGAAGATCTGGTCTTCCCTGAAGGGCCAGAGGCTCTTCTACTGCTAGCTTGAGGGCGTCTGGAAACCATGGGGCTTCGGGCCACCAAGGAGCGATCAAAGTCATCCGAAGGTAGGATGCGTGTCTTGCTCTCAGGAGTACCTTCTGGAGCAAGGGAAATGGTGGGAAAGCGTAGGAGTCCAAGTTGTCCCAATTTTGCAGAAGAGCGTCTTCTCCTGCTGCCAGAGGATCCGGGAAAGGGCTGAAATATATTGGGAGTTGGTGATTCCATCTCATTGCAAAAAGGTCCACTAGAGGGGAGCCCCATTTGCTGAGGATGAAGTTCGCTACCTCTCGATAGAGGGACCATTCTGTGTTGATTATCTGATTCTTCCGGCCGAGGTGGTCCGCCCAGAGATTCCTCTTCCCCGGGATGTAGCGGGCTTTGAGTGACACCTGGAGATTCTTGGCTAGGTTGAGGATGTCCATCATCAGAAGGCATAGTTCCTAGGAGACTGTGCCCCCCTTGCTCGTTCAGGTAGGGTACTACCGAGGAATTGTCCGACATTATGCCCACTACTGTTCCTGAGACTTGATCCTTGAAGTGACGGAGAGCCAGGAGTACTGCTTTCAACTCGAGCCAATTGATATGGGCTGTCCGCTCGACTGGGGACCAGGAACCGCTGATGTGATCGTCGTTGAGGTGGGCTCCCCAGCCCTCCTTGGAGGCATCGGAGAACAGGAGGACTTCGGGGGGAGATGGGCCAAGGGGCATCCCCATGAGAAGGTTGCATGGGCCTTCCACCAGAGAAGAGAATCCTTGACTTATCAGTGAGGGAGATGTGTTGTAGGGGTTCTCCCTCTTGCGGGGCCCACTGAGACTTGAGGAGCCACTGTAGCGGTCGCATTCTTTGTCTACTCCTGGGGATTAATTTCTCTATGGAGGCCATATGGCCCAGGAGTTGGCATTGTGTCACCGTCAGGAACCTGTGCAACTAGAGAAGCGAGATTCTGGTTCCCCTTTTCTACTGGGAAGGACTCCATTAGGGAGGAGTCCAGGACCATACCCAGGTACGTGACTCTCTGTCTTGGTAAGAAATCTGACTTTTCCGGGTTGACTACTGTGCCCAATTTCAGGACAAATGTTAGGACCATTCTCAGGTGTTCTTGGCATAGCTGGGCGGAATGTGCAAGGATCAGCCAGTTATCCAAGTAACGGAGTAGTTGAATTCCCCTGGAGTGGGACCACGCTGAAATGAGGTTGAACACACTGGAGAAGACTTGGGGTGCTGTGGAAAGTCCGAAGCAGAGGCAGGGGAAGTGGAAGGTGTTGCCCCTGTGGATGATTCTGAGGAATTTCCTGGAGGAGGGATGCACTGGTATGTGGAAATAGGCATCTTGGAGGTCCAGCGACACCATGAAGTCCCCTTCCCTGATAGACGCCCTTACGGACTCTGGGGTGTCCATTCGGAACTTCGTCAGGGAAAGGAACTTGTTGAGTGGAGACAACTAGATGACTGCCGGGATCGAGGCTGCTCTGAGGGTTGACCCCGATGGGGTGTAGAAGCGCTTCTGGTGTTCCAATGGGACCGGAAGCCAACGCGCCTTCTCGGTCGTCCTTGTTGCGAGAGCGTCGGAGGCCTGGGCCATGGCTCTCGCCGTCTGCGTACTCCATGGAAGGTGGAGGGGAGGAGGCTGGGCTTTCTGAGAGTTGGCCGTCATGAAGATGTCAGACTCGAATGTGGCTTCCTCTTCTTTCGGGGGGCCCAGTCGATTCGCCCTCCGAACCCTCGCGAGGACGTCCGAGAAGGAAGGTGGGACCACCATCGAGGATTCCGACTGGGAAACGGGAGGGGAAAGGGAGCGTGCCCCCCCCCCACCCTACGGCGCTGTGGACATCGTCGTCGGCGTAGGAGGGGTCGGCACGGGCAGAGCGGAACCTCACGCTACCATCCTCGTCACTGATGGGTTCAGGGGGGGGGGGGGCTGAGCAAGTGGAAGATGGTCGAGGGGGGCCCTTGGGGGCGGTGACTCCTCACGAGCTTCCGTGCGGTGCACGAACCGCGCTTGAGAAGCGCGGAAAAATTCCCGTTGGGCCTCCATCTGTTCCTTCAACGTAGTGACGAGTGAACAGAGAGTGGGGAGGAGGTCCGGGGAATGTCCGCTTGGTGAGTCCCGCCTGGGTGCGGATGGTCCGGGAGACGCCAAGGGGAGACTGCCTCCTCTGGACGAAGCTGAGTCACCTACGACGAACGCGCGTGTGGGTACACCTCGGGCTTCCTGCCCACCGGGCATAGAAAGGGTTCCGGTGATGACCCGGCTCGTCTGACGATGGGTGGAAGGAGGACTGGGGGTTTCCCGAGGAGGAGAAGAGGCTGACGCGCTCCGAATCTCCGAACTAGGTTCCTTTGTCCGTGGGGGGGGGGGGTGGAGCTGCCGGGCAGCGTCGCGGGGCCGGCGGACGCATCCGGGAAAAAGCTCGTACCCGGGGGGTAGTTCGCGGGGGCCAGAGGCGCGTGCCCGTCGAAGCTAACCACCCTGTGGGAAGGAACAGGAGACAATTTGGCCTGAGACTGACTCGGGGCGGCTATTGTACAACCTTTCCGTTTACTACGCTTAGGAGGGGGGAGACAACTGCCCGCGTCCTCCGCCGACGTAGCATGCCTTCTCTTTGTGTCGGGTGAAGGGGGGAAGCCATCTTCCCTGCCCGCGTACTGTGGACGTCGTCGCCGTCGTAGCTGGCGCCTGTCCGGTCAGCGAGAAACACCGCGTCTGCAACCTCGTCCCTGATCTCTGTCCTCGTGAGCAAAGGGCATGGAAAGGTCACCGTTGATCACCCGGCTCTTCCTACGGTGGGTGTTGTGCGTACTGCGGGATTCCTGAGTAGAAGAGACTAAGGGGCTCTTTGTCTTTGAACCCGGGTTCTTTGTCCGTGCCGGCGTCGAGTTTCCGGGATGCGTCGGGGGCAAGCCGCAAGCGACCACATCCGGGAAAAATGTCATACAGGAGCGGTAGCTAGCGGTGGCCTGAGGCGCATGTCCGTCTACGCTAACCGTCCTGGTTGAAGGAAGAGGACAACTTGGCCTGAGAATGACTCGAAGTGGACGTTGTACCACCTGACCGTCGAGTTTCCGGGATGGGTCGAGGGCAAGCCGCAAGCGACCTCATCCGGGAAAAATCTCGTACAGGAACGGTAGCTAGAGGTGGCCTGAGGCGCATGTCCGTCTACGCTAACCGTCCTGGTTAAAGGAATAAAGGACAACTTGGCTTCCTGTCTACTACGCCGTGGAGGAGGGAGAGAATTGCTCGTCTCCTCTGAAGCCGTAGTCCGCCTTCTCTTGTTTTTGGGGGGTGAAGAGGGAAGCCATTTTCTATGCTTGCGCACCTTTTCCCCTGCATGTGCTTTCCTGTGAACATGAAAGTACACGGAACACTGACTATCATCTCACTGAATGCACGTCTCACACGGAGATGAAGGTGAACACTTAAGAGCTATACACTTGAAACACCAAATGTGAGGATCCACTTGGGCTGGCGGTAAGGGGGGTGAGACAAAGGTATCTCCCTTCGGCGAAGGCACACAACCCATCTTGAACCACAACAATACTGGAACCAGATTCCATACTTACAGTGAAGGGTAGGATACCCGGTGGCGGTTAAGGGAATAATACAGGAAAGGGAGAAGCACTTAATAATTCCAGGACACAGGATGGCGTAGGGAAAACCCCGATGAAATTGAAGGACGACGAACTCCTTAGCGTCCTGGGAGTGAGCTGGCGACAATCGAAGCGGGTTGCTTGATTTTCGGTCCATACGTAAACATAGAACGGTTGAGTGATTAACGGTGCGCTGCCGCGCTAATAATGGAGTTTGACTGAGAATCGGCCCATTAAGGGGAAAACCGATAAAAACTAAACATGTATAGTAGAGAGATGTTAACGCGGTCACTACTGCGAAGAGAATGGATATAGTGTGCGAGACTTGTGGTGGAGGGCAAGGGCCCCCCCCCCTTGCCCCAATGGTGCCCCTTACTGGGGATAAGCGTTGCCCAGACCCACAGAGTGAGGATTTTAATTTCGCAGTAGAAATATTCGCGCTACGCGAAAGTATCCTATTGTAAGGAGTACCGAAGAGTTTGTATTCTTCGGAACAAAGGAGGTACAGTGATGGTGCACTGGCTGGTGAGGTTATATAATGTTTGCTGGAGAGAGGGTAGAATGCCGGAGGACTGGAGGAGTGCCTGTATAGCTCCACTTTACAAGGGAAAAGGGGACAAGTGTGAATGTAGTAGTTTCAGAGGGATTAGCTTGTTAAGTGTAGTTGGGAAGGCTTATGGGAGGATCTTGATTGAGAGGATTAGGAGAGGAACAGAGGGAGTAATTGGTGAGGAACAGTGTGGATTTAGGCCAAGAAGAAGACCGAGAAAGAGATGGAAAGAAAATGTTGAAGAAGCCCTCAGCAGACATGACTTGCCCAACATCGAAACTCTGAGGGAGGAAGGGGCCTTCCATGATAGAGCCAGATGGAGGAACATGCTGGGACCACTGACAGGCATAACGCCTACTACTGGGAGCTGAAGTAAGAAGTAAGAGGTTGTGTAGATCAGATCTTTGTGGTAAGACAGATATGTGAGAAAGCAGATCAGATCTTTGTGGTAAGACAGATATGTGAGAAAGCTATAGGAAAGGGGAAGGATGTTTTTTGGGCTTTTATGGATCTGGAAAAGGCTTTCGATAGAGTAGACAGAAAGGCACTGTGGGAGGTTATGCAAATATACGGAATAGGAGGAAAGCTTCTGGGAGCTGTCAAGAGTTTTTATGAGAGTAGTAGAGCTTGTGTCAGGATTAGAAATGGAGAGTGAGTGGTTTGAGGTAAAGGTGGGACTTCCTCAAGGATGTGTTATGTTGCCCTGGCTGTTCAACTTATACATGGATGGGGTGGTGCGAGAGGGTAGTGGGTCAGGGATTGGAGATGGTTAAAGAAAATGGAGAAAAGTGGGAGGTGAGCCAGCTGTTGTTTGCGGACGACACTGTGTTTGTGGCAGGATCGGAGGAGGGATTGAGGAAGTTGGTGACAGAGTTTGGGAGAGTATGTGAAAGAAGAAAGCTGAAGATAAATGTGGGTAAAAGTAAGGTGATGAGATGTACAAGGGGCGAAAGTG
Source organism: Oratosquilla oratoria (assembly GCF_046742065.1). Classification (NCBI taxonomy): domain Eukaryota; kingdom Metazoa; phylum Arthropoda; class Malacostraca; order Stomatopoda; family Squillidae; genus Oratosquilla; species Oratosquilla oratoria. The sequence goes on from NC_134815.1 coordinate 15,571,101, forward strand.
GCAGTAGACTGGAAGTGAGCATTAAGGGTGAAAGACTGGAGGAAGTGGATAGTTTTAGATTCTTGGGTGCAAATGTGGCAGGAAAAGGTGGAGTGAAGGTGGAGGTAGAATGTAGATTGAGAGAAGCGAGTAAATGCCTTGGTGGATTAAAAAGTGTAATGAGGAATAGACATTTGGGAATGGATGCTGCTAAGAGGAGACTGTATGAAGGAGTGATTGTGCCAACAGCACTGTATGGGGCAGAAATATGGAACATAAGAGAGGAAGAGAGAAGGAGTTTAAATGTGTTTGAGATGAGGTGTCTGAGAAGTATGATGGGGGTTACTAGGCTAGATAGAGTGAGAAATGAGGAGGTGAGGAGAACAGGGGTGGAAAGGGAGTTGGGAGACAGGGTTGATGAAAGAGTATTAGGATGGTTTGGACACATGGAAAGAATGAGTGAAGGAAGACTAGTAAAGGAGGTATGGAAGGCAGATGTGGAGGGAGTGAACATGAGGGGATGTCCTAGGATAAGGTGGATGGATGGGGTGAAGAGGGCTTTGGGGAAGAGGGGAATGTCTGTTGAGGAAGGATGGGAGAGGACAGAAGATAGGGGTGAATGGAGAATGGTTGTATATGGATGATGTTGTGATGCATTTGGTGGAATGGGCGGGGGGATGGGGGGTGAGGTAGTACATGTGAGCAAAATTTGACGCAGCATGAAGGGATTTCTCCCTGTCTTCTCCTTTTATGCATGGGGGGACAGAGGGGGGGTCACCGATTTAACGAAGTGGCCTAGCTGTGGATGTGCTGTGTCTTGCAACACTGCTTCTGACCCAGGGTAGTGGACAAGGTGCAGGGATGACCTGTCATCCAGGAGGTGCTAAGATAAGAGGGAGGGTGGAGGGGTGTGGAGTGTTTTCAGGGATGGAATGGGTGGGAATGATTTTATGCCTTTTCCTTTTTGGCTACCTCCCGTGAAAGGGGGAAAAAGCCTTGGTATATGTATGTATGTATTACAACATATCCAACAACTTTTCCAAGCAATGTTTTTTGCAGAAATTAGTATTAAGGGATGGTGAAAAAAATTCTGCAACCTTTCGCTACATGCCATTTTGCCTCGCTTGCACAGCAATTTGTATAGTCTTTGTAGTATTACAACAACTCCAATAACTTTTCTTTGTAACATTTTACCTTCAAATTAATATTAAGGGATGATGAATTACTGAGATCACTGAGATTACTGAGGTGGACCGAGATGAACTGATGAAATGGAAATTACCGATATGCAATATAATTCACCAAAATAAGGCATTAGGAGTCTATAGAATTGAATTTCTCGTCAGTACAAATTGTAATTTGGCAAAAAGAATCACACTTGGTCCGATCACCATACCGAGATCAAAACAGAAATTACCGAGATCATTCTGAAATTACTGATAGAGTATCAAAATCACCGATATGGAGAATTGACCGTTCACCGAGATCAACTTGGAAATTATAAATAGGACTAGGATGTTATTATATTATTATTTATAACATCGGTTTTATTATTACTATTATTATATTATTCTATTTGCCTTCCTACAAATGAGAACAACAAAATCAGAGTTCTCATCTACTACAAAAATCCCAAAACTTCCTCTCTGATCATGACAAACAATTTGTCTAGGTGATCAGACTTCACATCTGGAACTAATGTAATGTACCAATATCATTGTTCTACAGGGGATTGTAAGCCTCTCTCTCACACCTACATTGGTTTTACTACATGTAAAGTCAGCCGTCGCCTATCTGTACATCTACTAGAGGGAGCAATCAAAGAGGATCATAGGAATTTCCACAACGCTGTACTCAGAAGGGATGAATTGATCAATAACACCAAAATTATTGGATTGAGTGATGACCCTAGGAGACTACAATTACTCAAAGCCTTTCACATTAGAGACAAAGCTCCAGTCATTAACATCCAGAGCAATTTAATCTCTACTATCCCATTATATAGAAATAAAAATCCCCCCTCCCCCCTCCCTCTATCCCCTCTCTCCCTTCACCTCCACCTCCTCTCTCATCCTCGGTGACCACACCCGCCTAACCCTCCCCCACCCCCCAACCTTCTTACCCATTGACCTCTGAGATCCCTTTTGTCTGACCTGATCTCAGGCCTATATATACATCAGTCAAAATCGACTTGTCACTCTCCTTTCTTTCTCTTCCCTTTAATGTAAGTCTTCTTATTTATTTTCACATAATTGTCATCTTTATTATATTTATGCAATTTTTGTCATCATTACTGTAACTATGTAATTTTTGTTATTTCACTTTACTCTTGAAAATGTCTTCTTCAAGATGAAACGTCGAATTCAAATAAGAAAAAATGGAAGAATATAGAGACTTAGTTTCAATTCACCCGGTTAATGGAAAATCTCTAATCAAGAAAATCGAGAATACAAAGCAAAAACTGAATAACTACAACAATGCTGTCATTTTTAACTCCACGTGTATTACTGAGAACCTGCTCCCCTCTTTTACACACACACACACTTCAACGAACGGACGGCTTAGAGGACGTTCTGAAGAAAATTGAAGTTTCGTGGATCCCAACGCAAAGAGAAGTGCCTATTGTATTTACAGGGTGGGGGGAAATTGCTCGTGGGGTAGTGGGAAAGTAGGGAAAGAGGAGAAGGGGAGGGATTGCTGAGGGAAATGGAAGGAAATGAGGAAGGAGAGGACTTGGCCCAGGCAGACAGGCGAAAGGTAAACAAACGGCCCCCCGACCAGCTGAGCGACGATGAAATGTCTAATAAAAATGTAAAGATTAGAAGTATAGATAAGAGCAATACAGTAGAAAGTGATGAGAATATTTTCCAGGGATTTAAAGAGGGTGGGGGGGACACAACCCCCCCCCCCCCCGACTGACAAGACTAGAAGAGAAGGTCGATAAGATGATCGAGGACTTGGAGCGTAGGTTCGGTCATGTTAACAACATTGTACAAAGGGTTGAAAAATTGGAAGAACTAGAGAAGGCGAACAAAAACTTAACTAAGGAAATTAAAGAATTAAAAAAACAGTTAAAAGAAGTAAAAGAAGAGAATAAAGTCTTAAAGGAGAATAATAAGGAGAACAAGGAGGGTTGGAAAAAAATCCAAGAAAATAGCAAAGTTGCATTCACTGACATAATCAAACAGCAAATGAATGAAAAAACTGAAAACTCAGTTATTAAAGTGATGAGACAGAAGGAGAATATAGTAAGAGACTTAGCAGACAGAAAGAAATGTATAATTATATTAGGAATGGAAGAGAAACATAACCCAGATAGAACCACAAGAATCAAAGAGGAAAATGAAAAAGTAAGAAATTTACTAAAATTAGTTCAGGATGATGAACCAGAAATAATGAAACAAATCGAAGAGAAATTCAGGCTCGGGAAATATAGTACAGACAAGACCAGACCAATTAAGATTAAATTCAGGTCACAAACTACGGCTGAGAATATCTTATCCAAAACAGGGAAACTAGCAACAAGTGAACAATATAAAAAGGTATGGATAAAAAGGGAAATGAATAAAGAGGAAAGAGAGGAAGAAAAACAGAAAAGATTTCAAGCTAAGGAAAAAAACGAGATAAGAACGGAGTCAGAAAAAGAGAGATTCTATTGGAGAGTAGTGAATATGAAACTAAAGAAAGTCGACATACAAGAGAAAAACAAAAGGGAAACAGAGAACACAATGGAAGTGGCAGAAAACTAAAAGTGTCTTACACAAATATAGATGGATTAATAACAGGATTGAATGAGCTGAATGATTATTTGAAAGAAAAAGAACCAGACATAATGGGAATTGTAGAAACAAAATTAAAAGGTCCACTACCACCCAACAGTGTAGGACATGATGCATATAATTATTGGATTAGAAACAGAGTGAAAAAGGAAGGGGGTGGAGTTATGTTCCTGACTAAGAAGGATATAAACGTGAAGTGTGTCACATATGGAAAGAATACAGTAGAGATGATAATGATGGAAGTAAAAGACAGAGATAAGAAGAGCAGAAAATTTGTGATAAATTATGTGCCCCCGAAAACAGCCTCATGGGAAGAGAGTGAACATAAAAGTATGTTAGAGGACACAAAGATAACATTAATCAAGATAATGGAAGAGGGAGGAAAAATAGTTATGATGGGCGACTTTAATTGCAAAGAAATCTGCTGGGAAGAAATGACAGTAAAGGGTGGAGACGGCTCATGGGGAAACGCTCTACTTGAGATGGTTACTGACCATACAATGACACAATGGATACAGGAGAACACTAGGTATAGAAATGAAGAAGAGCCATTGAGACTAGACCTAATAATTACATCTGAACCTAGAATAGTGGACAAGATTGAATATAAAACACCAATAAGTAAAAGTGACCACATATTGATTGAACTGGAACTTAATGAAGAAAAATATATGAAAAGAAATGAACAATATAGAAAAGGAAGAATGATGTATGAAAAAACAAACTTTGATAAAATAAGAGAATTCTTTCAAAAGGAAAACTGGGAAGAAATATACAAAGAAGAAACAACAGTAAAAGAGAAATGGAATATCTTGACAAAAATTTACAAAAAAGGAGTGGAAAAGTATGTCCCAAGACAAAAACAAGAAAAAGAATATGTAAAATGCTGGTACAACAAAAGCTGTAGGGAGTTAAAAGACAAAAGAGACAAAGCCTGGACCAGATGGAAAGAAGACAGAAGACCTGAAAAATGGAAAATATATACCTGTTATAGAAATGAATATGTACAAACGTGCAGAGAGGAAAAGAGAAAATATGAAAAAGATATCATAGAAAAGTGTAAAGATCAACCAAAACTATTCTACAGATTTGTAAACAATAAACTGAAAAACAAACAAGACTTGGAGAAATTAAGACAAGAGGGAGTTGAATACACTGAGGAAATGGAAATGGCGGAAATTATGAACAAACATTTTAAATCAGTGTTTACAAGGGAGAACATACAACCTGAAGAGAACGAATGGAAAGAGAAAGTCCCCCCTATGGAAGAAATAGAAGTAACAAAGAATGAAATATTAACACACTTGAGTAATCTTGATGTCAGAAAATCGCATGGACCAGATGAAATAGCAAACTGGATACTGAAAGAATGCAGGAATGAACTGGCAGACAAAATAGTTCCTTGAAAGAAGGAAAAGTTCCAGAAGATTGGAAAAAAGCAAATATAGTACCTATATATAAAGGAGGAAATAAAGAAGAACCTACCAACTATAGACCAGTCTCTCTAACAAGTACAATAGCAAAAATTTGTGAAAGAATTATCAAAAGTAGATGGGTAAAATATTTAGAAAAAAACAAAGTGCTAAATCCAAGGCAATTTGGATTCAGACAAGGACGATCATGCGTCACCAATTTAATATGTTTCTATTCAAGGCTAATAGATATAATACAAGAAAGAGATGGATGGGCGGACTGTGCATTTCTAGACCTAAAGAAAGCTTTTGACGAAGTACCACATAAAAAGTTGCTTAAGAAATTAGAAACTGAAGGAGGAATACAGGGCAAACTACTAAATTGGATGGAAGACTTTTTGCAAGAAAGAAAAATGAGCGTAGTGATAAGAAACCAGCACTCAAAATGGGATGAAGTAATAAGCGGTGTTCCGCAGGGAACAGTTCTGGCCCCAATAATGTTTGCTATATATATTAATGATATGGATGAAGGAATTGAAAGCTATATGAGCTTCTTTGCAGATGATGCAAAACTACTAAAAAGAGTGAAAACAGAAGAAGATTGTGAATCACTACAGAGAGATCTATTTAAAGTACAGGAATGGAGTAGGAAGTGGGAGATGGAGTTCAATACAAAAAAGTGTAGTATAATGGAATTTGGAAAAAGCAAAAACAGAATAACAGGAGCATATAATTTGGGAGAAGAAGGAATAAAAAAAGTAGAAAATGAGAAGGACCTGGGAGTCATTGTTATGAATAATATGTCACCTGAGAAACATATAAATAAGATTTTTGGAGAAACTTATAATTTAATAAGAACAATCAAAGTTGCATTTACATACCTGGATGAAGAAATGGTGAAGAAAATCCTAATCACCCTGATAAGACCAAGATTGGAATATGCAGCAACGATATGGTCACCAAGTACAAAAAAATGTATAAAAAAACTTGAAAGAATACAAAGAGCAATTACAAAATTGGCACCAACACTCTCAAAACTATCATATGAAAAGAGACTAGAAAAACTTGAACTACAGACACTAGAGCAAAGAAGAGAGGAGATTTGATAGCTATTTACAGAATCATGAAAGGTATAGAAATTACTGATAGAGAGAATCTGATAAAATGGGATGACAGAAATACAAGAGGACACGGAAAGAAAATAAAAAAAGACAGCTATAGAAGAGATTTGAAAAAGAACAGCTTTCCTCACAGAGTAATAGACAGTTGGAACAAGTTAGATGAGAAAGTGGTGTGTGCAAAAACAATACATGAATTTAAAAATAGTTTAGATAAAATGAGATATGAAGACAGGACCCCACGAGCATAGCTCCCCTACCCGTAAAATACAACTAGGTAAATACACACTTCAACGAACGGACGGCTTAGAGGACGTTCTGAAGAAAAGTGAAGTTTCGTGGATCCCAAAGCAAAGGAAGTGCCTATTGTATTTACAGGGTGGGGGAAATTGCTCGTAGGGTAGTGGGAAAGTAGGGAAAGAAGAGAAATGGAAGGAAATGAGGAAGGAGAAGACTTGGCCCAGGCAGACAAACGAAATGTAAACACCAAAAAACGGCCCCCCGACAAGCTGAGTGACGACGAAATGTCTAATAAAAATGTAAAGATTAGAAGTATAGATAAGAGCAATACAGTAGAAAGTGATGAGAATATTTTCCAGGGATTTAAAGAGGGTGGGGGGGACACAAACCCCCCCCGACTGACAAGACTAGAAGAGAAGTTCGATAAGATGATCAATGTTAACAACATTGTACAGAGGGTTGCAAAATTGGAAGAACTAAAGAAGGAGAACAAAAACTTAACTAAGGAAATAGAAGACCTAAAAAGACAGTTAAAAGAAGTAAAAAAGGAGAATGAAGAGTTAAAGATGAATAATAAAGAAAACAGAGAGGGATGGAAGACAATTCAAGAAAACAGTAAAGTTGCATTTACTGACATAATCAAACAGCAAATGAGAGAACAAACTGAAGACTCAGTTATTAAAGTGATGAGACAGAAGGAGAATATAGTAAGAGACTTAGCTGATAAAAAGAAATGTATAATTATATTAGGAATGGAAGAGAAACATAACCCAGATAGAACCTCAAGAACCAATGAGGAAAATGAAAAAGTAAGCAGTTTACTAAAATTAGTTCAGGAAGATGAACCAGAAATTATGAAGGAAATTGAGGGAAAATTCAGGCTCGGAAAGTATAGTACAGATAAGACCAGACCAATTAAAATTAAATTCAGGTCACAAACGACGGCAGAGAATATCTTATCCAAAACAGGGAAACTAGCAACAAGTGAACAATATAAAAAGGTATGGATAAAAAGGGAAATGAATAAAGAGGAAAGAGAGGAAGAAAAGCAGAAAAAATTTCAAGCTAAGGAAAAAAACGAGAGCAGAACGGAGTCAGAAAAAGAGAGATTCTATTGGAGAGTAGTGAATATGAAACTAAGGCGGTTCGACATACAAGAGAAAAACAAAAGGGAAACAGAGAACACAATGGAAGTGACAGAAAACTAAGAGTGTCTTACACAAATATAGATGGATTAATAACAGGATTGAATGAGCTGAATGATTATTTGAAAGAAAAAGAACCAGACATAATGGGAATTGTAGAAACAAAATTAAAAGGCCCACTACCACCCAACAGTGTAGGACATGATGCATATAATTATTGGATTAAAAACAGAGAGAAAAAGCAAGGGGGTGGAGTTATGTTCCTGACTAAGAAGGATATAAACGTGAGGGGTGTCATATATGGAAAGAATACAGTAGAGATGATTATGATAGAAGTGGAAGACAGAGATAAGAGCAGAAAATTTGTGATAAATTATGTGCCTCTGAAAACAGCCTCATGGGAGGAGAGTGAACATAAAAGTATGTTAGAGGACACAAAGATAACATTAAATAAAATAATGGAAGATGGAGGGAGAATAGTTATGATGGGCGACTTTAATTGCAAAGAAATCTGCTGGGAAGAAATGACAGTAAAGGGTGGAGACGGCTCATGGGGAAACACTCTACTTGAGATGATTACTGACCATACAATGACACAATGGATACAGGAGAACACTAGGTATAGAAATGAAGAAGAACCATCGAGACTAGACCTAGTAATTACATCTGAACCTAGAATAGTGGACAAGATTGAATATAAAACACCAATAAGTAAAAGTGACCACATATTGATTGAACTGGAACTTAATGAAGAAAAATATATGAAAAGAAATGAACAATATAGAAAAGGAAGAATGATGTATGAAAAAACAAACTTTGATAAAATAAGAGAATTCTTTCAACAAGAAAACTGGGAAGAAATATACAAAGAAGAAACATCAGTGGAAGAGAAATGGAATATTTTGACAAAAATTTACAAAAAAAGGAGTGGAAAAGTATGTCCCAAGACAAAAACAAGAAAAAGAATATGTAAAATGCTGGTACAACAAAAGTTGTAGGGAGTTAAAAGACAAAAGAGACAAAGCCTGGACCAGATGGAAAAAAGACAGAAGACCTGAAAAATGGAAAATATATACCGGTTATAGAAATGAATACAGTATGTACAAACGTGCAGAGAGGAAAAGAGAAAATATGAAAAAGATGTCATAGAAAAGTGTAAAGATCAACCAAAACTATTCTACAGATTTGTAAACAATAAACTGAAAAACAAACACGACTTGGAGAAAGTAAGACAAGGGGGAGTTGAATACACTGAGGAAATGGAAATGGCAGAAATTATGAACAAACATTTTAAATCAGTGTTTACAAGGGAGAACATACAACCTGAAGAGATTGAATGGAAAGAGAAAGTTCCCCCTATGGAAGAAATAGAAGTAACAAAGAATGAAATATTGACACACTTGAGTAATCTTGATGTCAGAAAATCGCATGGACCAGATGAAATTGCAAACTGGATTCTGAAAGAATGCAGGAATGAACTGGCAGACAAAATACATAGCATACTAAACAGTTCCTTGAAAGAAGGAAAAGTTCCAGAAGATTGGAAAAAAGCAAATATAGTACCTATATATAAAGGAGGAAATAAAGAAGAACCTACAAACTATAGACCAGTCTCTCTAACAAGTACAATAGCAAAAATTTGTGAAAGAATTATCAAAAGTAGATGGGTAAAATATTTAGAAAAAAAAACAAAGTGCTAAATCCAAGGCAATTTGGATTCAGACAAGGACGATCATGCGTCACCAATTTAATATGTTTCTATTCAAGGCTAATAGATATAATACAAGAAAGAGATGGATGGGTGGACTGTGCATTTCTAGACCTAAAGAAAGCTTTTGACAAAGTACCACATAAAAAGTTGCTTAAGAAATTAGAAACTGAAGGAGGAATACAGGGAAAACTGCTAAATTGGATGGAAGACTTTTTGCAATAAAGAAAAATGAGAGTAGTGATAAGAAACCAGCACTCAAAATGGGATAAAGTAATAAGCGGTGTTCCGCAGGGAACAGTACTGGCCCCAATAATGTTTGCTATATATATTAATGATATGGATGAAGGAATTGAAAGCTATATGAGCTTCTTTGCAGATGATGCAAAACTACTAAAAAGAGTGAAAACAGAAGAAGATTGTGAATCACTACAGAGAGATCTATATAAAGTACAGGAATGGAGTAGGAAGTGGGAGATGGAGTTCAATACAAAAAAGTGTAGTATAATGGAATTTGGAAAAAGCAAAAACAGAATAACAGGAGCATATAATTTGGGAGAAGAAGGAATAAGAAAAGTAGAAAATGAGAAGGACCTGGGAGTCGTTGTTATGAATAATATGTCACCTGAGAAACATATAAATAAGATTTTTGGAGAAACTTATAATTTAATAAGAACAATCAAAGTTGCATTTACATACCTGGATGAAGAAATGGTGAAGAAAATCCTAATCACCCTGATAAGACCAAGATTGGAATATGCAGCAACGATATGGTCACCAAGTACAAAAAAATGTATAAAAAAACTTGAAAGAATACAAAGAGCAATTACAAAATTGGCACCAACACTCTCAAAACTATCATATGAAAAGAGACTAGAAAAACTTGAACTACAGACACTAGAGCAAAGAAGAGAGAGAGGAGATTTGATAGCTATTTACAGAATCATGAATGGCATGGAAATTACTGATAGAGAGAATCTGATAAAATGGGATGACAGAAATACAAGAGGACACGGAAAGAAAATAAAAAAAAAGACAGCTATAGAAGAGATTTGAAAAAGAACAGCTTTCCTCACAGAGTAATAGACAGTTGGAACAAGTTAGATGAGAAAGTGGTGTGTGCAAAAACAATACATGAATTTAAAAATAGTTGAGATAAAATGAGATATGAAGACGGGACCCCACGAGCATAGCTCCCCTTCCCGTAAAATACAACTAGGTAAATACATATATATATATATATATATATATATATATAGGATCGCACTGTTGTCTTACCAAAATGTATATGTTAAATTTCTTTCTATAGTATTTGAATGTACATTGAAGTTTAAGTGTTTACTGTACTGGTATAGCGATGGCAATCTCGGCAAATATGACGCTCGAATTTCAATAAAATTTCAACTTCTGTTTGATTCTTTTTGCCAAATTACAGTTTGTACTGAAGAGAAATTAAATTCTTTAGACTCCTAATGCCTTATTTCGATGAATTATATTGCATATTGGTAATTTCCATTTCATCTCGATTCATCTTGGTAATCTCGATGATCTCAGTAATTAGTACAACCCTCTGTCCCTACACACATTTTAGGTTAAGTTAGGTTAGAATAGGGAGGAAAACATACATTTCACCAAAAAATCGTGGGTGATGCTCGCAACAATAATGGCACTTGATTGGTGTGTAACAGGAAGGTTGTGGGATTTTGTCCACACCCCATAATACTAATTTTCACAAGAAATTTTACTAAGAAAAGTTGTTGGATGTCATAATATAGATGCAAAAAATATATAAACTGCTGTCTGAGTGGGCAAGATGAAACTTTACAAACTTAAAAGTCCTAAGAATTTATAATCCCTGGTCTGAGGGAGAATCGCCTATATATTGAATGGGCCACGTTGCCACTTTAAATGGCCTAATCCGGCACTTGGGATTGGGTGAGTTGGACTTACAGCCTTATATGTGTATGCCAAATTTGATTGATATATTTCACCATTTAGTGGTACTTTCAGGGTGCTCCAAATTTAGTGAGACCCCTAACATAGACAACTAATATGTGGCTCCAGTCCGTTGGGGCACCCAAAGTCCCTAGAGTTGCATGAATGATAAAACCATGAAATCATTACTGCATCCATGCAGTCAATAACCCTTTTACCATTTAGTTTTAAGTACACTAAGCATGCTACAATGAAATTGAAAAGCTGAAAAATTGTGAATGGTGAATAGAAACTATGAAACACGACCTAAAAAGCAAGGCTCATCACCTAGGAATTGGCGGAGTCTGTGGTTGAAGCACAGTCCATCTCCATGTTCAAACACAGACTCCGCCAATTCTTAGGTGATGAGCTGTACAGTTACAGCCACCCCTGATTGTTTCAACAAACCCTCACACCCTATGATAGCTAGGTCAATATGAAAATGGAATTCCTGATATTTGAGCTGAAGTAGTTATCATGGGATGCAAAAAGTTGCTATGAGTATAATGCAATTTGAATTATCCATCTAGCTGTCCTAGTTCTCGAGATATTGCATTTTGAATGGAATTAAATCGGGCCTATTTTGTCCGAGGAAATCGGCCCGAAACGTGCGGTCTGACTAATCGCCGATCAAACGTAAACAATGACGGTTTTTACTGACAGGCACAATTTTATATAAAAATTTAGCATATGGTTGCATTATTTGACCTATTTCCTTTAAGATGTGTGATTTCCATGTAATTTGATCATAGAATTACGTTTTTATCCTCTGCAAAATTACCCACCACAGCTACGAATACCGTCAAATTACATGAAAATCACACATATTAAAGAAAATAGTTTGAATAATTCAACTATATGCAAGCTATTACACTAATAACACAATAGTAACAAACTTAATAGTGTAGTTTGATCCATACCACCAGTGATCATAGATAGTGGGCAGGACGAATCGTAGCTGTGGTCCGTAATATTACGGAGGATAAAAACGTAACTTAGCTTTGATCAAATTACATGAAAATCACACATTTTAAAGGAAATAGTTCAAATAATTCAACTATAAGTCTATTACACTAATAACATAATAGTAAGAAACTTAATGGAGTGAAGTTTGATCCATACCACCAGTGATAGATAAGATGGCGGGAAGGATGTTGATGTTGTTATCCGATAATCCGACCAGATAGAAAAAAAAACTAATTAAAACCACCGATTTCTTAGCTCTACCACAACACGCTGCCTTTATTTTGGTATTAGAATAATCCGCGAGTCTAGTAGTTTTGGTTTATTTTGGTTAGTTGCCAGAACTCTGAATTTATTTAGCTCATTTTTTACGCTGAAACCTAAACCAATTTTCGATTTACTGCTGAATGCAAGCCGCCATGTTTATCTTTTGTTTTTATGTACCAACATGTAATTGATGATGTAATTGTTTGAAATTTACTACGATCATAGTAAATACACTCGCATAACATTTGTATGAATGAAATTTCCAGCGGTATGTAAATTTGGCCGTTTGCATGGCGTACGCATCAAATGACGCGCTATTGTGCTCGTCATCGACGGTGGCGCCTCTGGTGGTGTTTGACCTACCTACCTATGACCTCCACACCCTCCCCATCCCACCCTACCCAAAAACTTTGCCAATCTAGAGAAACTCACAGTCAATCCAAACAAGATTATAAACCAACATACAATCTGACATATACCAGGGAACACAAAACTCCCACATTTGTGACATTACATAAAATTATTGCCTTAGTGTATAACTGTCCATGTGATTGGAGTACCCTGTAGAGACTTGGGCCATTCCCCCCCCCCCCATGGCAGTTATTTGGTCTAATGAGAGGGGATGTGACCCCACCAGGTGAGTTACCAGGTGATATTGTTACTGTAGCAACAAAACTCCAATAATTATTATAATAGAATAAGAATTGATATGATAAAATGCTCAAATATTGAAAGCAACAACTCGGACCAAATGATAAGGTACTGTATTTCTATATTCACGGTGTAGAAATATTGTTTACCTTAGTATTCACTAGTGACTAAAAAAATATGAGAAACTTTCAGTACCTCCAAAATTTATATCATAAACTTTGGCCATTTAAATCCATGCACTATGTGACTATTTACTTGTACGATTGAACATCTTTTTGTTTCACTACAATGCTGTAGAATACACAACTATCAAATTCGGCCGTAGTCACTCTTACCTGTTTCGATACGACTTCATAAAATTGCTTGCGAAGTTCTGTAACAAACATATTCACCTGAAATCTAACAATTTTTATATTACTTTACATTATGTTTACTATTCCACAACCCTGACTTTGGCGCCAAAGCAGCAAAACATTTCTTTTCGAAAGTGAATTGTTATTGGTTGGTCTGGGCCAGCACTGACCAATAGAAATTCATCCTTAAGTTCAACTACGAATATTAAAGAAAACGTACTTAAAGTAACAAGAGAGAATGGGAAAATCTCCAACAGCTGATTATTGCGGTAAAAATCAATGAGATTCTAGTTCAGTAACAGCTGAGCTTTGAAGGAACGTGGGGTTATTATACATAAAGCAGTGTGTCTTTTTGCAAGAAGTGAGTATATCTCTTGAAAATCAATTGTAGTCATTGAAATGTTTTGTAATATAGGTGTCTCAATGTTATCAAGTAAATTCAGGTGTAAGGTAAAGTTTGAAGTGTCCTGTTAATTACAAACTTTGAAATGTATCTTTTCACTGCATGAAGTATATTTTTCATGTATATTTACGTTAACAGGTCGATAAGTTGTTTGTTATTGTCTTGCACATAAAAGTTTCAATAAACGAAATATGAATTGATAGTTATGGAGAGTTTGATCATACAGAGTTCAATCAACTTCGAAATACCTTTACATTTTAACTCTTATGTAACGTGAAATTGAGCAAAACATTGTAATGGTTATGCATCTAGATGTGATGCGATTGTGTACGATAGTTTTGTGAAGCACTCTTGCTGTCTATTTACCTAATTGTATTTACGTAATTGTAGTATAAAGGAAAAGGAGCAATGGTTATTGGGTCCTGTCTTCTCTTCTCTAGTCATTTATCCTGCCTAGCCTGAAATTCACATGTATCTATATATGCATGCACTATTATAAGGAAATATTAATACACCTAAACATAAACATTCTGCATACATAAATTAATATAGATTTAACTTTATTGAGAATTTATAGGGTGGACAAGTTATGGAGGCTTTGCCCTATTATCCTGTACTGAAGGGAAGATTTAACTTCAAACGCATAAATACTTATGTCCTTCTCAGATGACACAACCGAATTACTGGCAGTACATGTGAGGAAAATAGGCACCACATAGAGACTGTTTACAGGACATCAAACACCACTGAAGAAAAATTCAAGGAAGTAATAACAAGGATTTGGGCACTTCTGCAAAACTGACCAACTCCATCCATAGAGGTCGTCATTACTGGGGACTTCAATTTACCATGCACATCATGGCCATCAATGAAAATTGATGGAGAACCCAGGGATGAAAAATGCGAAGCAAAAAAACTCAAGTCCAGAATTGAAAACTGCTACCTATCCCACCAGAGGCAACAACACATTGGACCTGGTACTAAGCAACAATGTTGAGCTAGTCCAATCCTATGAAATAATTAAAACAATGAGGTCTGGCCACAACCTCATCAGGATCTACATCAACAGCCTCCCAACACCCCCAGGCTTCAGACAACCACAAACCAACATACAAACTCTTCACTTAGTAACCTTGACTTGTATGAAAAAATTAACTGGGACAAACTAAGAAGGGAACTTGAAACTGACTGATCAACCCTTTTCACAGATAGAAATGCAGAAGAATCTCTGGATGCCTTCATGATGAAATACATAGTTATGTATGAACAATGTATCCCACAGAACTCCAAAAGTCAACAAAACAGATCCCCATGGTAAAGGAGAACCATAATGAAGCAGAGATCCAAGATAAGAGCAAAGCTTACTAAGACATCACACCCACGCAGCATCACCAAAGTAAAAATGGATATAGAGGATATAGAAAGAAAGCTCATCCTATCACACCAAGTACATGAACAAAGATGTCACTTTCCCACACCACATCACAAAGATATGAGGGAAAGTAAGGCAGCTATCAAGCATTAGAAGAAAAAAAAAAGGGCTGAAAGGAAACCTTACTGAAATGTAAAAAATCCTGAAAAGGATGGAGAACATTGACAAAAGTCTCTTCTTTGAATACAGCAAAAACTGAGCAGTGAACATGCACAACAGTTATATAGATTTGTCATTAAGGAGATATCAAGTACATGTACTAGAGAAACATTACCATTAGTGATGTAGAAAGTTAAAGTGTACTTATGCAAATTGGTGAAATTTATTAGGACATTAACTCCCACCTAAGAAGTGTTAGAGAGATGGGAGCATGTAAGAGTCTCTTAACCTCCTATTAAACAGAAATAAGTAAGCTTGAGTCTACTAAGTGGAAGCCCCACCCTTTTCATTGAGGCCCTCTCACAGATGTCTCTCGCATATTAATATGGGATTGTTTTAATGTTATAAGCTAAAACTGGTTGGGAAAGGGGAACATTCACCAGTTGTGAACTTTCCATGTGTGAAAAAGTGCAAGAAATACAGATGAAGTTGATAGAGGGCTTGAGCCCAGTCCAGAAACTGATTAATTATCAGCCTCGTAGAGCTGCACCACTTGATGGAGATGAGTGGGCTAACAGGTTTTGAAAATGGCTTGCTTTGCTGTCCATCTTTTAGGACCACAGGGGATAGGGAAACTGTAGATTGAGAGAAGCAAATAAGTGTGTTGGGGGAGGGGGAATGAACTGTGTCATGTGAGGTGGCATCTGGGAATGGATACAAAGAGATTATAGGAAGGAGTGATTGCCCCTAAGACATTGTATGGGGGTGGAGACTTTGAATTTAAGAGAAACAGAAAGACGTTTAAATATATTTGAGATGAAATGTGTAGGAAGTATGGTTTTAGTTACAAGGTTGGATAGAATAAGAAACGAGGTGAGGAGGGAAGTGAGGGTGGGAAGGGATCCGGCAGATGGGGCTGATGAAAGATTGATATAGTGGATGGAGTGAACTTGAGGGGCTGAGGATGAGATGGATGAATAGGGTGGAAGGAGCTGAGGATGAGATGGATGGACAAGGTGGAAGGGGCTTTGAGCCAGAAGGGAATGCCTGTTGAGCAAAGAAGGGAGAAGGCAGGAGATAGGAATGACTGGAGAATGATTGTGTATGGATATTTTGATGCAGTGCAAAGGGATTTCTCTCCATCTCCATTTTCTGCATGACGGGACAAGGAAGGAGGGTCACTGGGTAAGTGAAGTGGCCCTACTAGAGGCTACTAAATAAAGTCAAAACCCATAACAAGGGAAGAAAAGTGTGGAGTGCCATGAGGAAAAAATTGTAGTGGAGAGTTGATGGTGATGTGTCTAGAGAGTTAATGATAGCAAATACAGTGTTTAGGAAGAAAGTCAAGCATAAGTACACATGAGAGCGGGTGGTGGATAGAATGGTGGTAGGTAGGGCTTTAATGGACTATATAGTGGTAACCAGGAGAACAGTAGGAAGAGTTTTGGATGTACATGTACTTAGGGGAGAGAATGGAGGAATATCAAATTGATTTTTAGTGGAAGGTAAATAGAGAGTGGAGGATAAATGGAGAAAGAGGATAAGGATAGAAGGTAGGGAGGTGCTTAGAATAAACTACTTAAGTGAGAAAGAAAAGGAGTACAAGAAGAAGCTGAGGGAAGAGTGGGAGAGAGTGAAGGATAGAATAGAACTTGGAGTGGAGGAGGAATGGGGATATTTCGAGGAGGGAGTTGCAAGGTGTGCAAATATGGTGTGTGGAACAAGGACAGGAGAAAATAGAAGGAAAGGTAGTGAGCAATGATCCCTCAATTTTTTCTGCTGTGAGTGTGCACAGACATTTGCTTGAGTGCAAAATTTGCCTTTTCTAAAGAATATGTGCACACCCATGGCGGTAAAGTCGTTTCATTTGTAATGGAAGCACTTAAGTTAGAAGAGAGACAAAAAAAAAAAAAAAAATTATTGGTTTGACAGTTGGCAAGTTATCATATTCTTAGAGAATTAATAAGTTGATGTTTGTGTGGAACTTCTTTATTGAATGGATTTTAATATAATTTGAAAACCTTGTGTGTTCACATTTTTTCTTTGTGTGCACAAGTTGTAAAACATATGTGCATGTGTGCACAGCTTAGAGGGAACATTCATACTGAGTGGTGAGATGATGAAACAAAGAAAGTTGTAGAAGAGAAGAAACAAGCATTCACAGTTTGGTTGCAAAATGGGATAAGAAAATCATATGGGAGGTCCAAAGAAAAGAGAAGTAAAGCATAAGAAAAAGGAGAACACATGTGAAATGGGGTAAGAGTATGACAGAAAATTTTGAAAGTAATAAAAATGTTTTGGAAAGAAATTAAGAGAGGAAGGGGAGGCAAATCATGTAGAGAAGAAAAGGTAAAAATGCAAATGGAGAAATGATAATGAAAAAAAAAGCAGTAAGAGGAAGATGGGCAGAGTATTTTAGGGAGTTGCTAAATGTGAAGGAGGATAGGGAGGCAAAGGTAGTTGCAGTGGGAAGTGCAAAGAAAATGACAGTGATGAATGAGGAAAATGGAAGCAAAATGAGAACAGATGAATTGAAAGCAGTTATTAAAATGGTGAGAGTAGCAGGTAAGGCACCTGGGTTAGATGGGTATTATGCAGAGTGTCTAAAAAAGGAGGTACAATGATGGTGGACTGGCTGGTGAGGTTTAGTATTTGTCTAAAAGAGGGTAGAGTGCCAGAGGACTGGAAAAGTGCCTGTATAGTTCTGCTTTACAAAGGAAAAGGGGACAAGTGTGATTGTAGTAGTTTCAGAGGGATCAGTTTGTTAAGTATAGTTGGGAAGGCTTATGGGAGGGTTTTGATTGACAGGAACAGGAATAATTGGTGAGGAACAGTGTGGGTCTAGGGTATGTATGGGTTGTGAGAAAACATTAGGAAAAGGTAAGGATGTTTTTTTGGCCTTTAATAAGGTTTGGAAAAGGTTTATGATAGAGTAGACAGGAAGGCACTGTGGGAGGTACTGCAGATATATGGGATAGGAAGAAGGCTATTCACAGCAGTCAAGAGTTTTTGCGAGAGTAGTAGAACCTGTGTTAGAGTTAGAAATTTAGAGAGCAAGTGGTTTGAGGTGAAAGTGGGACTGTGATAGGGATCTGTCATGTTGCCATGGATGTTCAGTTTATACATGGATGGAATGATGTGAGAGGTAAATGCAAGAGTAATGAGCAGGGGATTGGAAATGGTTAAAGAAAATGGAGTAAAATGAAAGATAAGCCAGTTGTTGTTTGCTGACAACACTGCACTTGTGGCAGGATCAGAGGAGGGATTAAGGAATTTAGTGACCAAGTTTGGGAAGGTGTTGTTATGTGCTAGGCCCTGTATTGGCGTTGATACATCGAATCATAAACTGTGACTCGAGTAGTTCCTGCAATCCAGAATCCTAGATCGACATTTAGCCTCTTGCGATCAATTTAACTTCACTGGGATAAAGAAAATTGGTGGGGTACAATCACTTAATTTAATACCTAAATCATATTACTAAATCTTACTAGTTAATCGGTGTGAACAGAGTGCGGGCGTGGTAATCAGGGGGTCAAAAGTGCCTGCACATCTTTTTTATGCTACAGCTGTACAACACCAGTGCCAATGTATGTCTATGTAACCTATCCTATTTCTTTTTACCCAGCTCCACATAATTTACCAGTATCTTTATTTTTTTGTGAAGAGGGCTCACAATATAGTCACTACTAGCTATCTACTATATATAACTAAAGGGACATGGAAGTGGGGGTCCTACTTCTTTTCTTCATTTGATTTATGTGCCCTCTGACCTCTGCTGGCAGAAGGCCCTGATTTTGTATTCCTCCACTGCTGGCCTCTTAAGTCTTCCACATCATCGGTGTGTGTGATGCCCGCATCTGTTGTGTAACATGTCACTGTGAAAACACGAGTCCGTTGTGTAACATGTCACGGTGAAAACACAAGTCCATTGTTCCTCCACTACCAGCCTCCAAGTCTTCTACATCATCTGTGTGCACGATGCCTGTGTCCGTTATGTAACATATCACAGTGAAAACACGAGTCCGTTGCGTAACATGTCATGGTGGAAACATGACAGTGTGCAAAAGAATGAAGTTGAAGATAAATGTGGGTAATTGTAAGGTGACAAGATAAACAAGGGGAGAGGATGGCAGCAAATTGGAAGTGATTATTAAGGGAGAGAGACTGGAGGAAGTGGATGGGTATAGATCCTGTGTAGCCACCCTTTCCACACATGTGCCCAGCCCACATAGACCTCTTTTCGGAGTAATGGCCAGCTCGCTCAGTGGAGTGCAATTGCCATGCCACAGCTCAAGCTACCCAGGTCCACTGCTGGTACAACGTGTATGCCTGGCCCCTCCCCGAATTGAGTGTCTGCCAATGCATGTGGATTCAGGATTGGATATCCCTCCGTTGGGACAAGGTCGGGGCAAGGTCCTTAGCGGCAAACTCTGGTGGCACAACTGGCGCCACCTCCGCCCAGTAGCCCCATGCCCTACTGAAAACGCTGCGCCTCTCGTGTCCCGTCCTTCATTGGAGGACCTGTGTTTCTCATGCACAGATCCCCCCATGGTTCCCCATCGCTCTTCCCAGCTCACGAATAGATGTACCCCTCGCAATGGTTCTATGAACACAGTGGCCGGGGGAGGTGTGGCATGGTGTGCTGTACAATAGTGTGGCACAACACAGTGATGCTTCTCATACAAGGGGCCTTTCATATGGCTAACAAGGCCACTTTTCATATGGCCAGCTATGTGAGAGGGTCAAGCAGGGCTATGCATACCAGGCGTGACCACAGTGTCACATAAACGTGAATGACTACTCAAGCAGGCACTTATTAGGAATAAGGTGGAATGTAGGTAGGAGTGCAGACATTCAGAAGCATGCCGATGTTACATGCATGTAACCGTGCCCAGAGCACGGAGCTACTAGGTAGAGTTGTGAATATAGCTATATTAAACATTTGGTAACATATCCGCTCTGCAAGGCGAAAGAGACGCCTTGTCGACAACCCACACCGACAGATACCCATTAGCCTTTCTGCGCACACCACTCACCCTCCTGTATGCATAAACTACTGATTAATAAAATGTAAGTCACCCAATGTGTGTTTCACTGTTGTTGGTCTCACTTGCAACAGAGTATGTGGGGATGAAATGAGTGGGAGAGTGGATTTATGCTTTTGACTTTGGCTACCTCCCTTGTAAGGGGAAAAAAAGCCATTGGTATATGTATGTACTTCACAAAGTCTCTTGTCAACTTTAATATGTCACTTTCAAGTCTATGAAAGCTCCTGAAATTAACCATATGTATTGCTAAATACTTCTTTTTATAATGTAACTTTGATTTTTTTTTCTTGTTATACCCCAATACCGTCTGGGGTATTGGCTGCTACCCGTCTGGGGTATTGGCTGCTTGTTATTGTGGCAAAGTAGCATGCAGTTGATACTTTAGGGTCTATATGGGGCGCCCCTATGGACCAGAGCCACACATCATTTTGTCTATGATAGAGGAAAACTCTTCATAGAGAAATGATGACACTTTTATACTACAACTGTCCCTCCATTATGCTGTCCCCCAACCCCTTGCTGCTATCCTGTACCATCTCTCTGAGTATTCATTTTCTGCTGTGGGGGAATTCCCTGTGGTGGGGGAAAAGAATACTGCCACCAAGTATTCCCACTTGGATTGTAAGAGGCGAGAAGAAAGGGACGGGGATTGGGACTAGGCATCCTTCTCCTTGTAGCCCCACAGGGGACATTCCTAAACAAAAAAGTAAAGGCATAAGAGGGTCTGGGAGTTTTCGGAACAGCACCCTAAGGTTTGGGTCTTTTAGAGTAAAAGGGAAGAGGTAGGTGGTATGTTTGTGAGAAGAAAGATGGATGTGTTGGCTTTGAGTGAAACAAAGTTGAAAGGGAAGGGTGAGTGTAAGTTTGGGAGTGTAAGTGGGAGGTTATCAGGAGTGAAGAGAGGGCGAGGGAGGGAAGGGGTGGCTATTCTAGTAAGTGAAGAGATAGGTAAAAGTGTAGTGGAGTGGAAGGAGGTTTCCTCAAGGATAATGTGGATGAAGGTGAAACTGGGAAAGGAGATGTGGGTCTTTGTAAGTGCATATGGGCCTGGCAGTGAGAAGAGTGTAGAAGAAAGGGAGGCCTTTTGGATAGATTTAAATGAGTGCATAGAGGATTTAGGGAGAAATGTCAACGTAATAGTACTGGGAGAATGCTAGGGTAGGAAATGTTCCAATTGATGGAGTGGTTGGAAAATGTGGAGTTCCAGGAAAGAATCGTAGTGGAGAGTTGATGGTGGAAATGTGTCTAGAAAGAGAGTTGATGATAGCAAATACAGTGTTTCGGAAGAAAGTCAAGCATAAGTACACATGGGAGAGGGTGGTGGATGGAAGGGTGGTAGATAGAGCATTGATGGACTATGTAGTGGTAAATAGGACTATGATAGGAAGAGTTAAGGATGTACATGTGCTAAGGGGAGAGAGTGGGGGAATATCAGATCATTTTTTGGTGGAAGGTAAGTTGAGATTGGAGGATAGATGGAGAAAGAGGAAAGGGACAAAAGGTAGGGAGGTGCTTAGAGTGAACTCTTTAAATGAAAAGGAGAAGGAGTACAAGAAGAAGCTGAAAGAGGAGTGGAAGGAAGTGAAGGATAGAGTAGAGCTGGGTGTGGAGGAGGAATGTGGATGGTTCAAGGAGGGAGTCACAAAGTGTGCAAGGATGGTGTGTGGAACAAGAAGGACAGAAGGAAATAGAAGGAAGGGTAGTGAATGGTGGGATGAGGAAACAAAGAAGGTTGTAGAAGAGAAGAAGCGAGCTTTCACAGATTGGTTACAAAATAGGACAAAGGAGTCATATGAGAGGTAAAAAGAAAAGAGAAGTAAAGCAAAAGGTAAAGGAGGCAAAAAGGAGAGCAGATGTGAAGTGGGGTAAGAGTATGACAGAAAATTTTGAAAGTAATGAAAAGATGTTTTGGAAAGAAATTAAGAGAGAAAGAGGAGGTGAATCAAGTAGAGAAGAAAAGGTAAAAGGTGAGGATGGAGAGATGATAATGGAAGAGAAGTTAGTAAGAGGGAAGATGGGCAGAATATTTTAGGGAGTTGCTAAATGTGAAGGAGGATAGGGAGGGAAAGATAGCTGCAGTGGGAAATGCTAAGAAAATGAGAGTGATGAGTGAGGAAAATGGAGGAGAAATAAGGAAGGATGAAGTGAAGGCAGTTGTTAAGATGATGAAAGCAGGTAAGGCACCTGGTCTGGATGGATGCCATGCAGAATATCTAAAGAAAGGAGGTACAGTGATGGTGGACTGGCTGGTGAGGTTATTTAATGTTTGCGAGAGAGAGGGTAGAGTGCCAGAGGACTAGAGGAGTGCCTGTATAGTTCCACTTTACAAGGGAAAAGGGGACAAGTGTGAATGTAGTAGTTTCAGAGGGATTAGCTTGTTAAGTGTAGTTGGGAAGGCTTATGGGATGATCTTGATTGAGAGGATTAGGAGAGGAACAGAGGGAGTAATTGGTGAGGAACAGTGTGGATTTAGAACGGGTAGAGGTTGTGTAGACCAGATCTTTGTGGTAAGAAAAATATGTGAGAAAGCTATAGGAAAGGGGAAGGATGTTTTTTTGGCTTTTATGGATCTGGAAAAGGCTTTTGATAGGGTAGACAGAAAGGCACTGTGGGAGGTTATGCAGGTATATGGGATAGGAGGATAGCTTCTAGGAGCTGTCAAGAGTTTTTATGAGAGTAGTAGAGCTTGTGTCAGGATTAGAAATGGAGAGAGTGAGTGGTTCAAGGTAAAGGTGGGACTTCGTCAAGGATGCGTTATGTCGCCCAGGCTGTTCAACTTATACATGGATGGGGTAGTGCGAGAGGTAAATGCAAGGGTAGTGGGTCAGGGGTTGGAGATGGTTAAAGAAAATGGAGAAAAGTGGGAGGTGAGCCAGCTGTTGTTTGCGGACGACACTGCGCTTGTGGCAGGATCGGAGGAGGGACTGAGGAAGTTGGTGACAGAGTTTGGGAGAGTATGTGATAGAAGAAAGCTAAAGATAAATGTGGGTAAAAGTAAGGTGATGAGATGTACAAAGGGTGAAAGTGGCAGTAGACTGGAAGTGAGCATTAAGGGAGAGTGACTGGAGGAAGTGGATAGTTTTAGATACTTGGGTGCAAATGTGGCAGGAAAAGGTGGAGTGAAGGTGGAGGTAGAATGTAGATTGAGAGAAGCGAGTAAATGCCTTGGTGGATTGAAGAGTGTAATGAGGAATAGACATTTGGGAATGGATGCTAAGAGGAGACTGTATGAAGGAGTGATTGTGCCAACAGCACTGTATGGGGCAGAAACATGGAACATAAGAGAGGAAGAGAGAAGGAGTTTGAATGTGTTTGAGATGAGGTGTCTGAGAAGTATGATGGGGGTTACTAGGCTAGATAGAGTGAGAATTGAAGAGGTGAGGAGAAGAACGGGGGTGGAAAGGGAGTTGGGAGATAGGGTTGATGAAAGAGTATTAGGATGGTTTGGACACATGGAAAGAATGAGTGAAGAAAGACTAGTAAAAGAGGTATGGAAGGCAGATGTGGAGGGAGTGAACATGAGGGGACGTCCTAGGATGAGGTGGATGGATGGGGTGAAGGGGGCTTTGGGGAAGAGGGGAATGTCTGTTGAGGAAGGATGGGAAAGGACAGAAGATAGGGGTAAATGGAGAATGGTTGTATATGGATGATGTTGTGATGCATGTGATGGAATGGGCAGGGGGATGGGGGTGAGGTAGTATGTGTGAGCAAAATTTGACGCAGCCTGAAGGGATTTCTCCCCGTCTTCTCCTTTTATGCATGGCAGGACAGAGAGGGGGGGGGTCGCCAATTTAATGAAGTGGCCTTGCTGTGGATGTGCTGTGTCTGGCGACACTGCTTCTGACCCAGGGCAGTGGACAAGGTGCAGGGATGACCCGTCATCCAGGAGGTGCTAAGATAAGAGGGAGGGTGGAGGGGTGTGGAATGTTTTCAGGGATGGAATGGGTGGGAATGATTTTATGCCTTTTCCTTTTTGGCTACCTCCCTTGTAAGGGGGAAGAGCCTTGGTATATGTATGATGTATGTATGTATTTTTTAACATAGAGATTTAATATTTATGGGACACACTTTGATGTTTCTATTTTCTTTCAGATTGTTGATGGAGAAATGGCTGCCAAAATGCCTGAGATTCTGTATTCTTGTGAAGTGTGTGGTCAGGATGGACTTACTGATGATGATCTACGATCACACATGTTAATGGCTCATATAGAAGGTTCAACATCTTGTCCTTTTTGTGATTTAGGTGATATAAGTCCGGATGAAATGGTGCTTCATGTGAATTCAGCTCATTTGGATTACTTGAGTCCACAGGATGAACAAGTAGAGGTAGAGGCGTTTTTGGTGACAAATGGTTTTGGAGATTGCCCCTGGGTTACTAGTCCTATTACAAGAAACAAAGTAATCGATAGTGACTGTGTCCCAATGATAACACTAGATGATGATGAAGATGAAGATAAGTACAATGCAAACATAAACATGTCACATGATAGAGGAAACCATTCAAGTAATATAGGTTCACCATCTAGAGCTCAGCTGTCTCTTAACCTTAACCAAAAAGAAAGAAAGCACCATATGCAGAACATTTCAAGTCCTCAGCAGAAGGTTACTCAGTGCCCTTTGTGTGGAGTCAAGGAACTTTCTCCTGCAAAGCTTGAGGAACATATCAACCGGCAGCATTTTGACCTGACCTCGCCTTCCTTTCCAACAATGACTCCCCAGGACGTTATATATAACTGCCCACTTTGTGTTAAGAATTTTGAATCAAGCCCTGATCTTGAGCTACATGTGAACATCGAACACAAGGACATTCTTAGTCCAGCAAAGGTAAAATATATATATTTTTAGTGATATTATTTCTCAGTCACAGTACATAGAATTCAACTACATTATGTATGACACAGGTTTTATGAGTAGTATGCAAGTTTAATGATATTTTTGTAGATTTACTATTGTGCAGGGTAGAGAATTGACTCTTTCATTGGCCACCCATGACCAACATTGGATACCTGCAAGTAGTGGTTTTGCAAGGTAAACGTATGGGAGATTTGTCTTCCTTGCTGCCCACCCTATAAAAAACATGAATACCCTTACCTCCATCTGTCGGTTGCCAAGGGGCTGACAGTTGGTCTCTGAATAAGGTCCAAGAAAAGTGGAAAAAATCACACACACACACACACATATATATTTATATATATATATATATATATATATATATATATATATATATATATATATATTTACCTAGTTGTATTATACGGGAAGGGAGCTATGCTCATGGTGACCCATCTTTGTATCTTTCAGCATCAAATTTATTCTTAAAATCGTGAATAGTATTTGCACACACTGTTTTTTCATCTAAGTTATTCAATATATCCAGCATTCTGTGTGGGAAGCTATTCTTTTTCCTATCTCTTCTATAGTTGTCCTTTTTGAGTTTCTTTTCATGACTTTTTTTTTTCCATTCTCATTTTTTTAATAAATCTTTTCTGTCAAGGATTTCCATTCCTTTCATGATTCTATATATAGTCAGTAGATCACCTCTTTCTCTTCTTTGCTCTAATGTTGGTAGTTCTAGTTTCGAAATTCTTTGTTCATATGTTAAATTGAAAAGAGCTGGTGCCAACTTTGTTGTTGCTCTCTGTATTCTTTCTAGATTCCTTATATTCTTTTAAATACTGGGTGTCCATAGTGTTGCTGCATATTCCAGTTTTAGTCTAATCAATGTGACTAATATTTTTCTTATCATTTCTTTATCCAAGTATTCATATGCCACTTTCATTGACCTTAGTAGGTTGTCATGTTTCACGTACTATTTTGTTTATACGTCTGTCCAGTGTCATGTCATTGCTGATTATCACTCCAAGGTCCCTTTCCGAGTGCACTTTTTTTTTATTTCATTTTCACCAATTTTGTAATTTTTTAAAATTCAGTTTTTGCTTTTACCAAACTCCATTATGCTACACTTCTTGATATTAAAGTTCACCTCCCACTTTTGAGTCCATTTCCAGATTGTGTCCAGGTCTGATTGTAATGAGTCACAGTCCTCATTGTTGATACTTTCCTTAATATTTTTGCATCATCTGCAAAGAAATTTATATAACATTCAACTACTTCATCCATGTTGCTTACGTATATGGCAAACATGATTGGAGCCAGTACTGACCCTTGTGGAACACCACTAATCATTTCTTCCCATTTCGAGTATTTGTCTCTAATTACTGCCCTCATTTTTCTCCCAGTCAGGAAGTCTTCCATCCATTTTAATAAATAACCTGCAGTGCCACCAATTGATTCTAATTTTCCTATTAATTTTTTGTGTGGTACTTTGTGAAATGCCTTTTGTAGATCTACTTTTAATCACTTTTTCACATATTTTAGCTAATGTGCTTGTTAGGGAGACTGGTCTGTAGTTAGTTGGATCTTCCTTACTTCCTCCTTTATATATTGGTACAATGTTTGCATTTTTCCAGTCTTGTAGTACTTTCCCTTATTTGAGCGAGTATTTTATTATAGTGTGTATTTTATCTGTTAGTTCCTCCACACATTCCTTCAGTATCCAGTTTGCAATTCCATCCAGACCATGCGATTTTCTAACATCTAGGTTTTTTAATTGGTCACTGATTTCCTTTTTTGTTACAGTTATTTCCTTCATTTGGGGGGATTTCTGTTTTTCTATTCCTTCACAGTTAGGTGAGTTCTCAATTGTGAAAACTGATTTGAAGTGGTTAGTCATAACTCTTGTGGTATTGGCTGCATGTTATCATGGCAAAGTAGCATGCAGTTGATACTTTAGGGTCTATATGGGGCACCCCTATGGACCAGAGCCACACATCATTTTGTCTGTGATAGAGGAAAATTCTGTTCATAGAGAAATGATGACACTTATATACTACAACTATCCCTCCATTATGCTGTCCCCCAACCCCTTGTTACTGTCCTGTACCATTTCTCTTAATATTCATTTCCTTTTTTTGCCGACCCTGTGGTTGGGGGAGAGAATGCTACCACCAAGTCTTTTCACTTGACTCGTAAAAGGCGACAAAAAACGGGATGGGGGATGGGATTAGGAGTCCTACTACCTGTAGCCCCAAAAGGGGACATTCCTAAAAAAAAAGAAGTAAAAGCATAAGAGGGTCTGGGAGTTTTCCAACCAGTACCCTAAGGTTTGGGTCTTTTAATGTGCGTGGATGTGGTACAGATGAGAGTAAAAGGGAAGAGATAGGCAGTATGTTTGTGAGAAGAAAGATGGATGTGCTGGCTTTGAGTGAAACTAAAATGAAAGGAAAGGGCAACTGTGAGTTTGGTAGTGTAGCTGGGAGGTACTCAGGAGTGAAGATGGGATGAGGGAGAGAAGGGGTGGCTATACTAGTAAGTGAAGAGATAAGTAAGCGTGTAGTGGAGTAGAAGGAGGTTTCATCAAGGTTGATGTGGATGAAGGTGAAGCTTGGAAAGGAGATGTGGGTTTTTGTAAGTGTGATGGACCTGGTAGTGAGAAGAGCGTAGAGGAAAGGGAGGTTTTTTGGGTAGATAAGAGTGCATAGAGGGATTAGGGAGAAATGTCAATGTAGTTGTATTGGGAGACCTTAATGCTAGGGTAGGAAATGAACCAATAGACAGAGTGATTGGGAAGTATGGAGTTCCAGGCAAAAATCGTAGTGGAGAATTGATGGTGGAGATGTGTCTTGAAAGAGAGTTGATGATAGGAAATACAGTGTTTAGAAAGAAAATCGAGCATAAGTATACATGGGAGAGGGTGGTGGATGAAAGGGTGGCAGATAGAGCATTAATGGACTATATAGTGGAGACCAGGAGTATGGTAGGAAGAGTTAAAGATGTACATGTTCTAAGGGGAGAGAGTGGGGGAATATCAGATCATTTTCTGGTGGAAGATATATTGAGAGTGGAGAATAGGTGGAGAAAGAGGAAAAGGGCAGAAGGTAGGGAGGTACTTAGAGTGAACTGCTTAAATGAAAAAAAAGGAGAATGAGTATAAGAAGCTGAAAGAGGAGTGGGAGGTAGTGAAGGATAGTAGAACTAGAAGTGGAGGAGGGATGGGAATGGTTCAGTGAGGGAGCCATAAGGTGTGCAAAGATGGTGTGTGGAACAAGGAGGGCAGGAGGAAATAGAAGGAAGGGTAGTGAGTGGTGGGATGAGGAAGCAAAGAAAGGTGTAGAAGAGAAGAAGCAGGCATTCATAGATTGGCTACAAATTAGGATGAGGGAATCGTATGAGAGGTACAAAGTAAAGAGAAGGGAAGTTAAGCATAAGATAAAGGAAGCAAAGAAGAGAGCAGATGTGAAATGGGGTAAGAGTATGACAGAACATTTTGAAAGCAATAAAAAGATGTTTTGGAAGGAAATTAAAAGAGAAAGAGGAGGCGAATCAAGTAGAGAAGAAAAGGTAAAAGGTGCAGATGGAGAGATGATAATGGAAGAGAAGGCAGTGAGAGGAAGGTGGGCAGAGTATTTTAGGGAGTTGCTAAATGTGAAGGAGGATAGGGAGGGAAAGGTAATTGCAGTGGGAAGCGCTAAGAAAATGAGAGTGATGAGTGAGGAAAATGGAGGAGAAATAGGGAAGGATGAAGTGAAAGCAGCTATTAAGATGATGAGAGCAGGTAAGGCACCTGGTCTGGATGGATGCCATGCAGAATGTCTGAAGAAAGGAGGTACAGTTATAGTGGACTGGCTGGTGAGGTTATTTAATGTTTGTTTAAGAGAGGGTAGAGTGCCGGAGGACTGGAGGAATGCCTGTGTAGTTCCGCTTTACAAGAGAAAGGGGGACAAGTGTGAGTGTAGTAATTTCAGAGGGATCAGCTTGTTGAGTGAATGGTTTGAGGTATAGGTGGGACTTCGTCAGGGATGTGTTATGTCGCCCTGGCTGTTCAATCTTTACATGGATGGGGGTGGTGCGAGAGGTGAATGCAAGGGTAGTGGGTCAGGGGTTGGAGATGATTAAAGAAAATGGAGAAAAGAAATGGCAGAAGTTATGAATACATACATACATATACCAAAGGGTTTTTCCCCCTACATGGGGGGGTAGCCAAAAAGAAAAAGGCATAGAAACCACTCCCACCCATTCCATTTCCTATATATTCCACTCCCCTCCACCCTCCTCCCTCCCTCCTATCTTGGCACCTCCTGGATGATGGGTCATCCCTGCATCCTGTCCACTGCCCTGGGTCAGAAGCAGTGTTGCAAGACACAGCACATCCACAGCAAGGCCGCTTCATTAATTCAGCGACCCCCCTCTCCGTCCCCCCATGCAGAAAAGGAGAAGACGGGGAGAAATCCCTTTGGGCTGCGTCAATTTTTTTTTTCTCATACATACTTCCTCACCCCCCATCCCCCACCCACTCCCCCTCATGCATCACAGCATCATCTATACAAAACCCCTCTCCATTCACCCCTATCTTCTGTCCTCTCCCATCCTTCCTCCACAGACATTCCTCTCTTTTGTAATGCCCCTTTTACCCCATCCATCCATCTCATCCTTGGATGCCCCCTCATATTCACTCCTTCCACATCTGCCTTCCACACTTCTTTTATTAATCTTTCATCACTCATTCTTTCCATGTGTCCAAACCATCCTAATACTCTTTCATCAACCCTATCTCCCAGTTCCCTTTCCACCCCTGTTCTCCTCCTCACCTCCTCATTTCTCACTCTATCTGGCCTAGTAACCCCCATCATACTTCTCAGACACCTCATCTCAAACACATTCAAACTCCTCCTCTCATCCTCTCTCATGTTCCATGTTTCTGCCCCGTACAAAGCTGTTGGCACAATCACTCCTTCATATAACCTTCTCTTAGCATCCACTCCCAGATGTCTATTTCTCATTACACTTTTCAATCCACCAAGGCATTTACTCACTTCTCTCAATCTACATTCTACCTCCACTCCCACTCCTCCCTTTCCTGCCACATTTGCACTCAAGTATCTAAAACTATCCACTTCCTCCAGTCTTTCACCCTTAATGCTCACTTCCAGCCTACTGTCACTCTCTCCCCTTGTACATCTCATCACCTTACTTTTACCCACATTTATCTTCAGCTTCCTTCTTTCACACACCTTCTCAAACTCTGTCACTAACTTCCTCAATCCCTCCTCTGATCCTGCTACAAGTGCAGTGTCGTCAGCAAACAACAACTGGCTTGCCTCCCACTTTTCTCCATTTTCTTTAATCATCTCCAACCCCTGTCCCACTACCCTTGCATTCACCTCTCGCATGTAAAGATTGAACAGCCAGGGCGACATAACACATCCCTGACTAAGTCCCACCTTTACCTCATACCATTCACTCTCTCCATTTCTAATCCTAACACAAGCTCTACTACATACATACATATACCAAGGCTTTTTCCCCCTTTCAAGGGGGGTAGCCAAAAAGGGAAAGGCATAAAAACACTCCCACCCATTTCATCCCGAAATACACTCCACACCCCTCCCACCCTCCCTCTTATCTGAGCACCTCCTGGATGACGGGTCATCCCTGCACCTTGCCCACCGCCCTGGGTCAGAAGCAGTGTCGCAAGACACAGCACATCCACAGCAAGGCCGCTTCATTTAATCGGCGACCCCCCCTCTCCTTCCCCCCTTGCATATAAGGAGAGGATGGGGAGAAATCCCTTCGGGCTGCGTCAAAATTTGCTTACACATACTACCTCACCCCCACCCCCCCCGCCCATTCCTCCTCATGCAATCACAACATCATCCATATACAACCATTCTCCACTCACCTCTGTCTTCCGTCCTCTCCCTTCTTTCCTCAACAGACATTCCCCTCTTCCCCAAAGCCCCCTTCACCCCATCCATCCACCTCATCCTAGGACGTCCCCTCATGTTCACTCCCTCCACATCTGCCTTCCATACCTCTTTTACTAGTCTTTCTTCACTCATTCTTTCCATGTGTCCAAACCATCCCAATATTCTTTCATCAACCCTATCTTCCAGCTCCTTTTTCACCCCTGTTCTCTTCCTCACCTCCTCATTTCTCACTCTATCTAGCCTAGTAACCCCCATCATACTTCTCAGACACCTCATCTCAAACACATTCAAACTCCTTCTCTCTTCTTCTCTTATGTTCCACGTTTCTGCCCCATACAGTACTGTTGGCACAATCACTCCTTCATACAGTCTCCTCTTCACATCCATTCCTAAATGTCTATTCCTCATTGCACTCTTTAATCCACCAAGGCATTTACTCGCTTCTCTCAATCTACATTCTACCTCCACCTTCACTCCACCTTTTCCTGCTACACTTGCACCCAAGTATCTAAAGCTATCCACTTCCTCCAGTCGCTCTCCCTTAATGTTCACTTCCAGTCTACTGCCACTTTCACCCCTTGTACATCTCATCACCTTACTTTTATGCACATTTATCTTTAGCTTTCTTCTATCACATACTCTCCCAAACTCTGCCACCAGCTTCCTCAATCCCTCCTCCGATGCTGCCACAAGCGCAGTGTCGTCCGCAAACAACAGCTGGCTCACCTCCCACTTTTCTCCATTTTCTTTAACCATCTCCAATCCCTGACCCACTACCCTTGCATTCACCTCTCGCACCACCCTATCCATGTATAAGTTGAACAGCCTGGGCGACATAACGCATCCTTGACGAAGTCCCACCTTTACCTCAAACCACTCACTCTCTCCATTTCCAATCCTGACACAAGCTCTACTACCCTCATAAAAACTCTTGACAGCTCCCAAAAGCTTTCCTCCTATCCCATAAATCTGCATAACCTCCCACAGTGCCTTTCTGTCTACCCTGTCGTAAGCCTTTTCCAGATCCATAAAAGCCAAAAAAACATCCTTCCCCTTTCCTATAGCTTTCTCACATATCTGTCTTACCACAAAGATCTGATCTACACAACCTCTACCTGTCCTAAATCCACACTGTTCCTCACCAATTACTCCTTCTGTTCCTCTCCTAATCCTCTCAATCAAGATCCTCCCATAAGCCTTCCCAACTACACTTAACAAGCTAATCCCTCTGAAACTACTACATTCACACTTGTCCCCTTTTCCCTTGTAAAGAGGAACTATACAGGCACTCCTCCAGTCCTCCAGTACTCTACCCTCTCTCCAGCAAACATTAAATAACCTCACCAACCAGTCCACCATCACTTGACCATCACTTGACCTCCCTTTTTCAGACATTCTGCATGGCATCCATCCAGACCAGGTGCCTTACCTGCTTTCATCATCTTAACAACTGCCTTCACCTCATCCTTCCCTATTTCTCCTCCATTCTCCTCACTCATCACTCTCATTTTCTTCGCATTTCCCACTGCAGCTATCTTTCCTTCCCTATCCTCCTTCACATTTAGCAACTCCCTAAAATATTCTGCCCATCTTCCCCTTACTGCCTTCTCTTCCATTATCATCTCTCCATCTGCACCTTTTACCTTTTCTTCCCTACCTAATTCTCCTCCTCTTCCTCTCTTAATTTCTTTCCAAAACATCTTTTTATTACTTTCAAAATTTTCTGTCATACTCTTACCCCATTTCACATCTGCTCTCCTCTTTGCAACCTTTACCTTTTGCTTTACTTCTCTTTTCTTTTCTTTGTACCTCTCATATGACTCCCTCGTCCTCTTTTGTAACCAATCTGTGAATGCTCGCTTCTTCTCTTCTACACCTTTCTTTGTTTCCTCATCCCACCATTCACTACCCTTTCTTCTATTTCCCCCTATCCTTCTTGTTCCACACACCATCCTTGCACACTTTATGACTCCCTCCTTGAACCATCCCCATTCCTCCTCCACACCCATCTCTACTCCATCCTTTACTCCCTCCCACTCCTCCTTCAGCTTCTTTCCGTACTCCTTCTCCTTTTCCTTTTCATTCAAGGAGTTCACTCTAAGAACCTCCCTACCTTTTGTCCCTTTCCTCTTTCTCCATCTATCCTCCACTCTCAACTTACCTTCCACCAAAAAATGATCTGATATTCCCCCACTCTCTCCCCTTAGCACATGTACATCCTTAACTCTTCCTATCATAATCCTATTTACCACTACATAATCCATTAGGGCTCTATCTACCACCCTTCCCTCCACCACCCTCTCCCATATGTACTTATGCTTGACTTTCTTCCGAAACACTGTATTTGGTATCATCAACTCTCTAGACACATTTTTTACCATCAACTCTCCACTACGATTCTTTCCTGGATCTCCACACTTCCCAACCACTCCATCGATTGGACCATTTCCCACCCTAGCATTAAGGTCTCCCAGTACTATTACATTGACATTTCTTCCTAAACCCTCTATGCACTCATTTAAATCTATCCAAAAGGCCTCCCTTTCTTCTACACTCTTCTCACTGCCAGGCTCATATGCACTTACAAAGACCCACATCTCCTTTCCCAGTTTCACCTTCATCCACATTATCCTTAACCCCTTCCATACGGTGCCGCACACGTAGGCATCATGAGGAGCAAGTGGATTTGCGACGCTGCCATATCGGCATCTTGATTATATTTATTGTAGTCGCCCCTGTGTTTTTACATTCTCCCAAATGCGCCCTGAATCCCATTCTCTGTGGTTTTCAAAATTCGCGGGTGAAAGAGAGAACGATCGATATAAGCGGTGACTATATTTTATGATGCGAGTATTATTACGACACGTCATACGGCTGGCATTGGCTGCTGCCCGCGAGATTTAAGTCCCGTACTGAAGTGGTTAAGGAAACCTCCTTCCACTCCACTACCTGTTTACCTATCTCCTCACTTACTAGAATAGCCACCCCTTCCCTCCCTCGCCCTCTCTTCACTCCTGATAACCTCCCACTTACACTCCCAAACTTACACTCACCCTTCCCTTTCAACTTTGTTTCACTCAAAGCCAACACATCCATCTTTCTTCTCACAAACATACTACCTATCTCTTCCCTTTTACTCTCATCTGTACCACATCCACGCACATTAAAAGACCCAAACCTTAGGGTGCTGGTCCGAGGCCCTCCAACATCCCTTATGCCTTCACTTTTATTTTTAGGAGATATGCCCCATGGGGCTACAGGGAGAAGGATGCCTAGTCCCAATCCCCGTCCCTTTCTTCTCGCCTCTTACGATCCAAGTGGGAATACTTGGTGGCAGTATTCTTTTCCCCCACCACAGGGAATTCCCCCATCACAGAAAGAGAATACTCAGAGAAATGGTACAGGACAGCAACAAGGGGTTGGGGGACATCATAACGGAGGGACAGTCGTAGTATAAAAGTGTCATCATTTCTCTATGAACAGAGTTTTCTTCTATCATAGACAAAATGATGTGTGGCTCTGGTCCGTAGGGGTGCCCCATATAGACCCTAAAGTATCGACTGCATGCTACTTTGCCACAATAACAAGCAGCCAATACCCCTGACGGGGTACTCTTGTAAAAACTCTTGACTGCTCTTAACAGCTTTCCTCCAATCCCATATATCTGCAGTACCTCCCACAATGCCTTCCAGTCTACCCTGTCATAATCCTTTTCCAGATCCATAAAAGCCAAAAAAACATCCTTACCTTTTCCTATAGCTTTCTCACATATCTGTCTTACCACAAAAATCTGATCTACACATCCCCTACCTGTCCTAAACCCACACTGTTCCTCACCTATTACTCTGTTCCTCTCCTAATCCTCTCAATCAAGACCCACCCATAAGCCTTTCCAACTACACTCAACAAGCTGACCCCTCTGAAACTACTACACTCACACTTGTCCCCCTTTCCCTTGTAAAGTGGAACTTTACAGGCACTCCTCCAGTCCTCTGGCACTCTACCCTCTCTTAACCCCTTCCATATGGTGGCGCACACGTAGGCGTCATGAGGAGCAAGTGGATTCGCGACGCTGCCATATCGGCATCTTGATTATATTTATTGTAGTCGCCCCTGTGTTTTTACATTCTCCCAAATTCGACCTGAATCCCATTCTCTGTGGTTTTCAAAATTCGCGGGTGAAAGAGAGAACGATCGATATAAGCGGTGACTATATTTTATGATGCGAGTATTATTACGACACGTCGTACGGCTGGCATTGGCTGCTGCCCGCGAGATTTAAGTTCCGTACTGAAGTGGTTAAACAAACATTAAATAACCTCACCAGCCAGTCCACCATAAGTGTACCTCCTTTCTTCAGACATTCTGCATGGCATCCATCCAGACCAGGTGCCTTACCTGCTCTCATCATCTTAATAGCTGCTTTCACTTCATCCTTCCCTATTTCTCCTCCATTTTCCTCACTCATCACTCTCATTTTCTTAGCGCTTCCCACTGCAATTACCTTTCCCTCCCTATCCTCCTTCACATTTAGCAACTCCCTAAAATACTCTGCCCACCTTCCTCTCACTGCCTTCTCTTCCATTATCATCTCTCCATCTGCACCTTTTACCTTTTCTTCTCTACTTGATTCGCCTCCTCTTTCTCTTTTAATTTCCTTCCAAAACATCTTTTTATTACTTTCAAAATTTTCTGTCATACTCTTACCCCATTTCACATCTGCTCTCCTCTTTGCTTCCTTTATCTTATGCTTAACTTCCCTTCTCTTTACTTTGTACCTCTCATACGATTCCCTCGTCCTAATTTGTAGCCAATCTATGAATGCCTGCTTCTTCTCTTCTACACCTTTCTTTGCTTCCTCATCCCACCACTCACTACCCTTCCTTCTATTTCCTCCTGCCCTCCTTGTTCCACACACCATCTTTGCACACCTTATGACTCCCTCCTTGAACCATCCCCATTCCTCCTCCACTCCTAGTTCTACTCTATCCTTTACTTCCTCCCACTCCTCTTTCAGCTTCTTCTTATACTCATTCTCCTTTTTTTCTCATTTAAGCAGTTCACTCTAAGTACCTCCCTACCTTCTGCCCTTTTCCTCTTTCTCCACCTATTCTCCACTCTCAATATATCTTCCACCAGAAAATGATCTGATATTCCCCCACTCTCTCCCCTTAGAACATGTACATCCTTAACTCTTCCTACCATATTCCTGGTCACCACTGTATAGTCCATTAATGCTCTATCTGCCACCCTTCCATCCACCACTCTCTCCCATGTGTACTTATGCTTGACTTTCTTTCTAAACACTGTATTTGCTACCATCAACTCTCTTTCAAGACACATCTCCACTATCAATGCTAGGTAGTGAATACATAATGTACCCTTGCTTTTTTGAGTGCCCAAAGACAGCATTGCAGAACCAACATGCACATAGATAAACACTAATGGTGCACCAATATGAAAACTTCTCCAGAGAAATATTCTAGTTCAAATTGATAGTCCATAACTATGCTGTTAATCCATGCATCTTGGCTCTTGTTAGAGATATTTAAGGAGTCAAGACTACCCTCAAAAGATAATGAAAAACTCTCAGTATCACTGAAAGAACTGTCAAGTTTTGCTACAGGATGCTTGGGTTGGTACACAAGTCATGACATCATCAAAACTAATACCAAGAGATGGCATTGTATGATATTATATACGCTAAAATATGCTTCCCAAACACATTCTAAAGACAGTCTTAATCATCAATACAGTAATAATGTAGTAATATGTCTGCAGCCAATCAGCAGGAAGGAGAAACGAAAGCTCGTAACTGACATTGTTACTTTAAAATTATTTACTAGTTATACTGTATCATCTCTCTTTTCTAATTTTTTTTTTATATTAACTGACATTGTTATTTTAAAATTATTTACCAGATAGGGTGAATGTGAGCATTTTTCTGCTAAAAAATGGCCTAAGAAATTCATGAAATTGCTGAACTTATGAAAAAAAAAAAATTAAGAGCAAAATCCACAGCCGCGAACGGTGAACCGCGAATGAGTGAGGGTATACTGTGTGTGTTTATATATATATATATATATATATATATATATATATATATATATGCAAAGTAGACCACTTGGAAAAAAATTACTTTGCATAAAGCATAAGTGAACACATGTACCCATGTTCTTATTAGCATATATATATATATATATATATATATATATATATATATACAGTAAGTCCTCGGTATACGGTGCATATGCATTCCTGAAAACCTTACCATATACCGAACACAGGAAGAGACTGATTGTTGTGGTGGCCGCACAGTGTGGTGGCGCTATGGTACGGTGTAAACAAAACATGAGCAGATACCATATCTGTGAAGTTTTCTTATCATAAATAGAATCGAGGGTAATAATTACCAAATACCGTAACTGTGAATTCACTGGCTAAAGAATTACCATATAAGGAGGACCCACTGTATATATATATATATATATATATATATATATATATATATGTAAATATATATATATATATATATATATATATATATATATAAATATTCTTCTAAAAAGTGCTGTGGAAGTTGGGGACTGGTGGTATTTCGGTGACACTTTGTCCTAAAATATTCTTGAAAAAGCGCTTGGGTAAGTCGGGGTCAGGTGGTATTCTTCCTCTTCTTCTTCATGTTCTTCTTCTTCTTCGCATTCTTTTTCTTCTTAGCGTTCTTCTTCTTCTTCTTCGTCTTCGCCTTCGTCTTCGCCTTCTTCTTCTTCCTCTTCTTCTTCTTCCTCTTCCTCTCCTTCTTCTTCTTCTTCTCCTTCTTCTTCTTCGCGTTCTTCTTCTTCTTCGCGTTCTTCTTCTTCGCGTTCTTCTTCTTCTTCTTCTTTGCGTTCTTCTTCTTCTTCTTCGCGTTCTTCTTCTTCTTTGTGTTCTTCTTCCTCGCATTCTTCTTCTTCTTCTTCGCGTTCTTCTTCTTTTTCTTCTTCTTCTTCTTTGCGTTCTTCTTCTTCTGCTTCTTCTTCTTCTTCTTCTTCTTCTTCTTCTAAATAAAAATATTCTTCTAAATAACGCTGTGGACGTCGGGGAAAGGTGGTATTACGGTGACACTTTGTCCT
Source organism: Oratosquilla oratoria (assembly GCF_046742065.1). NCBI lineage: Eukaryota > Metazoa > Arthropoda > Malacostraca > Stomatopoda > Squillidae > Oratosquilla > Oratosquilla oratoria. The sequence continues at coordinate 15,609,550 of NC_134815.1, forward strand.
AAAAATATTCTTTGCAAATTCCTGGGTGAGTTTCAACTCGTTGATTGGCTGAGAGAGTGATGACGTCACGGCAACGGAGACAAATGATTGGCCGAGAGCAGTGACGTCACGGCAACGGAGACGGCTGATTGGCTGAGAGCGGGACGAAAAAATAAAATTCTCCAAAATGTTTCAATGTCACGACGTCCCTAACCGATTTGAACGGGGATCCGGCAAAAAAATTACAATGACGGACCCCGTGACACGGGCCATCCCTGTAAGGGTATAAATTGCATATACGCGGTCTTGGGACTCGAGCGGATCTAGAGGACTCGAGCGGATCTTTGAGACTCGAGCGGATCTAGAGGACTCGAGCGGATCTTTGGGACTTGAGCAGATCTAGAGGACTCGAGCGGATCTTTGGGACTCGAGCGGATCTTGAGGGCTCGAGCGGATCTTTGGGACTCGAGCGGATCTTGAGGACTCGAGCGGATCTACGGGACTCCACCAAAATATAGACTAAAAACACGTGGGCGTAAGTCTAAATAAAAATATTCTTCTAAATAACAAAAATGACGAAAATAAAAGAGGTGAATAATTTACAGTTGTTTATTTTATAGCCTTTGTTTGAAGGTGGGGCGTAGCCCCCCGCGAGCAAAGCGAGGTGCGCCGCAGGCCAAGCCCCCCGGCGCAGCCAGACTGGCGAAGCCAGGGGCTTGTATATATATATATATATATATATAGATATATATATATATATATATAGTATATATATATATAGTATATATATATATAGTATATATATATATAGTATATATATATATATGTATATATATATAATATATATATATATATATATATAGTATATGTATATATATATATATATATATATATATACATATATATATATATATATATATATATATATATATATACATATATATATACCAAGGCTTTTTCCCCCTTACCAGGGAGGTAGCCAAAAAGGACAAGGCATAAAATCATTCCCACCCATTCCATCCCCGAAAACACTCCACACCCCTCCACCCTCCCTCCCATCTTAGCACCTCCTAGATGACGGGTCATCCCTGCACCCTGTCCACTGCCCTGGGTCAGAAGCAGTGTTGCAGGACACAGCACATCCACAGCAAGGCCGCTTCATTAAATCGGTGACCCCCCCTCTCCGTCCCCCCATATATAAAATTTTAAGGTTCTTAAAGCCTTTTTACTTAATCTGTATTTAAAAACTGAAAATATTAAAAAACTTTATTTTATGATCATATATACATATACCAAAGGCTTTTTCCCTCTTACAAGGGAGGTAGCCAAAAAGAAAAAAAGGCATAATTATTATCATTGATTAGATAATGATTTTCAGTCTAGAAGTTAATTTGATATGAAAAATTAATTACATTAATTAACAATTTGGACCCCAGGTTTAAGATATTTTTACATATTTCATCCAGTTAGCTGTTACCTAAAATAAGATGGCTAGGCAAGTGAGGGGTCCTCACCATATGAATATATTTGTAAAAATCTTGTTTATTTTGTTTGATACATTCATGTATTTTAGTTCTCTAATTCAAATATTCTTCAGTCAACAGTTGTCACTCCTCTGGAAAGTGAAGCTGAAGACATTGGCTGCTGTCCAGTGTGTAGTAGGACTGGCTTTGGCTCTCATAATGAGCTAGCTCTTCATATTGATACTCATTTTTCGTGTAAGTCATCACTTGGTAAGTAACTTTTTTCTCACTTGTTAAATGCACTTATTGTATGCTCTAGTCTATCTATTTTAACCTGGTGGAGAGTTATTAAGGGTCAGAAATTGCACTGGATGTTGGAATAACATTTTTGGCAGCATGAAACTGTTCAATCAATCAATCAATCAATAACAGGAGTCCACTACTGAATAAAGACCTCTCCCAAATGCTTCTATGACTACGCCAACTTTTGCCACATTGCTCCCACAAACTTCTCGACCTATTGTCTCTCATCCTACTGTTTGGTGTCCCTCCATGTGGCATCCAGACAATAATACATGTACTCTATCTCCCATCCTCCTTTTTGGTCACTTTCCCAGCTCAGTTCCATTTGTACTTCTATATCACCTCTATGAGACAAATGACAAATACCTGCTAGTGGTGGTCAGGCAAGATAGGTAACAGAGAGAACCATCCATATGGTGCCCATTTTTAGAACTGGGCAGCCTTTTCACTATCCTCTGGAGGTGCAATTGTGAGGGGCTGGCACTTATTCTCCAAACTGAGTGCAAAATTTCATTCTAACAACTCCATTTTCTCATCCTTTTAACCCCTTCCATACGGTGCCGCATACGTAGGCGGCATGAGGAGCAAGTGGATACGCGAGGCTGCCATATCGGCGTCTTGATTATATTTATTGTAGTTGCCCCTGCGTAATGACATACTCTCAACTGTCTTCATCACATTTTCTATGGTTATCAAAATTCACGGGTGAAAGAGAGAACGATCGATATAAGCAGTGACTATATTTTATGATGCGAGTATTATTACGACACATCGTACATCTGGCAGCTAATGCTGCCCGCGAGATTTTGGCCCGTACTGAAGAGGTTAAGGGGCTGCCCAGCCATGTTTTACCTGTCCCACACCCACCCAACACCTATTTTTTGTACTTTTTATATTAGCTCATTGTGAACGATGAGTCATCCTTGTTCCTTGCCTGCTGCTTGGGTCTGAAGCACTGCAGCAAGACACAGCTTCCTTGAAGCAGGGCCCAACAGCTGAAGCTGGTTTACACCCACCACTTCATTACATGGTAACCCTCCCCACACATCCACTCAAGAATACATAGCAAGCAAAAAGAAATTCCTTTGAGCCACATATATTTATCATTCGTTTACAACCATTTTTTACTCAAAATTTCCTTTCCCCTCTCCCTTTTTGGCTCGAAAGACATTCCTCTTGTGCCAAAGGCCCTTTCACCCCATCCATCCCATTCTCAGTCTTCCCCCTCAAGTTCATTCCATCCACCTCTGCTTTCTGCACTTTTTTTTCACTTATTATTTCCATATGCTCAAACCATACCAGTATTCTTTGATCAAGCCTATCTGCCAGCTTCCTTTCTACCCTCCATTCCATGGCTCACCTCATCATTTCTCACTTTATCCACCTGTATAACCTCCAGTATACTTCTTAAACACTTCAATTCATTCATATTTAAAATCTTTCCATCTCCATTAAATTCCAAGTTTCAACCAAATAGTATCTTAGCCACATACACTCCATAATACAGACTTCTCTTTGCATTCATCTGTAGCTACATATATCACATGATGCTTTTTATTCCCTCAAACATTCATTTGCTTCTTTCACTCTGCAATTCACCTCCACCACATATCTCCATTCCTTGGTACATGTGACACTAAATATATTGAAAACTCTTCACTTCCTCTAGCTTCTCTCCTTCAAGACTTCCAACTCACTGCCACCCTCTCCTCTTGTACACTTCTTCATCTTTTGCCCAATTTACTTTCAACTTTCTCCTTTCAAGTACCTTCCCAAACATCATTGGCTGCCTAAGGCCAATCTTTGAGCCAGCCATAAGATCAATGTCATCAGTAAACAACAACTGGTTCACCTATTTCCCTCCACTCACTCTGACCACTTGCAAACTCATGCATGTCACCCTAACATTTACTTCCAGCACCACCCCATCCAAGTGCACATTGAACAACTATGGTGATATTACACAACCTTGGTACAGTCCCATTTTCATCACAGACCTTTTACTCATACAATTTCCAACCCTAACACAAGGTCTACTGCTTCTGTTAAAATGTGTAACTGCCCTTAAGAACTTTGTCCCTATTTCATACATCTGCAACATCTCCTACAATGCTTTTATGTCAACTCTATCATAAGCAATCTCCAGACCCATAAAAGCCCAAAAGACATCCTTACCTTTTGCTAAAAATTCCTTCGTGTCTTCCACACTACAAAAATTTGATCCTCACATACTCTTCCTTTTTTAAACTCGCACTGTCCCTCCCCAACTACTCTCTCAGTTCCCCTCCTCCTAATCTGCTCAATTAACATTCTCCCATATGCCTTTCCAACTACGCTCAGACTGATCTCCCTAAACCTACTATATACAGGTAGTTCTCGATATATGCGACTTCGATATATGCGAATTCGCGTATATGCGATTCAAGAATTTGCACCACTTTTTTATATGTGCGGGGATATATTCGAAGATATGCGATTTGACCTAAAAAAAAAAAAAAAAATAGTCGCGGCCGATTATTTTTTTCAAAATACCTATTATATATTTGAAGTTGGTGCGCATAAAGCCGTGTGGTAACACTGGCTGCATCAGCTAGGTAGAGCTGGCATCACTGCGGCGTTATCACAACAACACCGGCAGCTGTACAGACGGCATCGTCTTAGGCATCCTTCCTGTTTCATAGGCCAAACCATTGTCTTTCTGCAGGTAATTAAGCTTTTTTGATACACAAATTAATTATTTTTTTGGTAAAATTTTACTTTCGACCTTTGTTTGAATATAGCAATACAAAATTAAATAGTAATTTTGTAAATTAAAATGTATCAACGTAATATGCAATTTTGTGTGCGGAAATGAAAATAAAAATACGTTGCTACAACAGATTTCTTAAGTAACGAAGTCGTGTATGACGAATGGTACGCCATGTTTGTTGTGGTAGATGCCGACGTCGGAGAAATGAAAGGACGGTAAATTTGTCTAAAACTAAACTAAACTAAACTAACCTAACCTAACCTGTGTTTAATAAATCATTACCTGCAAATTAGATATCATCCAGCTGGTCCTCGTCGTCGTCGTCGTGAGAGACTTTGGCGGGCTTTTCAACCACTCTCTCAGCTTTTGTATGGCTATATTCCTCCAATGGTCGAAAGTAAAATTTTACAGGTTAGGTTAGGTTAGTTTACTTTACTTTACTTTAATTTAGACAAATTTATCGTTCTTTCATTTCTCCGACGTCGGAATCTACCATAACAAACATGGCGTACCATTCGTAGTACACAACTTCGTTACTTAAGAAATCTGTTTTAGCAAATTTTTTTATTTTCATTTCCGCACACAAAATTGCATATTACGTTCATACACTTTAATTTACAAAATTACTATTTAATTTTGTATTGCTATATTCCAACAAAGGTCGAAAGTAAAATTTTACCATTTTTTTCACAAACAAATTAATTTTTGATACTTATTACTGCCCCAATTAATTTCGTCAATTTTCACTCTCTGCAAGAATTATCGTTTATTCTCCGCACTGGATAAACTCTAAGCAGTAAGCCTGCCTGTGTATCTCCAGAGCACATCAACAGTCAGTTTAAGCGTAGCAAGCAGTCTGAAATGTGAATTATAAACAGACTGATTTTTCAAACAGCTGAAGAAAATACGCTTGGCGAAATAAGTGATGTTTATGGTAGCGTCTTTTCCCGAGGTTAATACTTACATGTCAGAGAGTGTTAATGTTGCAGAATATCATGCAGAATATATGAGATGCAGTATGTAAGCCCTTTGCCAAAATAAAATATGTAAAAAAAAAAAAAAAAAAAAAATCAATCCGAGTTGAGAACGTATCCCCCTTTTTCCCATAGGTTCAATAGTTCGATATATGCGAATTCGTTATATGCGGGGGGTCCGCGGAACGGAACCCCCGCATATAACGAGAACTACCTGTACCAAAGGCTTCTTCCCCCATTTAAAGGTAGCCAAAAATCTAAAACTACTATGTTCATATACAGGGTGTTTGGGATAGATTTGACACTTTTTTGGAAGGGAAAGAAAAACATCATATCTTTGCCAAACATTGATGTATTCTCAAAATTCAAAGTGCATCTCTTAGAGGATATTTTGCCAAATACAGCTCACTCAAAGAAGCTGCCCTGAGCCTCCACCATGGCCTCCAGGCGGGACCTGAGCCTGCAGCACGCGGCCTTCATGGTGTCCTTTGAGAGATACCTGAACACCAGCATGATCCTGGCAATCAGCTCGTCCTTGGTGTTGCAGGTGGCAAGATTGGTGTCTTTTTCAACTGTACCCCACACATAATAGTCCATGGAGTTGCAATCAGGCAAGTTGGGGGGGCCAGATGTTGAGACTGGTGAAGTCGTAGAAGTTCTCAGACAGCCACTATAGGGTTTTTCCGGATGTGTGACATGGAGCTGAGTCCTGCTGCCACATGTATGATCTTCCCACAGCCACCCTCTCCAAACGGCAGCAACCAGCCCTGGCCACTGGCTCTACGCAGGTGGCACCGATCCTCGAGGAGCTACGACTGCCTTGGGGAGTACCACAATCCTTTTTCTCAACATGCAATGTTACGTTTTTTCTGCACCGAGGGGTGATTTTCCGGCGATCACCCCTCTTTGTCTACTTTTAGCCGGAGATGTAGAGAGCAATCCTGGGCCCACCACAAAATACGCATGCCCAACATGCTCTAAACCCATTACCTCGAGCAGACAGACAAAGGGCTCAGTTCAGTGCAATATGTGCAAAAACTGGGCCCACCTCACTTGTACAACACTTGCTGACACAAACCAATACACAGACACTTGGACATGTTCTACCTGCCCTCCAGTAACCCCACTCCCACCTCCCCAACCACAGCCAGCACCCTCACCCACTCCCAATTTCCCTTTGCCCTTATCCCCAATCAGTACTCCCCTTCCTTTGTCCCCAATCTCTCCTTTCCCCCCCTCTAACCCAGATCCTATACCTTCCCCATTAACACCCCAACCTCAACCCCAAACGGCAACATACAACACATACAGAACACACATCAACATATTACAACACAACATTGACAGTATTAACACAAAAAAACATGAACTCGAACACTTTCTTAAACAACACAACATACACATTGCAATTATACAAGAAACAAAACTAAGACACTCACACAAAACACCATAATTTCATAATTACACCACCATCAGACAAGACCGGACCGACGGCAATGGCGGTGGACTCATCACCCTGATCCACCACTCCATCTGTTTTGTGGACACAAGTGCCACAACCAAAATTCTCCTCCCTACCACAGAGAACACTACAGAAATCCAATCCATTCGAATCCGCACAGGCAACAAATCAACACTGACAATAGTTAACATGTACATTCCCCCCAATCATCCCCCACAGTTCCAAACACCTTCAGGCCTCAATTTAGCCAACTAGCCTCAATCCCCAACCTGATCATGGGTGGTGACTTCAACGCCAAGTCGTCTGCCTGGTATGTCGACAACCCTGACACAGACAGGGCTTGATATACAGACTCAGTTTGACTCATTGACTATCATGAACAACACACATAATCATACACATATCCCACACCAAGCCCTATACACTCCCTCCTCTCCTGATATCACCTTCTGCTCCCCCTGCCTAACCCCAACAACATCATGGAGAGTGGTCGGAACCCTTGTTTCTGACCACCTTCCAATCATCATCACCACTAAAACAAGATGCACCCCAGTTGGCCACAGACACACATACACCAATTACAAGAGAGCTAACTGGGAAGCTTTTACTGAAGAGACAGAACAATATTTTGAAACACTTAACAGTACACCAATCACAAACATAAACAATGCTGTGCACACTTTTAATACAATTATACAAAATGCAGACAAGAGATACATCCCTAAAGGCAACAGAAAATCACACAACCCCCAACTTCACACCAGAAATCCAAGGCCTCATCAGACAACGAGACACGCTTAAACACAATACCCCCACACCTATCCCTCAAAACATAGCAGACCAAATACAAACACTAAACACTGTGATTGCCAATAAAATACACGAACAAAAAACACAAAATTGGCAAAACTTTATCAATACACTTGATCACAAAACAAACACCAGCAAATTGTACAAAACACTCAACAGCATTACACTATCCAACAGTAACACAACACGCTCTCATGCAGCAATAATCACAATAACAGACAATCTACCCCCAAACAGACAACAAGCAAACACACTCATAAATCATTTTGCACAGACAAGCCATCTCACTTCTCACCCTGATGACCGACGCACTATTCGACGTAAGAAAGACTTTCCCACAGACTCAGACTATACACCCTTCATAGACAGTCAGACAAAACACATACATAATCTCAAGCACTCATCTGCCTGTGGCCCTGATAACATAAGTAACATCCACCTAAAACACATTGGACCACAAGGTATACACACACTCACAAACATTGCAAACTACATCTATTCACACAACACTATACCCGACATCTGGAAACATGGTAAAATAATCACCATTCCAAAACCGAACAAACACCCAACAATCCCAACATCGTACCACCCAATCACACTTCTCTGCACCCCCTCTAATGTCATTGAATGCCTAATACTTAAACTTGTCACACCACATATTCCCCTTGCTGACTCACAACACGGTTTTAGGCCACTGTACTCCACAAACACTCTTCTGATAAACCTCACACAAAGAATTTTAGATGGCATCAATTCAGATAGGCCCCACCACAGAACACTTCATCAATTCAGATAGGCCCCACCACAGAACACTTCTTATAACATTAGACATTAGTAAAGCTTTTGATGCTATCCCCTGCCACAACCTAACAAATAAAAGATATAACACAGACATGCACAATAACACCAAAAGACGGCTGGCCAATTATCTGGCAGGTAAGAATGCTTATGTGTCATATAATGGCCAATCATTGCACATCAGAAACATTAAGAATGGAGTACCACAGGGCTCTGTTCTATCCCCCACACTCTTTAATCTATACATGCATGACTTACCCACACCAGAAACCTCAGAAATACAAATCTCTTCCTATGCAGACGACATAACAATCACATGCACACATCGTAACACAGACTCAAAATAGCTCAACATTTCTCACCAACTGGACAAAAGAACACAAATACATACCTCATCTCTACATCAACAACACTCTAATACCACACACAAACACACCGAAAATTCTTGATGTAACATACGATACATCCATGTCTTTCAAACAACACATCACAAACATAAAAAACAAATGCACACCTAGACTTAACGCACTTAAGTTAATCGCTGGAACAACATTTGGACAAAACAAAGAAACTAATACAACAATATACAAACAATGCATACGTCAGTGATGAATTGTGCGAGTCCTGCATGGGCTCCTAATCTCAGTGAGACACACCACAACATCCTTCAAATCATACAAAACAAAGCCCTAAAAACAATTACAAGCTGCACAAATACAACACCTACAGACCATTTACACCATGAAACAAAAGTCCTCAAAGTCAAAGACCACCTCGACATGAGAGGCACACAAGCACTTGCCGCAGCCACCACAAACACATCACACCCGCTACACTACATAGCAGAACACCCACACACACCAAGAAACATTAAAACAACATCCAAAGACCTGTATCACACACAGATACTCTCTTCTCTTCCTCCACAACCACCAAATAACAGCCTCCGGAAACATATTCATAATCATATCACTCACTGCTCCATTAACACACTGAAAGACAACACACTGCTGCATGCCAGACCCCCTGATATCCACCCTTCTGAATCCTCTCTCCCACGAAAGGACAGAGTCCACCTGGCCAGACTGCGGTGCGGCCACCACCCAGCACTTCTAAGCTACCAGAAGAGGCTGGATGACCGCATTGTGAACAGCTGCCCAGGATGTAATACTTCACCCCATACCATACAGCACATAATGGAAGACTGCATTATACACAATCATGCACGCAAACAACACAACATACACTCTATAAAGGATTTGTGGGAAAACCCAGTTTTGGCTGTGGCATTCCTTGGGGAGACGGGACTGCTTGGACAGACAGTCTAGGGAACGACAACAACAACAACAACAGTGGACAGCAACTCAATATAGCCGTCTGAAGTGAGTCTGAGTCCCTCTTCAAAGATGTGGGGTGGCATGACGTGGCCTTTGCTGGAAGCACACCCAAAGACCATCACAGTTTGAGGGAATTGGTCTTCATGAAGCACGAGACATTGTGTGGACTGTAGGCTAGCCACCTGTTGTTCTGTGTGTTGTGCAACTGGTCCTGGTAGAAGTTCTTCTCGTCTGAGAAGAACCAGAGCATCCCTGGCTCGACTGGATGTTTGACCTTGTTGAGGAGTTTCTTGGCTTTCATAAGGCAGTTCTCTTTGGCCTTGTCAGTGAATAGTTGGCCCTTGTGCCTCTTGTACGAGGAGTAGTGAAGATCCTCATTCATCACTTTCTTCATAGTCACCACTCTGATGCCCATCTCTCTCATCAAGGTCTGCATTGCCTTGCCTGGATCTTGCCACACCTTTTTTTGCAGCTTCTTGATGAATTTCATTGTGTGGACAGAGTCAGAACGCCTGCTATTATCCTTCCTGCTAGCCACTGCTTCCACATCTCTGGTATTAATCATGCAATGAGAGTGGGACAGGATAAGATCAGGGGACTCCACCATCCCCAAGTTTTATGGGGTTACCGAAGGTACACATAAATTGAGTATTTTTGAGGCCCATTATCACCTTCATAGGGTCTTCCACATACAACCTAGCTTTGGTGGTGGGCAAATGAATCAAGCCCCTAGTTGTGAACTTGTCCTGGATGTTAGAACTTGCATGTGTTCCTGAGGAAAATATGAGACATCAGTATGGAGAAGGATGAGGTCATGGTATCATTCGATGTCAAATCCATGTTTACATCTTTGCCATGACCTAGTAAAGTAACCCATGATGGTTATGGTGGAGATGCAGGGCTTCCTCAAGAAGGAAAATCTTTCTCTGGTTGTGCTACTGGGATTAGTAAATCTGTGCCTGGACTCAACTTTTTTCAGATTTGGAAATTCAGTTTATCATAAAAAAGTCGGGAACTTCATGGGTTTGCCAATATCCTGATATTGGCAAAGATCACCTCAAGGAGGAAATACTAACCACAGTTCCACCATCCTTGAAGTTGTGGGTTCAGTATGTTGATGACATATTGGCAGTTCTGAAGGAGGGGGATGTTGAAGATTTCCTGGGATAGCTCAGTAGAAAGAGCAAGGCAGTACAGTTTGAGACTGAAAAGGAGGTAGAAGGCCCGCTGCAGTTCCTAGACATCTTGGTGACACACAGCAGGAACTTGTGTCCACCAGTGAACACAGAAAGGCTATGCACACTGACTGTTGGACTATGAGAGTAACCATGTGGTGTACCACAAAAGGAGTGTTGTGAGGACATTGTGGAGCAGAGTGGAGAAGGTTTGTTCCATGGCTGACTCACTGAAAGAAAAGAACAGGTTGAGGAAGGCGTTCACGATAATGGATATCCTAACCAAGTGGTAAGGAGGCAGGTGGCACCACAAAGTGAAGTTGAGTGAAGTCTGTCATCGCTAGGGACAAGGATGATGATCCCACAAATGAAAGGGGTATCTTTTGCACAATATTTGCAGACATAAAACACTACACTCAGACAAAACATATGATCCATAACCTCAAGTACTTGTCTGTTTGTGATCCTGACAACATAAGTAACATCCACCTAAAACACCTTGTACCACATGGCATACATGCACTCCCAACATTGCAAACTACAGACATGCACGCAGTATCATACCTGACATCTGGAAACACAATCCCCAAACCAAACAAAAAACAAAGGATTACAAAGGTGGAGCATGCTGACAGGAGACCTTTTGGTCAATATCTAGGTCAGATGCAAAAAAAAATCATAATGATAATAAATGAATAAATAAAAACTATGATAATATAAATAACAATACAGTCGAACCTCGAAAGCCAGGACCCAGAATGCCCGGACCCTCGTATGACCGGTCGAAATGAACAAAGGGTGGACTTTTCAAGCAAAGTTCCCTATTTGTCCGGTAGGTGGCAGCGATGGCCATACACGTGTACTCAAACCCGGCCCAGTCAAGCCACCACCAGGGCTGTCGTTTCGTAGAATTTTGTACCAAAATGTAGTAAAATAGCGGTATGTGGCAACTGCACAAGGACATGAGGAAGTTTTTTCTTCATATCAGCGGGCTGTTAAAAACATTCAAAAACTCAAACTTTTGTTTAAAAATCATAGAACTAGTTATCAAATAATAAATGGTACATCAAAATATGACTTATATTGGTAATTGAGTTACAAAATATTATATCCCAAAAGATACGTTTTTACGGTGTAGAAAAAAGTTATACGCTAAAGTTTCAGCTCTCTTTTAGCACCAGGGCTGCCGTTTCATAGAATTTTGTACCAAAATGTTGTAAAATAGCGGCATGTGGCAACTGTACAAAGACATGAGGAATTTTTTTCTACATAGCGGGCTGTTAAAAACATTCAAAAACTCAAACTTTTGTTTAAAAATCATAGAACTAGTTATCAAATAATAAATGGTACATCAAAATGTGACTTTTATTGGTGATTGTTACTTATAAAATATTATACCCCAAAAGATACGTTTTTACGGTGTAGAAAAAAATTCTACACTAAAGTTTCAGCTTTCTTTTAGCGATAATAATATAATTTTTTTTTTTTTTTTTTTATATCTTACTGAATATGTTAGGGCATGGGGGCCTTATATACATTCAAGAATAAAAAACTAGAACCAACATTTTGTCAAAGTTTTACAAGTATATCTTGCTATGAAAGTCTGCACATGCCCGAGAAAAATGTATGCCCCAGTATGGCAACACTCCCATTCTACATGGCAGTGTAGAAAACGCGGCAACCCTGGCCACCACCACTGTCCCGTGTGCATACCTTCCAATATTTACAGTGTATGTAATAGAAAATACAGTACAGTACACTGTATGTACAGTACATTTCCATGCCTGTATTACATTTATTATTACAGAATTTGTAGTATTATAGTATTATTATTACAGTATTGTTATTATTACAGTGTTAGAGTATTATTCTTATGTGTTTCTATGCCATGCCATATCATACATTACCTATACGTATACCGCTACGAAAATATACGTGTGTTAGGGCGACATTTTCGATGACCGGACTTTTGGCATGACCGGACCGCCCTTCCCCCCAATTAGTCCGGGATTTCGAGGTTCGACTGTACTTTTGCCTCTGCAAATTCTTGTAATCTGTACTTTCCTGAAGAGGGCTATAGCTATTAGCTGAAATATAGAAGTTACACTTTCTTCTAAAGTTTCCTTTTATTCCGACTGTGGGTTCTTCATGATTTATATATATATATATATATATATATATATATATATATATATATATATATATATATATATATATATATATATATATATATATATATATATATAACATGGTTATCTTGGTCAGGGCATTGAACATGGAATCCAGCAGCTGGTTAATGTGCTCTTCCCATGTCTGAGAAAACTAAAATGTCATCTAAATAAAACCACTGATGATACAATTTAATACTGAGCGCATTAACCTTTGACAGGGAGGATAGAGAATTGCATACCCCCCCCCCAAAAAAAAAAAATAATAATAATAAAATAAATAAATAAATAAAAAAATAAATAAAGCAAAACTAAAAGGATGTATGTATGCCCTAAAGTGGCAAAGCAGCAAATTTCTTGAGCCAAGGGGGACAGGACAATCTGCCAAAAAAAACTCAACAAAAATCCATCTTAGAAAAAAATGTGATTTACCTATGTGCTCTATGCAATCCTCTATCCTTGACAAAGGGAAAGAATCCTTGGTGATCTTATTTCCTATGGAAAACAATGCAAAACCTCTGGCTACCATCTGGCTTATGCAAAAGCAAAATGGGCGAACAACACTTGTACCTGGTTGAATGAGGCCCATTTGCAACATGACATCAAAATCCTTCTGTAACAAGGGCACTTTATGAGGGTGCACTCTATACTGAATAAGCTCCACCGAGATGGCACCACCAACACCAATGCTCCAATGTCGTAAGCTACTGAGGTGGCCAGCCCCAGATTATTTTTAAACACCTTGGAGTATTTATCCCTCACAGCAAACAGTTCTCGTTTCCGCTCCACGTTCAGGTGCCCCAATTCCAACTTGAGCGGGCTCTAGCGGCAGTGTTCTCAGACCAAACACCCAACAGAGAAAGTCGGCAGGGGCCGTCCTCGGCTTGCTTGGCCAAGCCTGTGAGGCAAACGGGAGCCCCTAAAGGCTCCTCAGACCCTCACGTGGTAACCCTTTGACAAGTTGATGTGACACAGCCACTGTTTGTGGCTCCTATCTGGTGTAGCAATCACATAGTTGGCTACCCCCACCCTTTTAAACCACTTGGTACAGATCTTGATACTTAGCCTGCAAAGGGTTCCCTTTAAATGGCAGAAGAACCAGCACTAAGTTGCTTTCTTGTGAAACCAGTGTTTTGCATGGGACTGAGACTCGTCCAAATGTTCTGCATTGATTTTCCATCACTCAATTAAATTGTCTAATCTCTCCTATCCATTCTAAAAGGCTGAACTCCCTAGATCCATAACACAACAGCCAATGCTTAACAAGACAAATCCCTAAATATAAAAAAAGACACTGGGAAGCAATCATCACACAATGACTTAAAAATAAGCACATATTTGCGCAAAATAGACTCGATTGTCTGACGGCTTCTTTCCACTACGCCTACTGTGCAAAGGCATTAGAACCGTCACCAAAAGGGGAGAAGTACTGTCCACTTGCACACGACACGGTACCTCGATGACTAAAAGTGTATGTGAGATGACGCATTGTTGCTGTCGCCGTGACACTTCTCATAGCTACAGCCTCCACATATCTGGTAGCCGTACCGACCAGGGTCAACAAGAATTTATTTTCTCTCTGTGTTTTGTCAAAAGGTCCCACGACGTTCAGCTGTATTGCAGAAAAGGGTTTTGGTGTCTCCCGTTGGTTAGGAACACCGGCTACTTGACCGACATGACAATGTTAGCAGTGTCGTGTGACATCCTTCAGACTGCCTGGCCAAAAGAAGGCCCGACTTAGCCTCTCGCAGGTCATACGGACGCCAGGGTGGCCCCCAAAACATCCCCCGTGGGCCACTTCCAAGAGGGCTCTTCAGTAATCAGCGGGGATGACCAGCTTCTCCACAGCTGCCCAAGGCGCGTCATCCTTGGAAAAAGTAGGCAGTAACCACCATTGTCATATCACCCCGTCGTGAAGATGAAAAGCAGATGTCGGTCTCACCTCCACCTCATCCACTTTCTCCAAGAGTTGGGCCAACTCTTCGTCCTCCCTCTGATCTGCAGTCAGTGACTGTCTACCTGAAAAAAAATTATTTTAGTCTCCGAAAATAAAGTGACAAGGTCGTAACCCTCGCCTGGCTGCATGCATGTGTTATCCTGTACCTTAACTCTGGGGAGATCACAGGCTTCACCTGGAGAATGGGGGATGTTCCCCATTTTCCCTCCTGCCAAATCATTTCCAAAAATCACATCCATACCTTGAACAGGGAGCTCAGGCACGACAGCCACTGTTCCTACTCCTTCAGAACAATAAGACTCCATGTGCACCTAACCCCTATTGAAAATAGCACCACCTGCTCCTGCGTGGGGATTTCTGCCGGTTTCTCCCTCATTACTTCTGCTATCGGCATCCTGGCCTCATTCAAAAATCCCTCATCGGGTCCTAACTGCTGGAGGACTAGGTAAACTAATCCCATTTTAGTTACGTTACGTGTTGTCCCTGAAAATCTGCTAAAATCCGTAGTTCGGGAACGCTCAGCCTACTCAAAGCTTTGGCTGACAGCAGTTGTGATAAAACAGTTCCGCGTCGGCATCACTTACAATTCTTGCCATTTTGACGGAAAAAATAAGATCACTAGTAAAAAAATCCCGAGTAAAAAAATAGGAGAAAAAATCCCTAGTAAAATAATTGTATGCGCCAGTAAAAGCTAGGAAAGAAAATCCTTAATAAAAAAATACTCGCAAAGTACTAGTTTAAAGTTGGTTTAGCAATAAAAAACACATGAATCATTCTTGGAACTAAGGTCGCTACTGTCACGATCTCTGTCATAAACATCATATAATAGTCGCTGTCATGTTTAGTGAGTATGAAGTTGCATTTCAAGAGACAATAATCCAGGAACAAAAAATAAATAAATAAAATAATAACAGAAAATATAATTCCTATATATGACTATTTTAACAATTTATTGCCTTTCCATAAACTTGCAATGGAATATTCATGAAAGAAAACACTAATAATTTTCATAAAAGGAAGTTAGATATAAAAGGTTAAAGCAGATTAAAAATCACAGTACAAATAAGCTAAATCAAAGGAGCAAAGCCTAGTTTCAGACAAAAAAGATCTTGTCACCAAGCGCAAACATCGTACAAAAAGGTGACATGGACACACCCTAAAACTGGAATTAAGACAAAAAGTCCGGTCACCAATTGCAAACAAGTACAAAAAGGTGACGACGATACACTTAAACATAAGTATGAGTTGCATTAACTTATGTTAAGCGGCAAAAGAAGAAGAAGAAAAAAAAAAAAACAAGACTCGTGCTTGGACTGCCCTTAGTCTAACATAGTCATGAGATTCCCAGAAGCCACTAAGGCATAGACTGGCACCTAATGGCTTTAAATAAGACCGAACACACATAATCCTTACTTACTAATCTTAAGCCTATTCAGAGCCCATTACAGTACTTGTTTTAAATGCCGGCTTGCTAGGCCTGTCGCACAACCCTCCTCTTTTATCCAGGCTTGGGACCGGCATGTGGTTGGTTAGATATCCACATGGCAGAGTTCTGAGCCTCACATCTTAACCTAAAATGTCAAAGACATATAAAATAAAAATACATATATACTGTGATCCGACAATCAACTTGGATTGCTGGATGAACTAAAACTCCCTTTAATTTTTGGAGAAAGAAACCATACATTGACCTAAACACATAGACAGGAGGTGCATATAAAAGCAAGTCTCCTTAGATCCACACCGTACTTTAAAGAATTACAAACAATTTAAAATAGAAAATCTAAACTACACACACACACACACACACACTTTCAACGAACGGACGGCTTGAAGAACGTTCTGAAGAAAAGTGCCGATTGTGGATCCCAACGCAAAGAGAAGTGCCTTTTTGTATTTACAGGGTGGGGGGAAATTGCTCGTGGGGCAGTAGGTAAGTAGGAAAAGAGGAGAAGGGGAGGGATTGCTGGGGAAATGGAAGGAAATGAGGAAGTGGAGGACTTGGCCCAAGCAGACAAGTGTAAGGTCAACATGAAACGACCACCGGACCAAATCAGTGATGACGAAATGGCTAATAAAAATGTAAAGATTAGAAGTATAGAGAGGAGCAATACAGTAGAAAGTGACGAGAATATGTTCCAGGGATTTAAAGAGGAGAGAGTTGATAGGGTGATCGAGGACTTGGAACGTAGGTTAGGTAATGTTGACTCCATTTTCCAGAGAATTGAAAAGTTGGAAGAACTAGAGAAGGCAAACAGAAACTTAACTGATGAAATAGAGGGCCTAAAAAGACAGTTAAGAAATGTAAAGGAGGAGAATGAGAAATTGAAGAAGAATAGTAATGAAAACAGAGAGACAATAGCTAAAGAAGCTAAAAATTGGAGAACAACCCAAGAAGGGAATAAGGTTTCATTCACTGACATAGTCAAACAGCAATTGAAAGAACATAATGAAGACTCAGTTATTAAAGTGATGAGACAGAAGGAGAATATAGTAAGAGAATTAGCTGACAAAAAGAAATGTATAATTATATTAGGAATGGAAGAGAAACATAACCCAGATAGAACCGCAAGAATCAAGGAGGAAAATGAAAGAGTAAGCAGTTTATTAAAATTAGTCCAGGAAGATGAACCAGAAATTATAAAGGAAATTGAGGAAAAATTCAGACTCGGAAAATGTAGTACAGATAAGACCAGACCAATTAAGATTAAATTCAGGTCACAAACAACGGCAGAGAAAATTCTATCCAAAACAGGGAAACTAGCAACAAGTGATCAATATAAAAAGGTATGGATAAAAAGAGAAATGAATAAGGAGGAAAGAGAGGCAGAAAAGCAGAAAAGACTTGAAGCTAAGACAAAAAACGAGGAAAGAACGGAGTCAGAGAAAGAGAGATTCTATTGGAGAGTAGTGAACATGAAAATAAAGCAGTTCGACATACAAAAGAAAAACATAAGGGAAACAGAGAACACAATGGAAGTGGCAGAAAACTAAGAGCGTCTTACACAAATATAGATGGATTAATAACAGGATTGAATGAACTGAATGATTATTTGAAGGAAAAAGAACCGGACATAATGGGAATTGTAGAAACAAAATTAAAAGGCCCACTACCACCCAACAGTGTAGGACATGATGCATACAATTATTGGATTAGAAACAGAGAGAAAAAACAAGGGGGTGGAGTTATGTTCCTGACTAAGAAGGATATAAACGTGAAAGGTGTCATATATGGAAAAAATACAGTAGAGATGATTATGATAGAAGTGGAAGACCGAGATAAGAAGAGCAGAAAATTTGTGATCAATTATGTGCCTCCGAAAACAGCCTCATGGGAGGAGAGTGAACATAAAAGTATGTTAGAGGACACAAAGATAGCATTAAATAAAATAATGGAAGACGGAGGAAGAATAGTTATGATGGGCGACTTTAATTGCAAGGAAATCTGCTGGGAAGAAATGACAGTAAAGAGTGGTGATGACTCATGGGGAAATGCTCTACTTGAGATGATTACTGACCATTCAATGACACAATGGATACAGGAGAACACTAGGTATAGAAATGAAGAAGAACCATCGAGACTAGACTTAATAATTACATCTGAACCTAGAATAGTGGACAAGATTGAATATAAAACACCAATAGGTAAAAGTGACCACATATTGATTGAACTGGAACTTAATGAAGAAAAATATATCAAAAGAAATTAACAATATAGAAAAGGAAGAATGATGTATGAAAAAACAAACTTTGATAAAATAAGAGAATTCTTTCAACAAGAAAACTGGGAAGAAATATACAAAGAAGAAACATCAGTGGAAGAGAAATGGAATATTTTGACAAAAATTTACAAAAAAGGAGTGGAAAAGTATGTCCCAAGACAAAAACAAGAAAAAGAATATGTAAAATGCTGGTACAACAAAAGTTGTAGGGAGTTAAAAGACAAAAGAGACAAAGCCTGGACCAGATGGAAAAAAGACAGACCTGAAAAATGGAAAATATATACCTGTTATAGAAATGAATATGTACAAACGTGCAGAGAGGAAAAGAGAAAATATGAAAAAGACGTCATAGAAAAATGTAAAGATCAACCAAAACTATTCTACAGATTTGTAAACAATAAACTGAAAAACAAACAGGACTTGGAGAAATTAAGACAAGGGGGAGTTGAATACACTGAGGAAATGGAAATGGCGGAAATTATGAACAAACATTTTAAATCAGTGTTTACAAGGGAGAACATACAACCTGAAGAGATTGAATGGAAAGAGAAAGTCCCCCCTATAGAAGAAATAGAAGTATCAAAGAATGAAATATTGATACACTTGAGTAATCTTGATGTCAGAAAATCGCATGGACCAGATGAAATAGCAAACTGGATACTGAAAGAATGCAGGAATGAACTGGCAGACAAAATACATAGCATAATAAGCAGTTCTTTGAAAGAAGGAAAAGTTCCAGAAGATTGGAAAAAAGCAAACATAGTACCTATATATAAAGGAGGAAATAAAGAAGAACCTACCAACTATAGACCAGTCTCTCTAACAAGTACAATAGCAAAAATTTGTGAAAGAATTATCAAAAGTAGATGGGTAAAATACTTGGAAAAAAACAACGTACTAAATCCAAGGCAATTTGGATTCAGACAAGGACGATCATGCGTCACCAATTTAATATGTTTCTATTCAAGGCTAATAGATATAATACAAGAAAGAGATGGATTGTGCATTTCTAGACCTAAAAAAGACAAAGTACCACATAAGAAGTTGCTTAAGAAATTAGAATCTGAAGGAGGAATACAAGGTAAATTGCTAAATTGGATGGAAGACTTTTTGCAAGAAAGAAAAATGAGAGTAGTGATAAGAAACCAGCACTCAAAATGGAATGAAGTAATAAGCGGTGTCCCGCAGGGAACAGTTCTGGCCCCAATAATGTTTGCTATATATATTAATGATATGGATGAAGGAATTGAAAGCTATATGAGCTTCTTTGCAGATGATGCAAAACTACTGAAAAGAGTGAAAACTGAAGAAGATTATGAATCACTACAGAGAGATCTAAATAAAGTACAGGAATGGAGTAGGAAGTGGGAGATGGAGTTCAATACAAAAAAGTGTAGTATAATGGAATTTGGAAAAAGCAAAAACAGAATAACAGGATCATATAATTTGGGAGAAGAAGGAATAAAAAAAGTAGAAAATGAGAAGGACCTGGGAGTCATTGTTATGAATAATATGTCACCTGAGAAACATATAAATAAGATTTTTGGAGAAAGTTATAATTTAATAAGAACAATCAAAGTTGCATTTACATACCTGGATGAAGAAATGGTGAGGAAAATCCTAATCACCCTGATAAGACCAAGATTGGAATACGCAGCAACGATATGGTCACCAAGTACAAAAAAATGTATAAAAAAACTTGAAAGAATACAAAGAGCAATTACAAAATTGGCACCAACACTCTCAAAACTATCATATGAGGAGAGACTACAAAAACTTGAACTTCAGACACTAGAGCAAAGAAGAGAGAGAGGAGATTTGATAGCTATTTACAGAATCATGAAAGGCATAGAAATTACTGATAGAGAGAATCTGATAAAATGGGATGACAGAAATACAAGAGGACACGGAAAGAAAATAAAAAAAGACAGCTATAGAAGAGATTTGAAAAAGAACAGCTTTCCTCACAGAGTAATAGACAGTTGGAACAAGTTAGATGAGAAAGTGGTGTGTGCAAAAACAATACATGAATTTAAAAATAGTTGAGATAAAATGAGATATGAAGACGGGACCCCACGAGCATAGCTCCCCTTCCCGTAAAATACAACTAGGTAAATACAACTAGGTAAATACACACACATTCGTCGGATGGACGGCAAAGATTGGGGTTCCGAAGAAAAAGTGAAATTTTCGTGGATCTCAACGTCAAGGAAGTACCTTATCGTATTTACAGGGAAGGGGAAAGCTTGTGGTGTAGTGGGAAGGTGAGGAAAAAGAAGGGGAGGGATTACTGAAGGAAATGGAAGGAAACGAGGAAGGGGAGGACTTGGTCCAGGAGGCCAGGCGTTTTGTAAACAAGCAAAGGACCAATGATGATTTTGGAGAAGAAGGGATTAACAAAAATGTAAAGATTAGAAACATAGATAAGAGCAGCACAATGGAAGGTGAAGATAATAATTTCCAGGGATTTAATGAGGGAGGGGGGGAATACCAACCTCCCCCGATTAGCAAGATTAGGGGAAAAACTTGAGAAAATGACCAAACATTGGGAGAGTAGGTTCGGTAAAATAACAAAGATTGCGCAGAGTTGAAAAAATTGGAAGAACTAGAGAAGGTGAACAAAAACCTAACTAAAGAAATAGAAGAATTTAAAAAAATAAAAAAAAAGTTGAAAGAAGTAAAAGATGAGAATGAGGAATTTAAGAGAAATAATAAAGAGAATAAAGACTCCATAGCAAAAGAAGCACAGGGTTGGAAAAAAATCCAAGAGAACAGTAAAGTTGCATTTACTGACATAAAACAGCAAATGAAAAAACAAACTGAAGACTCGGTTATTAAAGTGATAAGACAGAAGGAGAATATAGTAAGAGACTTAGCAGATATAAAGAAATGTATAATTATATTAGGAATGGAAGAGAAGTACAGTCACTATCCGAGTTACGACGTACGCGAGTTACGACCACCCGTACTTATGACCCCATCTAGCAGATGCCTATTATGAGTTTACTGTACATGTCTGGCAGCACAGCGCATAAGATAGTTGTGGCAACCGGCATTGTGTACGGCAGTTATGGCAGAGATGGAAAAGTTGCTATACACGTGGTTGGAAGATAATAGGCAAAGAAATGTGAGAGTGACATTGCAAGCAGTGCAAAGTAAAGCTACAAGTTAATTTCACATGTTGAAAGAACGTGCAGGTGAAGAATATGCTTCACATGAGTTCATAGTGAGTGCTGGATAGTTTCGTTGCTTTCGAGAGCGTTACTAGGTTCACCACGTGTTGTCAAAAGGTGAGGCTGCTAGCAGTGATGCGCCTACAGCTAAGGCATTTGTGGAAGAGTTTGATAAATTATGGATGAAGGATATTTACGTACTTACGACCACGTCTAGCTGATGCCTATTATGAGTTTACTAATACGAATACACTATAATAAGTATTTTCTTTCTTTAACTTACCATATCATATTAACATCTAAGCAACTGAAAACAATACTGTATACAACTGTAGGAGAGAAGCCAAACGCAGAGTATGGGATCCAATGTATTTAACGTTTCGCCCACTAGGGCTTCTTCAGAAATTACATAGTGGACAAACATCTGACTCCCTATATAACCCGAGCTTGCGGGGAGAAACGAACATGAAACTGGTATTTAAAAAAAAAAAAAAAAAAAAAAAAAAAAGTAGATTGAACAACTTCACACCAGGCTTAATGACTCCCTTATGGGTCGATAGCCTTAAAAAAAGTCCACTATGTTATTTTGGGAGAAGCCCTGCTGGGCGCAACGTTAAATACATTGGATCCCATACTCTGCATTTGGCTTCTCTCCTACAGTGCTGTTGCAGTCATTGCTGCTTTTACTCAATGCTGTATACAAAGATAAATGTACTGTACCTGTATCTCACACTTAGAATGGATTGAAATGGATGAGAAAAATAGATCTTAAAATTCACATATATATAGAGTACATACAACAATTGAAGAATTAAGAAAAAATTATTAAAAGGAAATTACAATTTAAAAAACTTAAAAATTGTAAGCAAGGTTATATTTAATACGTGTATTTATTTACCTAGTTGTATTTTACGGGAAGGGGAGCTATGCTCGTGGGGTCCCGTCTTCATATCTCATTTTATCTAAACTATTTTTAAATTCATGTATTGTTTTTGCACACACCACTTTCTCATCTAACTTGTTCCAACTGTCTATTACTCTGTGAAGAAAGCTGTTCTTTTTCAAATCTCTTCTATAGCTGTCTTTTTTTATTTTCTTTCCGTGTCCTCTTGTATTTCTGTCATCCCATTTTATCAGATTCTCTCTATCAGTAATTTCTATGCCTTTCATGATTCTGTAAATAGCTATCAAATCTCCTATCTCTCTTCTTTGCTCTAGTGTCTGTAGTTCAAGTTTTTGTAGTCTCTCTTCATATGATAGTTTTGAGAGTGTTGGTGCCAATTTTGTAATTGCTCTTTGTATTCTTTCAAGTTTTTTTTATACATTTTTTTGTACTTGGTGACCATATCGTTGCTGCATATTCCAATCTTGGTCTTATCAGGGTGATTAGGATTTTCTTCACCATTTCTTCATCCAGGTATGTAAATGCCACTTTGATTGTTCTTATTAAATTATATCTTTCTCCAAAAATCTTATTTATATGTTTCTCAGGTGACATATTATTCATAACAATGACTCCCAGGTCCTTCTCATTTTCTACTTTTTTTTATTCCTTCTCCCAATTTATATGCTCCTGTTATTCTGTTTTTGCTTTTTCCAAATTCCATTATACTACACTTTTTTGTATTGAACTCCATCTCCCACTTCCTACTCCATTCCTGTACTTTATTTAGATCTCTCTGTAGTGATTCACAATCTTCTTCAGTTTTCACTCTTTTCAGTAGTTTTGCATCATCTGCAAAGAAGCTCATATAGCTTTCAATTCCTTCATCCATATCATTAATATATATAGCAAACATTATTGGGGCCAGAACTGTTCCCTGCGGAACACCGCTTATTACTTCATCCCATTTTGAGTGTTGGTCTCTTATCACTACTCTCATTTTTCTTTCTTGCAAAAAGTCCTCCATCCAATTTAGTAGTTTGCCCTGTATTCCTCCTTCAGTTTCTAATTTCTTAAGCAACTTCTTATGTGGTACTTTGTCAAAAGCTTTCTTTAGATCTAAAAATGCACAGTCCGCCCATCCATCTCTTTCTTGTATTATATCTATTAGCCTTGAATAGAAACATATTAAATTGGTGACGCATGATCGTCCTTGTCTGAATCCAAATTGCTTTGGATTTAACACTTTGTTTTTTTCTAAATATTTTACCCATCTACTTTTGATAATTCTTTCACAAATTTTTGCTATTGTACTTGTTAGAGAGACTGGTCTATAGTTGGTAGGTTCTTCTTTATTTCCTCCTTTATATATAGGTACTATATTTACATTTTTCCAATCTTCTGGAACTTTTCCTTCTTTCAAGGAACTGCTTATTATGTTATGTATTTTGTCTGCCAGTTCATTCCTGCATTCTTTTAGTATCCAGTTTGCTATTTCATCTGGTCCATGCGATTTTCTGACATCAAGATTACTCAAGTGTGTTAATATTTCATTCTTTGTTACTTCTATTTCCTCCATAGGGGGGACTTTCTCTTTCCATTCGTTCTCTTCAGGTTGTATGTTCTCCCTTGTAAACACTGATTTAAAATGTTTGTTCATAATTTCCGCCATTTCCATTTCCTCAGTGTATTCAACTCCCTCTTGTCTTAATTTCTCCAAGTCTTGTTTGTTTTTCAGTTTATTGTTTACAAATCTGTAGAATAGTTTTGGTTGATCTTTACACTTTTCTATGATATCTTTTTCATATTTTCTCTTTTCCTCTCTGCACATTTGTACATATTCATTTCTATAACAGGTATATATTTTCCATTTTTCAGGTCTTCTGTCTTTTTTCCATCTGGTCCAGGCTTTGTCTCTTTTGTCTTTTAACTCCCTACAACTTTTGTTGTACCAGCATTTTACATATTCTTTTTCTTGTTTTTGTCTTGGGACATACTTTTCCACTCCTTTTTTGTAAATTTTTGTCAAAATATTCCATTTCTCTTCCACTGATGTTTCTTCTTTGTATATTTCTTCCCAGTTTTCCTTTTGAAAGAATTCTCTTATTTTATCAAAGTTTGTTTTTTCATACATCATTCTTCCTTTTCTATATTGTTAATTTCTTTTGATATATTTTTCTTCATTAAGTTCCAGTTCAATCAATATGTGGTCACTTTTACCTATTGGTGTTTTATATTCAATCTTGTCCACTATTCTAGGTTCGGATGTAATTACTAGGTCTAGTCTCGATGGCTCTTCTTCATTTCTATACCTAGTGTTCTCCTGTATCCATTGTGTCATTGTATGGTCAGTAACCATCTCAAGTAGAGCGTTACCCCATGAGCCGTCTCCACCCTTTACTGTCATTTCTTCCCAGCAGATTTCTTTGCAATTAAAGTCGCCCATCATAACTATTCTTCCTCCCTCTTCCATTATCTTGTTTAATGTTATCTTTGTGTCCTCTAACATACTTTTATGTTCACTCTCCTCCCATGAGGCTGTTTTCGGAGGCACATAATTGATCACAAACTTTCTGCTCTTCTTATCTCTGTCTTCTACTTCCATCATTATCATCTCTACTGTATTCTTTCCATATGTGACACACTTCACGTTTATATCCTTCTTAGTCAGGAACATAACTCCACCCCCTTCCTTTTTCACTCTGTTTCTAATCCAATAATTATATGCATGTCCTACACTGTTGGGTGGTAGTGGACCTTTTAATTTTGTCTCTACAATTCCCATTATGTCCGGTTCTTTTTCTTTCAAATAATCATTCAGCTCATTCAATCCTGTTATTAATCCATCTATATTTGTGTAAGACACTCTTAGTTTTCTGCCACTTCCATTGTGTTCTCTGTTTCCCTTTTGTTTTTCTCTTGTATGTCGAGTTTCTTTAGTTTCATATTCACTATTATCCAATAGAATCTCTCTTTCTCTGACTCCGTTCTTATCTCGTTTTTTTTCCTTTGCTTCAAGTCTTTTCTGTTTTTCTTCCTCTCTTTCCTCTTTATTCATTTCCCTTTTTATCCATACCTTTTTATATTGTTCACTTGTTGCTAGTTTCCCTGTTTTGGATAAGATATTCTCAGCCGTAGTTTGTGACCTGAATTTAATCTTAATTGGTCTGGTCTTGTCTGTACTATATTTCCCGAGCCTGAATTTCTCTTCGATTTGTTTCATTATTTCTGGTTCATCTTCCTGAACTAATTCTAGTAAATTTCTTACGTTTTAATTTTCCTCTTTGATTCTTGTGGTTCTATCTGGGTTATGTTTCTCTTCCATTCCTAATATAATTATACATTTCTTTCTGTCTGCTAAGTCTCTTACCATATTCTCCTTCTGTCTCATCACTTTAATAACTGAGTTTTCAGTTTGTTCATTCATTTGCTGTCTGATTATGTCAGTGAATGCAACTTTGCTATTTTCTTGAATTTTTTTCCAACCCTCCTTGTTCTCCTTATTATTCTCCTTTAAGACTTTATTCTCATCTTTTACTTCTTTTAACTGTTTTTTTAATTCTTTAATTTCCTTAGTTAAGTTTTTGTTCGCCTTCTCTAGTTCTTCCAATTTTTCAACTCTCCGTATAATGTTGTTAACATGACCGAACCTACGCTCCAAGTCCTCGATCATCTTATCGACCTTCTCCTCTAGTCTTGTCAGTTGGGGGGGGGGGGGTCCCCCACCCTCTTTAAATCCCTGGAAAATATTCTCATCATCTTCTACTGTATTGCTCTTATCTATACTTCTAATCTTTACATTTTTGTTAGACATTTCATCATCGCTAAATTGGTCCGGCCCTAGTTTGTTTAGATTTCGTCTGCCTGCCTGGGCCAAGTTCTCACCTTCCTCATTTCCTTCCATTTCCCTCAGTAATCCCTCCCCTTCTCCTTTTTCCTTACTTTCCCTACACCACGAGCAATTTCCCCCCCACCCTGTAAAAACAATAGGTACTTCCTTTGCTTTGGGATCCACGAATTTCACTTTATCCTCAGAACGTCGTCTATGTCGTCCGTTCGTTGAAGTGTGTGTGTGTGTATATATACAGGTATAGTATATACATACAGTACCTGCATACGTATATATACTGAAATACAGTACAGTATTAAAACATTAAAAAAAAATAGAAAAAAATAATAAAAATTAAACTAAAAAGCATTGATAAATAAACAGTAAACAGCTTGTATTTAATAGTATTGAATAGAAAAAGTTACTTAAAAACGCAACAGATTGATATCATGTATCCTAGAGTAGAACCCTTGTGTCGGCCATTTTGAATAGGATCCGACTTACGACCAATCCGACTTACGACTGGTTGGTCAGAACCTATCTAGGTCGTAACTTGGATAGTGGCTGTATAAGCTAAATAGAACCACAAGAATCAAAGAGGAAAAAGAAAAAGTAAGCAGATTACTAGAATTAGTTCAGGAAGATGAACCTGAAATCATGAAACAAATTGAAGAGATGTATAGGCTCTGAAAATATAGTACAGATAAGACCAGACCAATTAAGATTAAATTCAGCTCACAAACGACAGCAGAGAATATCTTAGCAAAAACAGGGAACTAGCAAACAGTGAACAATATAAAAAGGTATTGATAAAAAGGGAAATGAATAAAGAGGAAAGAGAGGAGGACAAGAAGCTAAGGAAAAAAACGAGAACAGAACAGAGTCAGAAAAAGAGAAATTCTATTGGAGACTAGTGAATATGAAAGTGAGGAAATGGGCCATACCAGAGAAAAACAAAAGGGAAACAGAAAATTAAGAGTGTCTTACACAAATATAGATGGATTAATAACAGGATTGAATGAACTGAATGATTATCTGAAGGAAAAAGAACTGGACATAATGGGAATTGTAGAGACAAAATTAAAAGGTCCACTACCACCTAACAGTGTAGGACATGATGCATATAATTATTGGATTAGAAACAGAGAGACAAAACAGGGGGGTGGAGTTATGTTCCTGACTAAGAAGGATATAAACGTGAGGTGTGTCACATATGGAAAGAATACAGTAGAGATGATTATGATTGAAGTAGAAGACAGAGATAAGAAGAGCAGAAACTTCGTGATAAATTATGTGCCTCCAAAAACAGCCTCGTGGGAAGAGAGTGAACATAAAAGTATGTTAGAAGACACAAGGATAACATTAGCCCCTTCACTCTGGGTCAAAATCTCGTGGGCAGTAGCTGCCAGACGTGTGATGTTGTGTCATAATACTCGCATTATAAAAAATAAAGTTACCGCTGTATTGCTCATTCTCTTTCACCCGTAAATTTTGATAACCATAGAAAATATGATGAAGCCAGTTTACATAGTATGGGGGTCACGCAGGTACAACTACAGTATATTTAATCAAGACGCCGACATCGGCATCCTTGTGTACCCACTTGCTCCTCATGACGCCTACGTAGGCGTCATCGTATCGAAGAGGTTAAATAAGATAATGGAAGATGGAGGAAGAATAGTTATGGACGACTTTAATTGCAAAGAAGTCTGCTGGGAAGAGATGACAGTAAAAGGTGGAGACGACTCATGGGGAAATGTTCTACTTGATATGATTATTGACCATACAATGAGACAATGGATACTAGAGAGCACTAGGTATAGAAATGAAGAAGAACCATCGAGACAAGACCTAATAATCACATCTGAACCTAAAATAGTGGAAAAGATTGAATATAAGACACCAATAAGTAAAAATGACCACATATTGATTGAACTGGAGCTAAATGAGGAAAAATACATGAAAAGAAATGAACAATATAGAAAAGGAAGAGTGATGTATGAAAAAACAAACTTTGATAAAATAAGAGAATTCTTTCAAAAAGAAAACTGAGAAGAAATATACAAAGAAGAAACAACAATGGAAGAGAAATGGAATATTTTGACAAAAATTTACATAAAATGAGTGGAAAAGTATGTCCCAAGACAAAAACAAGAAAAAGAATATGTAAAGTGCTGGTACAGCAAAAGTTGTAGGGAGTTAAAAGACAAAAGAGATAAAGCTTGGACCAAATGGAAAAAAGACAGAAGACCTGAAAAATGGAAAATATATACCTGTTATAGAAATAAATATGTACAAGTGTGCAGAGAGGAAAAGAGAAAATATGAAAAAGATGTCATTGAAAAATGTAAAAATCAACCAAAACTATTTAACAGATTTGTAAACAACAAACTAAAAAACAAACAAGATTTAGAGAAATTACAACAAGGAGTTGAATACACAGAGGAAATAGAAATGGCAGAAATTATGAACAAGCATTTTAAATCAGTGTTTACAAGGGAGAACATACAACCTGGAGAGATCGAATGGGAAGAGAAAGTCCCCCCATGAAAGAGAAGTAACAAAGAATGAAATAATGAAACACTTGAGTAATCTTGATGTCAGAAAATCGCATGGACCAGATGAAATAGCAAACTGGATTTTGAAAGAATGCAGGAATGAACTGGCAGACAAAATACATAGCATAATAAACAGTTCCTTGAAAGAAGGAAAAGTTCCAAAATATTGGAAAAAAGCAAATATAGTACCTATATATAAAGGGGGAAATAAAGAAGACCCTACCAACTATAGACCAGTCTCTCTAACAAGTACAATAGCAAAAATTTGTTAAAGAATTGTCAAAAGTAGATGGGTAAAGTATTTAGAAAAAAACGTGCTAAATCCAAGGCAATTTGGATTCAGACAAGGACGATCATGCGTCACCAATTTAATATGTTTCTATTCAAGGCTAATAGATATAATACAAGAAAGAGATGGATGGGCTGATTGTGCATTTCTAGACCTAAAAAAAGCTTTTGACAAAGGACCACATAAGAAGTTGCTTAAGAAATTAGAAACTGAAGGAGGAATACAGGGCAAACTGCTTAAATGGATGGAAGACTTTTTGCAAGAAAGAAAAATGAGAGTAGTGATAAGAGACAAACACTCAAATTGGGATGAGGTAATAAGTGGTGTTCCACAAGGAACAGTTCTGGCCCCAATACTGTTTGCTATATATATTAATGATATGGATGAAGAAATTGAAAGTTATATGAGCTTCTTTGCAAATGATGCAAAACTATTAAAAAAAAGTGAACACGGAAGAAGATTGTGAATCACTACAGAGTGATCTAAATAAAGTATGGGAATGGAGTAAGAAGTGGGAGATGGAGTTCAATACTAAAAAGTGTAGTATAATGGAATTTGGAAAAAAGCAATAAAAGAAAGAAAAGAAAAGAAAAAAGAATAATAGGATCATATAAATTAGGAGAAGTAATAAAAAAAGTTGAAAATGAGAAGGACCAGGGAGTCATTATTATGAATATGTCACCTGAGAAACATATAAATAAGATTTTTGGAGAAACCTATAATTTAATAAGAACAGTCAAAGTGGCATTTACATACCTGGATGAAGAAATGGTGAAGAAAATACTAATCACTTTGATAAGACCAAGATTGGAATATGCAGCAACGATGTGGTCACCAAGTACAAAAAAATGTATAACAAAACTTGAAAGAATACAAAGAGCAATTACAAAATTGGCACCAACACTCTCAAAACTATCATATGAGGAGAGACTAGCAAAACTTGAGCTACAGACACTAGAGCAAAGAAGAGAGAGAGGAGATTTGATAACTATTTACAGAATCATGAAAGGCATAGAAATTATTGATAGAGTGAATCTAATAAAATGGGATAATAGAAATACAAGAGGACATGGAAAGAAAATCAAGAAAGACAGCTATAGAAGAGATATGAAAAAGAACAGCTTTCCTCACAGAGTAATAGACATTTGGAACAAGTTAGATGAGAAAGTGGTGTGTGCAAAAACAATTCATGAATTTAAAAACAGTTTAGAAAAAATGAGATATGAAGACAGGACACCATGAGCATAGCTCCCCTTCCCGTAAAATACAACTAGGTAAATACAACTAGGTAGATACGTATATATATATTATAACGGCATAGCCCTCAGTCGAGGGGAACAGCGAACAACTCTTTAGGCTGGGGTGAAACACGACCCTTGAGAAGGTCGCTAGACAAGTGTTTCTCAAGCTTGCGCCCCGCTGGCACACCATAAATAATGTAAGAACTCGGCGACTGGTCTTAAGTGTTGACAAAACACAGAACATAAGGCTGGACACTCTGAAGACAAACGTGGAGTGTGTAAAAGGGAAATATATATAAATTGGGAAACATGACAGTCCTCCCCTCCAAGGGGAGAAAATATGTGGTGGGGGGGAGCTGAACCTCTATATTTTCTCTATCCTTGAGTAGGACGTGAGTAGATGGGATGACGGGACCCTCTTACCAAATAAAAATTGAGCCCGGGCAAAGAAAATGTATATATATATATATATATATATATATATATATATATATATATATATATATATATATATATATATATATATATATACTGTATATAACGAGGTATCTTGATGAGGGCTCTGAACATGGAATCCAGCTGGCTAATGTGCTCTTCCCATGTCTGAGAAAACTATGTCATCTAAAGTACGACACTGTTGATACAAGTTAATACTGAGTACATTAACCTTTGAAAGTGAGGGTGGAGACTTACAGAAGAAAAAATAAATAAATAAATAAAAGGAGGTATGTCTGTCCTAAAGTGGTAAAGCAACAACTTTCTTGAGCCAAGGGGGACAGGGCAATCTGAATATATACATATATCTTAGACAAAATGTGATTACCCCACGTGCTCTATGCAATCCTTTATCCTTGACAAAGGGAAAGAATCCTTGGTGATCTTATTTCCTGTGGAAATTGCTGCAAAACCTCTGGCTACCGTCTGGCTTATGCAAAAGCAAAATGGGCGAACAACACTTGTACCTGGTCGAATGAGGCCCATTTGCAACATGACATCAAACTCATTCTGTAACAAGGGCACTTTATGAGGGTGCACTCTATACTGAATAAGCTCCACCAATGTTGTAAGCTACTAAGGTGGCCAGCCCCGGACCGTCTTTAAACACCTCGAAGTACTTATACCTCACAGTGAGCAGCTCTTGATTCCGCTCCACGTTCAGGTCCCCCAGTTCCGACTAGAGCAGCGGTGTTCTCAGACCAGACACCCAACAGAGAAAGTCGGCAGGGGGCGTCCTCGGATTGCTTGGCCGAGCCCGTGAAGCAAACGGGAGCCCCTAAAGGCTCCTCAGAGACCCTCACGCGGTAACCCTCTGATAAGTTGATGTGGCACAGCCACTGTTTGCGGCTCCTATCTGGTGGAGCAATCACGTAATTGGCTACCCTCACCCTTTTAAACCACTCGGTACAGATCTTGATACTTAGCCTGCAAAGCGTTTCCTTTAAATGGCAGAAGAATCAGCACTAAGTCGCCTTCTTGTCAAACCAGTGTTTTGCACAGGACTGAGACTCGTCCAAGTGTTCTGCATCAATTTTCCATTACTCAAATTAAGTTGTCTAATCTCTCCTATCCATTCTAAAAGGCTAAATTCCCTAGATCCCTAACACAATAGCTGGGAAGCGATCATCACACGATTACTAAAAAATAAACGCATATTTGCGCAGAATAAACTCGATTGTCTGGCAGCTTCTTTCCACTACGGCCATTGTGCAGTAACTAAAACCGTCACCAAAAAAGAAGCACCGTTCACCTGCACACAGTACAGTACCTCGAACTGACTAAAAGTGCTTGTGAGGTGACGAACTATTGCTGTCGCCGTGACACTTCTCGTAGCTACAGCCTCCACATACCTGGTGGCTGTATCGACCAGGGTAAACAAGAATCGGTTTCCTCTCCATGTCTTGTCGAGAGGTCCCATGACATCCAGCTGTATTGCAGAAAAGGGTTCCGGTTTCTCCCGTTGGTTGGTAGCCCTGGGTATTTGACCAATGTGACACTGTTGGCAGTGTCGTGTGACGTCCTTCCGATTGCCTGGTCAAAAGAAGGCCTGACTTAGCCTCTCGCAGGTCTTACGGATGCCTGGGTGGCCCCCAAAACATCTCTTGTGGGCCACTTCCAAGAGGGCCCTTCGGTAAGCAGCAGGGAAGACCAGCTGCCCAAGTCGAGTCGTCCTTTGAAAAAGTAGGCAGTAACCACCTTCATCACATCACCCTGTCACGAAGATGAAAGGCATATGTCGGTCTCGTCTTCTCGTTCGCTTCCTCCAAAAGTGGGGCCAACTCCTTGTCCTCACTCTGGGCTGCAATGAGCGACTGTCTACCTGAAAAAATCTTTTCTGGGGCAGAATTAACACGTATGTTAGTCTCCGAAAATAAAGCGACGAGGTCGTAACCCTCGCTTGGCTGCATGCTTATGTTCTCCTCTAACTTCCTAAAATCTGGGGAGCTCTCTGGTTTCACCTGGGGAATCGGTGGGTGGGAGGTTTTCCCCATTTTCCCTCCTGCCATGTCATTCCCTAAAATCACATAAATACCTTGAACAGGGAGCTCAGACACGACAGCCACTGTTCCTATCTCTTCAAAACACTCAGACTCCATGTGCACCTTCCCAATGGGAGCCCTGTACCTACCCACTCTCCAGTCTTCTCACCTTCCCCTTAGGAAATCCTAGTATCTTTCATTAGGCGCCTGGTTTGTACATTCACTTACGATCAGGCCCACCATCATCATTTCCTGTTGCTCCCGGTGTCTATGGTGGCAAAACTTTGCCTCATGTCCGGTTTTACCACAGAAGGAGCACTGGAGTGCTCGGCGTTGTTTGCCTGGGGAGTGTAAATTGTGTATTATCTTGGCCCTGCGAAGGAGGACTAGCCGGTTTCTTTGGCACTGGCGTCCCTTCGACTGGGCTTGATTAAACGACCCAGTAGGTGGGCGGGGCAGATGTACGTCCTTTCGGGCTAGGACAAACTCATCGGCCCTAGTGGCAGCCTCTTCTAAAGTGTAAAGATCCCTAAAGATCCCTATCTGAGAGGTGCGTGGCTACATCTTTCGACACGACGTTTAGAAAATCCTCTAAAAGGATAAGCTCAACGAACTTTTCAAAATCCTCCACAGCCGAAGCTCTCCATTTTAAAAAGACCTCTCGCTTAACTCGAGCCAGCTCTAAGTGGCTAATCTCCTGCGTCTTCTTACACTCGCGAAATCTCTGCCTATACATTTCTGGTATTAACGAGTATGCACTTAACACCTGGCGCTTCACTACCTCATAATCTTTGGCTTCCTTCTCAGGGCCATGTAAGTTTTCAATGCCTTTCTATTGAAAGGTTGTTGCAATAAGAAAGTCCAATACGAGCGCGGCCACTCCAGACATGTGGCCAGCCTTTCGGAACTAGGGAAAAAGTCGTGTAGGTGACTTTCTGAAAAAGTAGGAACTAACCTCATTGCCTTATCTAATTCGAAGGTGGACTGAGAAGATCTTCTACCACTGTGACTCACCCCCGCTAACCGTATCTGTGCCTGCGTGAGCTCATGTTGGAGCTGTAATTGGCGTGATATCGTAATATCCTGTTCCGGCGTGGGGTTTTCCGCCGGCTCCTCCCTCACTACTTCTGCTGTCGGCATCCTGGCCTCGTTCAAAAATCCCTCATCGGGTCCTAACGTTATGTTACGTGTTAAGTTGTATCCCTGAAAAGATGCTAAAATCCGTAGTTTGGGAACGCTCAGCCTACTCAAAGCTTCAACCAAGGGCCGTTGTGATAAAAACACTTCCGTGTCAGCGTCACTTACGATGCTCTCCATTTTGACGAAAAAAAAAAAATCAATAGTAAAAAGAAAATCCTTAGTAGAAAAAATACTAGCAAAGCACTAGTTTAAAATTGGTTTAGTAATACAAAGCACGTGAATCATTCCTGGAACTGAGGTCGCCACTGTCATGTTTAGTGAATATTAAGTTGTTCATTTCAAGAGATAATCCAGGAACAAATGAATTAATGACAATAGAATTATTATATTTAACTGCATTTTTAACAATTTATGGCCTTAACATAAATTTACAACGGGATTTTCACGAAAGAGAATACAAATTATTTTCACAAAAGGAAGTTATATCTAAGAAACATTAAAGCGGATTAAAAACTTGTAATACAAAACTTTATGAGCTTTAAAGGCCTTGGGGTTTTCAGAGTGGTACACAATTAATGGCCTAACTTTACAGTCGCTGCTAGCGTTAGCGCAAAGGGCAAGAGTAAGCCTATCATAGGCTTGTGGCCGGGTAGGCTCTCTTCTTCCGCTGTAATAAATGTGCACCTAGGCATTTTTTTTTTTTTCCAAAACAGCCCAGTTTCATCGCAGTTGAAAACTTGCTGTATGTGTCCATCTTGAGCTACTGTAGATTCAAAAATCTTTATGAAGTCTTCAGCTGCCTTAACATCTGCACTGGATGCTTCTCCATGTCTAATTACAGAGTGAATACTAGTGCATTTTTTTTTTTTCCAAACCATCCGCGACTGCCTTTAAATTCCTCACCAACAGTACCTTCCGATAGTTCTCCCTCCTTAGCTGCATCACGTTTAAGGTCTTGCAAGATAGCAATAGTCATTTATGGGATTATTGTTTCCGTAACAGTCACCAGCCAACTCCTTCTCCTTAATCCATACTAAAAGTAGGCACTCCATCTCATTATGTAGGTCTGTTCTAGGCTTCGAAATAATGATGACGCCTTTGGAAGGCTGCACCTTCTTTATTGCATCTTTCTGCTTAATGATCATGGATATTGTTGATGGATTGCGTCCATACTCTTTGGCTAAGTCACTCACCCGCACACCATGCTCATGTTTTGCAATTGTTTCATATTTTACCTCCATCGAGACAATTTTTTTCACTATCCTTGTCCTTACCTTTGGGATCCATGGTTATACACAAAAATAGAAATAATAATACACAAAACAGGCACAAACACGACAAACAAACAGCGAAGATGTAAACGAGAAGACAACACAAACTGAAGCGTCGGGAATCATCGGGAGCTGAGCGAACAGTCTGTCACCTACTGTTGGCATTTCAAATTAACACGCATCACCACATCGTACCTCAAAATTTTTGTCGTATGTTAGGGAGTAAATTTTCAAAAAATTTACATCATATCTAAATTTTTTGTATGTTAGGGCAATCGTATCTCAAGGTATCACTGTATGTGTAAGAAAGGTGATGTATGAAAACTACGGTTTAATAATTCAGTAGTTATATTTGAGAACTTACCGATCACCTTTGTTTTGACCTTTGTAGGTTCTGTAAAAGTAGCTGGTTTAGAAATGCAATATCTTGAAGGCCTTCTGAACCGAAGACGTGATCCCTTGGTTAGAGGTTTCCAAAAAAGAAGTCTTTCTTCATCCTGAGCTCAGGGTAATCAGACGACTGTTCCAACATTAGTGCGCACAGTGTACCAAGGAACTCTTACGAGTTCAAAAAGAGCTCAGAAGGCCATGGGTTAATATTTACTTTAAGTAATTTCTCAAAGTTAATTCCTGATTTATTAAACCAAAATAGTTACATAGATTTAATAAACAAAATAAAGAGGAGGGGAGTTTAATTGTATCTTATTTAAAGTTACGATAGGCGTGGTTCAAAGTTTCAGGAAAGGCTCCTGAATCAAAGAAAATAACACTTTGAGGGAAAGTTTCCCGAACTAAGGTAAACACTAAGATTCCCAATAACAATTACCACAACCTCCTCGACAACAAAAAGAAAGTGTTTAATGAATACAACACTTTCGAGGAAAATTTCAACAACTTTTTAAGAGCTAGAGACCTTACTTGATCTCTAGAGGCTAGTGCAGTCTTACAAGAAGGTCTCAAAGAGGTAGGTTCCGGAGCGACACAGTCGTTTTCTAATGAAATAACCTCCTCCAAGTTTGAGGCCTCTTCAAAGGGCTCCAACTCGCTAGCCTGCAAAATAGGATCCCCAGGGGATTCATCCTCATGACAGGAATGTAACTCAGCATGGAGTTCTAGAGGGATTAACCCCTTCCATACGGTGCCGCACACGTAGGCGTCATGAGGAGCAAGTGGATTCGCGACGCTGCCATATCGGCGTCTTGATTATATTTATTGTAGTCGCCCCTGTGTTTTTACATTCTCCCAAATGCGCCCTTAATCCCATTCTCTGTGGCTTTCAAAATTCGCGGGTGAAAGAGAGAACAATCGATATAAGCGGCGACTATATTTTATGATGCGAATATTATTTCGTTACGTCGTACGGCTGGCATTGGCTGCTGCCCGCGAGATTTAAGTCCCGTATTGAAGTGGTTAAAAGTCTAACGTTGACTTTGATAGAGTTTCCATCGGGCTTAATGCCATAGACTGTACATATCACATGGTCTTTGTCAGGAAAAGTTTCAACAACACAAACTAAGGGCCAGAAGGGTCTGGTCTTAAAAGGCAGTTTAAAAAAATCAATATCACCTTTTTCCCAGCTTCTAGAACTGTGGTATGCAGCTCTATCCCTTTCCCTTAAGCTGACCAAGTACTCTGTCAGCCATCTTTTCTTAAACTCTTCATAAAAATAATCCCTATAGTCTATGACTAAGTTAAGAAGAGAAGGATATTCTTCTCCTAATTCCCATTCAGGGACTTGTTCCAAATCGCCAAACATCAAGGAAGGAATGGTCCTTCCTATAAGGAAATGATTAGGGGTAATAACATCTACCTCATCTTTACAGGAACAATAAGTAAGAGGTCTATTGTTGAAATTTTTTTGAACATCAGACAAAAGAGTGGTAATCTCTGCCAGGGAAGGAACAGACCTACCCAATACCTTATAGAAACATTGTTTCACCGTCTGAATTAACCTTTCCCAAGTGGCACCATACCATGCAGCATAAACAGGGATGGTTCTGTGCTGAACAGGGGAGGTTTTAAACTTCTCTTCAAATTCAGAAGATGATAGAAGTTGTCCAATAATACTTCCCGCTTGTATAAAGGATTTGGCATTATCAGAATAAACTACTGAAGGAATTCCATATATGTTAGTAAATCTAACGAAAGCCAAAATGAACTCATCAGTGGACATAGAATCCACAACTTCCAAATGGACAGCTCTAGTATTAAAACAAGTAAAGATCAAAATGTAAGCCTTGAACTTATCTTCTTTTCTGTCTCTAACCCTTAAATGCCCCATATAATCCACACCAGTATGGGCAAAAGGCACACTTAAAGTTACTCTAGAGGCAGGTAAAGAGGAAGAAGGATAGTTAACAGCATGGGAATTATTTTTCTTACAAACTATACAACCCTTCAAAATGTTTAAAACAGCTCGTCTGGCTTTAAAGATCCAGAATCCATGCATGCAAAAGTCTGGTTGCATGTCCAGTCCCTGAGATGTAAACCTCTATTAAGCAATATCTCATTAATCCTCTCGACTATAGCAGGGAGGGAACAAAAGTCATTGGTAGTGTAGACCAGATTGTCTACATAGAATTTATCCTTAATTAAGGACGCAGTTAGACTGTCAGGTTGCATGGAAAGATGATGTTGGATAATGAAGTTCAATATGAAGGGAGAACAGATGAAACCAAAAATGATAGTACTATTTCTGTAAGGAATATATTGGTTGTTAATTCTCCTAAAGTAACAGAACCTATTACGATCACCCTCATCCTTCAAACGGATCTGCAAGAAGGCTTTCATAATATCTGCTAAAATGACAAAATTTTTGGTTCTGAAGTACAACAAGAGAGAGAGGAGGTTGTTCATCAAATCAACTCCCGGGAATGCAGCTTCATTTAAGGAAGGGGCTTTTCCTATTTTGAGAGAACAGCTGTTGTTCCCTAGACTGTCTGTCCGAGCAGTCCCATCTCCCCAAGGAATACCACAGCCAAAAGTGGGTTTTCCCACAAATCCTTTATAGAGTGTATGTTGTGTTGTTTGCGTGCATGATTGTGTATAATGCAGTCTTCCATTATGTGTTGTATGGTATGGGGTGAAGTATTACATCCTGGGCAGCTGTTCACAATGTGGTCATCCAGCCTCTTCTGGTAGCTTAGAAGTGCTGGGTGGTGGCCGCACCGCAGTCTGGCCAGATGGACTCTGTCCTTTCGTGGGAGAGAGGATTCAGAAGGGTGGATGTCAGGGGGTCTGACATGCAGCAATGTGTTGTCTTTCAATGTGGTAATGATAATGAGCGGTGAGTGATATGATTATGAATGTGTTTCCGGAGGCTGGTATTTGGTGGTTGTGGAGGAAGAGAAGAGAGTATCTGTGTGTGATACAGGTCTTTGGGTGTTGTTTTAATGTTTCTTGGTGTGTGTGGGTGTTCTGCTATGTAGTGTAGCGGGTGTGATGTGTTTGTGATGGCTGCGGCAAGTGTTTGTATGCCTCTCATGTCGAGGTGGTCTTTGACTTTGAGGACTTTTGTTTCATGGTGTAAATGGTCTGTAGGTGTTGTATTTGTGCAGCTTGTAATTGTTTTTAGGGCTTTGTTTTGTATGATTTGAAGGGTGTTGTGGTGTGTCTCACTGAGATTAGGAGCCCATGCAGGACTCGCATAATTCATCACTGAGCGTATGCATTGTTTGTATATTGTTGTATTAGTTTCTTTGTTTTGTCCGAATGTTGTTCCAGTGATTGACTTAAGTGCGTTAAGTCTAGGTGTGCATTTGTTTTTT
Source organism: Oratosquilla oratoria (assembly GCF_046742065.1). Taxonomy (NCBI): domain Eukaryota; kingdom Metazoa; phylum Arthropoda; class Malacostraca; order Stomatopoda; family Squillidae; genus Oratosquilla; species Oratosquilla oratoria. The sequence continues at coordinate 15,649,078 of NC_134815.1, forward strand.
ATGTTTGTGATGTGTTGTTTGAAAGATATGGATGTATCGTATGTTACACCAAGAATTTTCGGTGTGTTTGTGTGTGGTATTAGAGTGTTGTTGATGTAGAGATGAGGTATGTATTTGTGTTCTTTTGTCCAGTTGGTAAGATGTGTTGCTGTAGATTTGGTTGGAGCTATTTTGAGTCTGTTTGTGATGAGCCATGTGTTGAGTGTATCAAGGTATGGCTGGATTATTTCTGCAGCTTTGTCTGTGTTACGATGTGTGCATGTGATTGTTATGTCATCTGTGTAGGAAGAGATTTGTATTTCTGAGGTGTCTGGTGTGGGTAAGTCATGCATGTATAGATTAAAGAGCGTGGGGGATAGAACAGAGCCCTGTGGTACTCCATTCTTAATGTTTCTGATGTGCGATGATTGGCCATTATATGACACATAAGCATTCCTACCTGCCAGATAATTGGCCAGCCGTCTTTTGGTGTTATTGTGCATGTCTGTGTTATATCTTTTATTTGTTAGATTGTGGCGGGGGATTGCATCAAAAGCTTTACTAATGTCTAATGTTATAAGAAGTGTTCTGTGGTGGGGCCTATCTGAATTGATGCCATCTAAAATTCTTTGTGTGAGGTTTATCAGAAGAGTGTTTGTGGAGTGTAGTGGCCTAAAACCGTGTTGTGAGTCAGCAAGGGGAATATGTGGTGTGACAAGTTTAAGTATTAGGCATTCAATGACTTTAGAGGGGGTGCAGAGAAGTGTGATTAGGCGGTGCGATGTTGGGATTGTTGGGTCTTTGTTTGGTTTTGGAATGGTGATTATTTTACCATGCTTCCAGATGTCGGGTATAGTGTTGTGTGAATAACTGTAGTTTGCAATGTTTGTGAGTGCGTGTATACCTTGTGGTCCAATGTATTTTAGGTGGATGTTACTTATGTTATCAGGGCCACGGGCAGATGAGTGCTTGAGATTATGTATTATGTGTTTTGTCTGACTGTCTATGAAGGGTGTATAGTCTGAGTCTGTAGGAAAGTCTTTCTTATGTTGAATAATGCGTCGGTTGTCAGGGTGAGAAGTGAGATGGCTTGTCTGTGCAAAATGATTTATGGGTGTGTTTGCTTGTTGTCTGTTTGAGGATAAATTGTCTGTTGTTGTGATTATTGCTGCGTGAGAGAGTGTTGTGTTATTGTTGGATAGTGTAATGCTGTTGAGTGTTTTGTACAATTTGCTGGTGTTTTGTGATCAAGTGTATTGATAAAGTTTTACCAATTTTGTTTTTTGTTCGTGTATTTTATTGGCAATCACAGTGTTAAGTGTTTGTATTTGGTCTGCTATGTTTTGAGGGATAGGTGTGGGGGTATTGTGTTTAAGTGCATCTCGTTGTCTGATGAGGCCTTGGATTTCTGGTGTGAAGTTGGGGTTGCGTGGTTTTCTGTTGCCTCTAGGGATGTATCTCTTGTCTGCGTTTTGTATGATTGTATTAAAAGTGTGCACAGCATTGTTTATGTTTGTGATTGGTGTACTGTTAAGTGTTTCAAAATGTTGTTCTGTCTCTTCATTAAAAACTTCCCAGTTAGCTCTCTTGTAATTGGTGTATATGTGTGTCTGTGGCAACTGGGGTGCATCTTGTTTTGGTGGTGATGATGATTGGAAGGTGGTCAGAACCAAGGGTTCTGACCACTCTCCATGATGTTGTTGGGGTTAGGCAGGGGGAGCAAAAGGTGATATCAGGAGAGGAGGGAGTGTAGAGGGCTTGGTGTGGGATATGTGTATGATTATGTGTGTTGTTCATGATAGTCAATGAGTCAAGCTGAGAGAGCAGTTGAAAACAGGTCTTATTTTAGAGGTGGCAAGATCATCATTCTTGAGCACATGTCTATGGGGTATAAAATTTTTGCCAGGGACTCTTTTAGTAACTGGTTCAATAATACCCAAGGCCTCTTGCTGGTCAAACACAGCTTCATACTCCTCCCTAGGGCCCCTTTGCTCAAGCTTGTCATAGACCCTTTGTGCCACTGCCAAGGCAATCAATTTGAGAGAACAAGGTCCACCAAATGCTTTTTCCACACAAATGGGCTGTTTAAATTTATCAACTTCCAAAACATCAATGGCAGGGATTTGTTCTTTAATACCAATAGATTCTAAAGAATAAAAATTATCAATACCATATTCTGCATTAAAGTTAACAAAGACTTCCTGGAAAGGATCAAATTGTAAACTTACAGGTTCTAAACAGAAATTGACAAGTAACTTTTTCTTGCCTAACCTTTTGGGAGGAAAGTATTTAACAGTCCTTTTAGACTGAGTATAGGAAGTTTCCTTCTCAGGTTTCTTTAGAGAAATTCCATTGGTTTCTAAAAGAAGAAGTGTGGAAAATAAGAGAATCCCCATTGTATTCCTCAATACAATTTAAAGAATCAACTCCAAGGTCAGATTCGGGATTTATCCTCAAAGGTTTCTCCTTAAATTTGAAGCCATCAGAATTTTGTGCTTCATTAGAGGGCTTTTCAGAAATCCCCTTTATCATTCTCCTTATATAGAAAGGTTTCTCATTAGGAGGGATATATTGAACCCCGGTCCCGTATGGAATGAAACTATCAGCAAGTTTAATAACCTTGCAAGAGTGGCTACCATATAAAGGGGCTTTCTCAATAGAAAACTGCTGAAAGTTTTTGTTATGTATTGGCTTTTCCTGATGTGCTAATCAGTTTCCCTGCTCTTCATTGTCACACAGAAGGGTAGAAGGAAACATAGGCTTTCGGCACTGTGTGTATTTTACACTCTGTTTACATCATGACGCTTTGAGAAACGCGTGAACCAACATTTAACAAAACAAAAACAAAAGACACATATCACCATTAACCTAAACATTTCTTTAATGTGAATACATTACATATTCCTCCCATCTTATTTTTGATGGGTTTACACAAAATAAAATGTTACATGGTTTCTATTAACCTTTTACTAGGTTTCACTGACCTATTTGACCTTCTCAATAGAGGCTCAGTAGGAACATGAGGTTCATTAATAGATTTGTCAATATTATGATTAAGAAGTACTTCAGTGGCACCTGCAGGTTGTGAAATGGTATCACTGTTGAAGAAGCTTGATTATTTCTAACACTACATTCATTACAGCTCTTTGCAAGCTCTTCAATTTCATCAGAAAGCTTGGGCCACCAAATGTTTTCTCTAGCTTTGGCTTTCATTGCCACAATTCCATTATGACTGGAATGCAGTAGCTCTAACACTTTAGCTCTTAAGGGGGTACGCGACACCTGGAGGTCATTTTCTAAAATATTTAGAGTAAAGAGCTGAAACTTCTCAGGTAAATAGGTATCCATATTGCCTACATTTTAGGTGAAGCAGAATGATGTATGTACACATGTACACATGTACGTATACCAGTAGCGACATTTAAAAATGCACAGCACCATAATACGTGGACCAATTTGTTTTATATTTTGGCTATGATTAGTCAGTAGGCACACCTAGGGCCGGTCATTGAGTAATTGAACAATTTCCTTTATACTTTTGCATACAGGCATTTCAATTTTAATGTCTGGCAAAAATCGTGAAAAATAAAATATTTTTGCTCTTGTTTCCATTATTACTCCGAACTCTTTCATCCTATTCAAAATATTCGAACGATCGGCCCTAGCAGTTACTAAAAGTAATATTCCCTGTAAGTTTCATCTAAATCTGATGTATATTAGATTTTTTACGATTAAAAAAAGTAGAAAAATATCGAACGGAGATATGGCAACTTGAAATATGAATATATCTGTAACTTGCTTATAGTTTCACCAATTTGACTGATTTTTTCTTGGCTTAATTCTTATTATATAATAAGTACAGTAAAAATTATCAACATATTTTAATTATAAGTACTTTAAATACTGAAAAACTAAAGTATAAGTATGTCACAGTAGTGACGACGCACAGACGACAACATCATATAATTTGCTTTTTTGCACCTTTGGCGGTTTCTTCATATAAAACCTCTCTGCTGGGGGTCTTCAGGGTATCTAAATCATTGGAAAGAGGTTTATTTTCCAGTAGTGGGCGCCTTCTCTTTCCTCATCAGATTCCCCTCGCCAATCTATGTTGGTAGGGCACCCCCTCCAGCATCATATGATGTCCCTTCTTCTTTCTTCTTCCTGTATAGCCTTGATCTTTTTCCTCTTGCTTTCTTCTTTGGATTTAATCTTCCTCTTTGAATTGTTTAGTCTAATGTTGTCCTTTACCTCTGTCACCGTCACAGAGGTGCAGGTGAGGGCGGTGGTGGAGTGAGAGGTGGTGAGATCTTTAGTCGTCTTTGACTGCTTGCCATCTTTAACTGCTGTTTTTTGTCATTGTGATGTTCTTTTGTTCTTTTTGCTACCCATGATGACTGTACTAAAGAGTAATATGTACTAGCTAAAGTAATAGGTTGCAATGAGAGCTCATGAGACATGCGTACTTCCCTTTTCAGAGCTAGCCGGGAACTAACGCTTAGTTTCGCACAAAGTTGGCGAAATATTCTCCCTCCACCTTCCTCCCTTCCCCTCCACAATCGTATTGGCCGTTGATACACTGGGCGAGTGTAAATTCAATCAAATTTCAACGTTATTCGCTGCGCCTGAAGGTCCTAAGTGGCACGCCTCCCTCTAGTGTGGGTTGCGCCTTTAAATCTGTCCCTTTAAACCTCACCCAGGACCTTTAAATTGCGCGCGGCTGGAAAATTATTTGTCGGGATTTATCTCTAAATGGTATACGAACATTTTGAACACAGTTTTGAAAAATGCCATATCTTGACCAAATTCACCCCCCCCCCCCCAGGTGTCGTGTACCCCCTTAAGGCAGATGGAACAATAACTCTATTTTTAAATAGAACAACACCCTTAAGAATTGATAAATCATTTTTAACATGAGAATATTTTCTACAAACATCCAAATTGTTAGTCCATCCAAATTTTACATGAGAAATTAATTTACTCAGTACAGGATCTTCTTTTGTCATTTTCTGCACAGCTTCAAAAGAAAAGTTAAAAGCATTGAAATTTTCTATAAGTTTCACATATTCTGTTGGTGTACCTGAATTGATACAATCATCAATAGGTAACCTACTCAAAGCATCAGCAACTACATTGGTTTTACCACTTTTATGAACAAGATCATAGATATATTGTGACAACAGAACAGACCACCTGATTAATCTTGCATTCGAATTTATTGGAATTGCTTTGTTTTTTCCAAATAATCCAAGCAGTGGTTTATGATCAGTTCTCAACTCAAAATTCCTACCTAATAGATAGTATTGAAACTTTGTGACACCAAACACTAATGCTAGCCCTTCCCGGTCTGTCTGTGAGTAATTTTTCTCAGCAGAAGTAAGTTTTTTACTAGCGAATGGAATAGGTTTTTCAACATTATTTTCAACCTATATCAATACACAACCTACACCTACTGGAAAAGCATCATATTCTAGAATCAATTTTGACTTTCCATTAAAGCATGATAAGACATTAGATTTGCATAAAGCTTCTTTAATGACGTTATGAGATACTTGGCACTGGTTTGACCATACAAACTTGACATTGTTTTTTGTTAAATCATAGAGTGGTAACAAAATTTCAGAAAACTTAAGGATAAATCTACTATAGTGGGTGACTAATCCAAGAAATGACTGTAGCTCATGCAAGTTTTCTGGTACAGGAGCATCCCGAATAGCTTTAACCTTATTTGGTGATGGAGATAAGCCTTCTCCAGAAATTACATAGCCAAGGAAATCAATGACAGTTTTATTAAACTTGCATTTTTCCAGATTCAACTTGACATTAGCTTCAGCCAATTTATTCAAAACAAGCTTAACTTTATTACTTTGGTCTTCTCTCGACTTGGCACATATAAGGATGTCATCTAAATAAACAAACCATCAATATCAGTTAATAACTGTTATATGTACCTTTGAAAAATTCCCAGCGCTGATGCCAGTCCAAAAGGTAATCTTTTGTATTTAAACAATCCCTTTTCAGTTGAGATAACAAGGTATTACTGATCTCCAGAAAACTTTATTTGCAAATATGGATTACACAAGTCAAGCTTACAGAACACCTTATTATCTCCAACTGTAGCCAACATTTCATCAAGCTTAGGTAGTGGGTATTTCTCAATATTAATTTGACCATTCAGATGCTTAAAATCAGCACAAATTCTCATTTTTCCTGAATCCTTCAAGACGGGTACAATGGGTGAAGCCCAATCACTATAAGCTACAGGTTTTATGACTTCATTTTCTACAAGCTCATGTATAGCAATATCAACTCTTTGTGTGCTAAGGGTACTAGCCTTGCTTTGATGAATTTAGGAGTAGCATCTTTTTTATATATTTTAGCTTCAACTCCTTTAATAGGTAAATTTTCATTCACTTTATAGCTATCCAAAAGTTGTTTAGGATTATCAGAAACATCCATGTCATTTACCGAGTTCACTTTCAAAGCTTCATCTAAACCAGTGATCTTTATGCCTACTTTGTTCATTAGATCTCTTCCACATAAATCATTACAGTGTGAATCAGTAACAAAAAATATATGATTTGTATTATAGTTATTAAACCTTACTACAAGATCAACTTGACCTTTTACCTTTATTTGATGACTTCCATAAGCAGTCAATTCTTTGGAAGATGGAGTCATTTTAACATTTAGTACTTTTATCCAATTTTCACCTAACAATGAAACACATGAACCAGAATCTATCTCTAAAGGTATAGATTTATCATTTAACACAAAATTGTACATTTCTGGTTTAACAGATTTTAGACAATTACAAGAAACTTTCAGCAACATGCTTTTATCAACAACATCATAAGCACTACACTGGTGTTCTTCATGCTCTGGTTCAGGTTCAGAAACTGATTTTACGTTTTCTTAAAACTTTTAGAGTTATTTTGCTTGTATGCATCCTTTTGCTTAAATCTACAAATTTTCTCTAAATGACCCTGTTGACCACAATAGTGGCATTCCGAGTCTTTAAACCTACAAGCAGAACTTGGATGCAGGAAACCACAATGCTTACACTTTGACACAGTCTTGCTATGCACTTTTTGCGCTGTACCTGATAAACTGGGATTACCCCTCTCTCCTTCCCCCATGTGAGCTTTTTCAAGTGACAGAATGCGTTCTAGGAGTGTTGAAGATGTCTATGCTTCTAGTTTCAGGTCTTCGGCAAGTAGATATTTGAAATAGGGTTCATGGTCTACTGCCATGAACAGCTGGTCTCGCAGCCTGGCATCAAACATGGTACCAAAGTTGCAATCCTTTGCCAGTCTCTTCAAGTCTGCATAGAGCTCTTTCACAGTTTTTTTTTTCAACTTTACACTTGTTGAAAAGAACACAAGCTTCGGTGATAGGATGGCTTTGTAATGAAGTGGTATTTCATTAATGTAATCAGCTCATCATATGTCTTCGTAGTTGGCATATCTGGTGCTGTCAAATTTGCTAAAATTCCAAACATTTTTGTGCCTATGGACACAAATAATTGGTTCTTCTTGCCAGCATCACTTATATCCTGTGTGGCTACATGGGCTTCAAACAAAGCCAAATAGACATCAAAAGGGAGTTCTTCAGGGTTAAACAGCCCAATCTTGTTTGAAGATGCCATCTTTCACCCTGGTCTAGCTTTGTGGCTAGAAAACTGTCAGACACTTTAGGAAATTGTAACCCTTTCTCCTCTCAAGTAGGAGAAAACAAGTGATGTCCGGTGCCGTGTAACAGTAAGCAATGTAAGCAAAGGCACCTACACTCTGTGTGGTCACCTTTAGCATAGCTTATCCCAGCGTTATGATGCACGTAGTTGAAGAAAGCTTTCCTGCATTATGACCGTTTATCACTGTTTTCTGGCCTAAACCACCAGAAAAAACACTTTGACCCTCATTGCCATTGTTATGTATTGGCTTTTCCTGATGTGCCAATCAGTTTCCCTGCTCTTCATTGTCACACAGAAGGGTAGAAGGGAACATAGGCTTTCGGCACTGTGTGTATTTTACACTCTGTTTACATCATGGTGCTTCGAGAAGCGCGCAAACCAACATTTAACAAAACAAAAACAAAAGGCGCATATCACCATTAACCTAAACATTTCTTTAATGTGAATACACTACAGTTTTGTAGAATGTCATTTCCAATGATGCCTAAAACCTTCAGTTGATCTCCCTTCACCTTGGGAAAACTAGGGGAAACATAAAATTCATGATTGTTCATACTTTGGAGTACAGAGGATAATGAAGGAATTTGTATGGACAAGTTGAATCCTTTTATTGCAAAAAACAAACTAAACAGATTCATCCCAGAGGGGAGTTTTAAGTATGCAGTATAATTAAAACCTCTTTTATTCATTAGAGGTAAACCAAATGAAGAAACCAACTTGTCCATAGGAGGACTTAAACAAGGTCCTACTTTGTCCTCCACCAATTCCTTGTTAATGATGGAAAACTGGGCTCCAGTGTCTAATAGGAAGAGACATTGGGCAGTTCTCTTGCCTCTGACAACAGGAAGGGAAACCAAAGGAACAATTGAGTCTGATAAACCATGGAAATTAAACATTTTCCCTTCAGAAATAGGTAACTTGTTAACCATAGGACACATGGCTCCATGGTGCTCAGATTTGTTACACACAAAACATTTACAAGGCAGAGCAGCCTTTAACCCGGGGCATTCCAAAGAGCTATGTCCATGATTCAAACATTGGTTACACAATCCTAATTGAGCTGCTCTAGCTTTTCTGTGTTCAAGGAGAATATAGGAAGAGCACTTTGAACTTGCATGGTCAGAAGCGGGGCAAAATCTACATCTGAAGATAGACTTCTTAATGGGATCTGGATTGACCTTAAAGGAGTGACTAACTCCCTTGCTAGAATCAACAGGGTTTTTTTTTCAAGGAATTTTCCTTGAAGGCAAGGGAGCTGGTAGTATCACTTCATCTGGGTTTGATATTAAGGTCATCAGATCCCATTTTAAGTCTAAAACAGATTGATAAACTTAAACTTCTTTAAGTTGATTAAAATTGGGGTACAGTACAGTGAGACCTCTCATAAACGGACATTAATTAGCTGTGGTTGCAGTGTTTTTGCTGTGTTTTCGGTGTTTTGGAGTGTTTTTTGGGTGGCATAGTGATTGCACGCACTAAACAACAGCACAACTCGCTGAACCACTCGCTGAACTAGCATATGAGCAAAGACTATCCAAATTGAACAAAGAAGAGAAAGAGGAGATTTGCTGACTATCTATAGAATAATGAAAGGAATGGAAGTTTTAGACAGGAACGACCTGTTAGTGTGGGAAAACAGTAAAACGAGAGGACACGGAAAAAAATTGAAAAAGGATAGTTATAGAAAAAACTTGAAAAGGAACAGTTTCCCACACAGAGCAATAAATACATGGAACAAATTAGACAACAAAACAGTATGTGCAAACAATATACAAGATTTTAAGATAAAACTTGATGTGGAGAGATACAAAGACTGGTCACCACGAGCATAGCTCCCCACCCATATATTACAACTAGGTAAATACAAACACAGCTAATTAACGTCCGTTAATGAGAGATCTCACTGTAATTTGAATTAATCACCCGAGACAATTCAATCAAGAAAAATTTAGGTAATTTATTTAAAATTAATTTACTAATCAAAAGGAGGCCCTCGCTTCCAGCCTTAGTAAAGTCAACTCCAATCCCCTTAAGGTCTTGTAGTTTAGAATCTACAGACCTAATGTAACTTTCTAGGTCCTTCAACTTGGAGACCTCAGGTGCATTAATAATAGAATTTAACACCTTGTCTAAGATCTCTTCCTTATTAAAAAACAAATCATCAAGAAGAAGGAATGCAGTGTCATAATTAGAATCATCTACAGGTAAATTCTCCACTAAGCCTCCCCTCTGAGATACCCTTTTAAATAAATTAATTTCTGACTATTAGTCAGATTGGGAATACCAGCAATGGCATTCTGAAAACCCTTTTTAAAATTGAAGTAGGCAAAGGGATTGTGAGAATTGCTCTCAAAGTGTTGAAGAACAATAGGAGGGAGGGGAAGTTTTACAGAATCAACTCCAGTGGATTTGCTAGAATCACCAACCTTAGAACATTTGGACTTCCCTTAATTCTTGTCTCTCTTCCTTAAAAGGAGACAATTCTAGGAGGATAGACAGGCTGTAAGCCGGCCTTCGTTTTCACCTATCACAACTTTAAATAATAAAGCGCTAGATTGTAGCTCACAACAAAGGGTGGAGGATTAAGTTAAAGTCGAAATAGACTGCAAAAAAATTAAGTTAAATTCAAACATTCAAGATTAAATTCTCAAATTAGAGAAGATTAAATTGACTACTTTTAGAGAAGATTAAACCTATGAAAACTACGGTTTAATAATTCAATATTTATATTTGAGAACTTACCGGACACCTTTGTTTTAACCTACGTAGAATCTCTAAAAGTAGTTGGTTTAGAAATGCAATATCTTGAAGGCTTTCTGAACTGAAGACGTGATCCCTTGGTTAGAGGTTTGCAAAAAAGAAGTCCTTCTTCGTCAGCTCAGGGTAATCAGACGACTGTTCCGACGTTAGTGAGCACAGTGTACCAAGGGACTCTTACGAGTTCAAAAAGAGCTCAGAAGGCCATGGGTTTATATTTACTTTAAGTAATTTCTCAAAGTTAATTCCTGATTTATTAAACCAAAATAGTTACATAGATTTAATAAACAAAATAAAGAGGAGGGGAGTTTAATCGTATTGTATTTAAAGTTATGATAGGCATGGTTGGAAGTTTCAGAAAAGGCTCCTGAATCAAAGAAAATAACACTTTGAGGGAAAGTTTCCTGAACTAAGGTAAACACTAAGATTCCCAATAACAATTACCACAGATGTAAGATTATAAAAGACAAAATTAACATAATTGAATTTTTATTATAGCAATATGAATTTGGAAGCTTGTTATTAATTTAGCATACAAGATGTTTTGGTGACCCCACTTGGGGTTGTGACCCCGGGGTTGGGAAACAGTGCTCTAGATAATGGGAAAAAAATCTTAAAGGTAACACAGTTGTTAAGTAATGTAATGCATTTATTAGGTGTAGATTATATATGCTGTGGTGAGATAATATGAACTTTCCTTGTAATTGCCAATGTATTGTAAGCAATTTTTTGTAAGTTTATAATAACAGACTGTGATGATTTGGCTTTTCTCTATTTCATCATATGCAAAAAATTTTGTGCCTTGCAAAAATTACCCAGTATGCTCATTTGGCTCCTTAACCTACAGCACTTGGCCTTCCATCTGTAATATGGCAACACTAGACATGGCAATTTTTTATACTTTCAAAAATAAAGTGCATCTTATATGCCAGCAAATAATATATATATGATATAGATATGTATTCATTCTCCTAAAATAATCAATCATCTATTTCCCCACCTGGCTGAAACCATGAACAGTTGAAATGAACAGACAAAGGATTCTCTGCATTACTGTGTTTAAGTGAAGATCTAGTGTTGATGTGAATATATATGCATTATTATTATTATTTTTTACATATTGGCCATTGTAATAAAGTATTGTAGTGGTCAGACATAGTAATATCTTTCTTCTTTTACCAGTTACACCAGATGAAGTGGGATGGGAAGGGCGACTGGCACAAGATTTGGAGAAACAAGAGAAAGAGGTTCAGAGAATGAGAGAGCAGCAAGAATTTTCACTCCTTAGGGTGAGTCAGGAAATCAAGTTAAGTGTTTGCAGTTGCTTTTCTCTTGTTGTGTAATGTAATGTTTAACATTAGGATTTTGTTCGCCCATAATCAAGCAGAGTTTTGGATTAGGATATATCACCTCATGATGACATCAGAATGCAAATCAGGGCCCAGATACACAAAACTCTCCCAACTGTTAGGTTTTTCGCTGCAGGATATCCCATATTCAAATTTCTTATCAGTATCTTTAGAAACATACATACATACATATACCAAGGCTTTTTCCCCCTTACCAGGGAGGTAGCCAAAAAGGAAAAGGCATAAAATCATTCCCACCCATTCCATCCCCGAAAACACTCCACACCCCTCCACCCTCCCTCCCATCTTAGCACCTCCTAGATGACGGGTCATCCCTGCACCCTGTCCACTGCCCTGGGTCAGAAGCAGTGTCGCAAGATACAGCACATCCACAGCGAGGCCGCTTCATTAAATCGGCGACCCCCCCTCTCCGTCCCCCCATATAAAGGAGAGGACGGGGAGAAATCCCTTCGGGCTGCATCAAAATTTTTGCTCACACACACTACCTCACCCCCCATTCCCCCGTCCATTCCACCTCATGCATCACAACATTTTCCATATACAACCATTCTCCATTCACCCCTATCTTCTGTCCTCTCCCATCCTTCCTCAACAGACATTCCCCTCTTCCCCAAAGCCCCCTTCACCCCATCCATCCATCTCATCCTAGGACGTCCCCTCATGTTCACTCCCTCCACATCTGCCTTCCATACCTCCTTTACTAGTCTTTCTTCACTCATTCTTTCCATGTGTCCAAACCATCCTAATACTCTTTCATCAACCCTATCTCCCAACTCCCTTTCCACCCCTATTCTCCTCCTCACCTCCTCATTTCTCACTCTATCAAGCCTAGTAACCCCCATCATACTTCTCAGACACTTCATCTCAAACACATTCAAGCTCCTTCTCTCTTCCTCTCTTATGTTCCATGTTTCTGCCCCATACAGTGCTGTTGGCACAATCACTCCTTCATACAGTCTCCTCTTAGCATCCATTCCCAAATGTCTATTCCTCATTACACTTTTTAAACCACCAAGGCATTTACTCGCTTCTCTCAATCTACATTCTACCTCCACCTTCGCTCCACCTTTTCCTGCCACATTTGCACCCAAATATCTAAAACTATCCACTTCCTCCAGTTGCTCTCCCTTATTGCTTACTTCCAGATTACTGCCACTTTCACCCCTTGTACATCTCATCACCTTACTTTAACCCACATTTATCTTGAGCTTTCTTCTATCACACACTCTCCCAAACACTGTCACCAACTTCCTCAATTCCTCCTCCGATCCTGTCACAAGCGCAGTGTCGTCCACAAACAACAGCTGGCTCACCTCCCACTTTTCTCCATTTTCTTTAACCATCTCCAATCCCTGACCCACTACCCTTGCATTCACCTCTCGCACCACCCCATCCATGTATAAGTTGAACAGCCAGGGTGACATAACGCATCCCTGGTGAAGTCCCACCTTTACCTCAAACCACTCACTCTCTCCATTTCTAATCCTGACACAAGCTCTACTACTCTCATAAAAACTCTTGACAGCTCCGAGAAGCTTTCCTCCTATCCCGTATATCCGCATAACCTCCCACAGTGCCTTTCTGTCTACCCTGTCGTAAGCCTTTTCCAGATCCATAAAGGCCCAGAAAACATTCTTCCCCTTTCCTATAGCTTTCTCACATATCTGTCTTACCACAAAAATCTGATCTACACAACCTCTACCTGTCCTAAACCCACACTGTTCCTCACCAATTACTCCCTCTGTTCCTCTCCTAATCCTCTCAATCAAGATCCTCCCATAAGCCTTCCCAACTACACTTAACAAGCTAATCCCTCTGAAACTACTACATTCACACTTGTCCCCCTTTCCCTTGTAAAGTGGAACTATACAAGCACTCCTCCAGTCCTCTGGCACTCTACCTTCTCTCCAGCAAACATTAAATAACCTCACCACCCAGTCCACCATCACTATACCTCCTTTTTTAAGACATTCTGCATGGCATCCATCCAGACCAGGTGCCTTACCTGCTTTCATCATCTTGACTGCTGCCTTCACTTCATCCTTCCTTATTTCTCCTCCATTTTCCTCACTCATCACTGTCATTTCTTAGCATTTCCCACTGCAGCTATCTTTCCCTCCCTATCCTCCTTCACATTAAGCAACTCCCTAAAATATTCTGCCCATCTTCCCCTTATTACCTTCTCCTCCATTATCATCTCTCCATCTGCACCTTTTACCTTTTCTTCTCTACTTGATTCGCCTCCTCTTCCTCTCTTAATTTCTTTCCAAAACATCTTTTTATTACTTTCAAAATTTTCTGTCATACTCTTACCCCATTTTACATCTGCTCTCCTCTTTGCCTCCTTTACCCTTTTCTTTACTTTTCTTTTCTTTGTACCTCTCATATGACTCCCTCGTCCTATTTTGTAACCAATCTTTGTAAGCTCGCTTCTTCTCTTCTACAACCTTCTTCATTTCCTCATCCCACCATTCACTACCCTTCCTTCTATTTCCTCCTGTCCTTCTTGTTCCACACACCATCCTTGCACATTTTGTGACTCCCTCCTTGAACCATCCCCATTCCTCCTCCACACCTAGCTCTACTCTATCCTTCACTCCCTCCCACTCCTCTTTCAGCTTCCTCTTGTACTCCTTCTCCTTTTCCTCTTCATTTAAAGAGTTCACTCTAAGCACCTCCCTACCTTTTGTCCCTTTCCTCTTCCTCCATCTGTCCTCCACTCTCAACTTACCTTCCACCAGAAAATGATCTGATATTCCCCCACCCTCTCCCCTTAGCACATGTACATCCCTAACTCTTCCTATCATAATCCTATTTACCACTACATAGTCCATTAAAGCTCTATCTACCACCTTTCCCTCCACCACCCTCTCCCATGTGTACTTATGCTTGACTTTCTTCCGAAACACTGTATTTGCTATCATCAACTCTCTTTCTAGACACATTTCTACCATCAACTCTCTTTCTAGACACATTTCCACCATCAACTCTCCACTACGATTCTTTCCTGGAACTCCACATTTCCCAACCACTCCATCAATTGGCTCCTTTCCTACCCTAGCATTAAGGTCTCCCAGTATTATTACATTTACACTTCTCCCTAAACCCTCTATGCACTCATTTAAATCTATCAAAAAGGCCTCCCTTTCTTCTACATTCTTCTCACTGCCAGGCCCATATGCACTTACAAAAACCCACATCTCCTTTCCCAGATAATGGAGGCAAAAAGAATAGCATATATAAAAGGGGGAAGAGGATGACAGAAAATTTTGAAAGTAATAAAAAGATGTTTTGGAAAGAAAGCAAGAGAGGAAAGGGAGGTAAATCAAGTAGAGAAGAAAAGGTAAAAGATGCTAATGGAGAGATGACAGTGGAAGAGGTGGCGGTAAGAGGAAGATGGGCAAATTATTATAGGGAGTTCCTAAATGTGAAGGAAGACGGAGGGAAAGCTGGTTGCAGTGGAAGGCACTAAGAAAATGAGAGATGGATGAGGAAAATGGGGGATAAATAAGAAAAGATGAAGTGAAAGCAGTATTAAAATGATGAGAGCAGTCAAAGCACCTTGTTTAGATGGGTGTCATGCAGAGTGTCTAAATAAGGGGGTATAGTGATAGACTGGCTGGTGAGGTTGTTTCATGTTTGTCTTAAAGAAGGTAGAGTGCCAGAGGACTGGAGGAACACCTGTGTAGTTCTCCTTTACAAGGGAAAAGGGGACATATATAAATGTAGTAGTTTCAGAGGGCTCAATTTGTTGAGTGCAATTGGGAAGGTTTATGGGAGGGTTTTGATTGAGAGGATTAAGAGAGGAACAGAGGGAGTAATTATTGAGGAACAGAGTGGGTTTAGGACAGGTGGGGGTTGCATGTATCAGATTTTTGTGGTAAGGCAGATATGTGAGAAAGCTTTAGCAAATAGTAAGGATTTTTTTTCTGCCTTTATGTATTTGGAAAAAGCTTATGACAGGGTAGACAGGAATGCATTGTGGAATGTTTTGTAGATTTATGGGATAGTAGATGGTTAAAGAAAAGTGGGAGATAAGCTGGCTGTTGTTTGCTGATGACACTGCACTTGTCGCAAGATCAGAGGAGGGATTAAGAAAGTTAGTGACGGAGTTTGGGAAGGTGTATGAAATGAGAAAGTTGAAGGTAAATGTGGGCAAAAGTAAGGTGGTGAGATGTACAAGGGGAGAGGATGGCAGCAAATTGGAATTGAGTATTAAGGGAGAGAGACTGGAGGAGGTGGATAGTTTTAGATACTTTGGGTAGCATATGGGAAGAAAGGGAGGAATGGAGGTGGAGGTAGAATGTAGATTGAGAGAAGCAAGTAAATGTCTTGGGGGATTAAAAAGTGTAATGAGAAATAGATATTTGGGAATGGATGCTAAGAGAAGATTATATGAAGGGGTGGCTGTGCTAACAGCACTATATGGGGCAGAAACATGAAACATAAGAGAGGAAGAGTTTAAATGTGTTTGAGATGAAATGTCTGAGAAGTATGGTAAGGGTTACTAGGTTGGATAGAGTGAGAAATGAGGAAGAGAGTGGGAGTGGAAAAGGAATTGGGAGATAGGGTTGATGAAAGAGTATTAGGATGGTTTGGACACATCGGAACAATGAGAGAAGAAAAATTATTTAGAGAGGTGTGGAAGGCAGAGGTGAATGGGTGAACAGGAGGGGGCAACCAAGGATGAGATAGATGGATAGGGTAAAAGGGGCATTGAGAAAGAGATGGATGTCTATTGAGGAAGGAAGAAGATAGAAGATAGGGGTGAGTATAGAATGGTTGTGTATGGATGATGTTGTGAAGCATAGGAGTGGGTGGGGGATATGTAATTAGGGAGAGGTTATATGTGAATGTTATATGTATATATGTATTTACCTAGTTTTATTATACAGGAAGGGAGCTATGCTCATGGTGACCCATCTTTGTATCTTATAGCATCAAGTTTTTTCTTAAAATCTTGAATAGTGTTTGCACACACTATTTTCTTATCTAATTTGTTCCAGGTATCCACCACTCTATGTGGGAAGCTATTCTTTTTCAGATATCCTCTATAATTATCCTTTTTCAGTTTCTCTTCATGTCCTCTTGTTTTTCTGTTGTCCCAGGTTAATAAATCATCTCTATCTAGGATTTCCATCTCTTTCATGATTCTGTAAATAGTAGATCTCCTCTTTCTCTTCTTTGTTCCAGAGTTGGTAGTTCCAATTTGGAAAAATTTTTGTTTGTGTGTTAATTTGGAGAGAGTTGGTGCCATCTTTGTCATTGCTCTTTGTATTCTTTTTAATTTCTTTATAATTCTTTTAGTACTGGGTGTCCATAGTGTTGCTGTTTATGTGTGTATATATATATTTTACCTAGTTGTATTATATGGGAAGGGGAGCTATGCTCATAGTGACTCGTCTTTGTATCTCTCAGCACGTAGTTTGTTCTTAAATTCTTGTATGGATTTTGCACACTTGTTTCATCCAATTTATTCCAGACACTGTTTGGATTTTTTTTTTTTTTTTTTTTCAGATCTCTTCTATAACTATCCTTTTTTAGTTTCTTTTCATGTTCTCTTGTTTTTCTTTTATCCCACTTTAATAAGTCTTCTCTGTCATGGACTTCCATGTATTTACCTAGTTGTATTTTATGGGAAGGGGAGCTATGCATATCTCATTTTATCTAAACTATTTGTAAATTCATGTATTGTTTTTGCCTACACTACTTTCTCATCTAACTTGTTCCAACTGTCTATTACTCTGTGAGGAAAGCTGTTCTTTTTCAGATCTCTTCTATAGCTGTCTTTCTTGATTTTCTTTCCGTGTCCTCTTGTATTTCTATCATCCCATTTTATTAGATCCTCTCTATCAATAATTTCTATGCCTTTCATGATTCTGTAAATAGCTATCAAATCTCCTCTCTCTCTTCTATGCTCTAGTGTCTGTAGCTCAAGTTTTGCTAATCTCTCTTCATATGATAGTTTTGAGAGTGTTGGTGCCAATTTTGTAATTGCTCTTTGTATTCTTTCAAGTTTTGTTATACATTTTTTTGTACTTGGTGACCACATCGTTGCTGCATATTCCAATCTTGGTCTTATCAGGGTGATTAGTATTTTCTTCACCATTTCTTCATCCTGGTATGTAAATGCCACTTTGATTGTTCTTATTAAATTATAAGTTTCACCAAAAATCTTATTTATTTGTTTCGCAGGTGACATATTATTCATAACAATGACTCCCAGGTCCTTCTCATTTTCAACTTTTTTTATACTTTCTTCTCCCAATCTATATGATCCTGTTATTCTGTTTTTGTTGTTTCCAAATTCTATTATACTACACTTTTTAGTATTGAACTCCATCTCCCACTTCTTACTCCATTCCCAGACTTTATTTAGATCACTCTGAAGTGATTCACAATCATCTTCTGTGTTAACTTTTTTTAATAGTTTTGCATCATCTGCAAAGAAGCTCATATAACTTTCAATTTCTTCATCCATATCATTAATATATATATATAGCAAACATTATTGGGGCCAGAACTGTTCCTTGTGGAACACCACTTATTACTTCATCCCAATTTGAGTGTTTGTCTCCTATCACTACTCTCATTTTTCTTTCTTGCAAAAAGTCTTCCATCCATTTAAGCAGTTTGCCCTGTATTCCTCCTTCGGTTTCTAATTTCTTAAGCAACTTTTTATGTGGTACTTTGTCAAAAGCTTTTTTTAGGTCTAGAAATGCACAATCAGCCCATCCATCTCTTTCTTGTATTATATCTATTAGCCTCGAATAGAAACATATTAAATTGGTGATGCATGATTGTCCTTGTCTGAATCCAAATTGCCTTGGATTTAGCACGTTTTTTTCTAAATATTTTACCCATCTACTTTTGACATTTCTTTCACAAATTTTTGCTATTGTACTTGTTAGAGAGACTGGTCTATAGTTGGTAGGGTCCTCTTTATTTCCCCCTTTATATATAGGTACTATATGTGCTTGTTTCCAATCTTCTGGAACTTTTCCTTCTTTAAAGGAACTGTTTATTATACTATGTATTTTGTCTGCCAGTTCATTCCTGTATTCTTTCAAAATCCAGTTTGCTATTTCATCTAGTCCATACGATTTTCTGACATCAAGATTACTCAAGTGTTTCATTATTTCATTCTTTGTTACTTCTATTTCTTTCATAGTGGGGACTTTCTCTTTCCATTCAATTTCTCCAGGTTGTATGTTCTCCCTTGTAAACACTGATTTAAAATGCTTGTTCATAATTTCTGCCATTTCTATTTCCTCAGTGTATTCAACTTCTTCTTGTCTTAATTTCTCCAAATCTTGTTTGTTTTTCAGTTTGTTTACAAATCTGTAAAATGATTTTGGTTGATCTTTACATTTTTCTATGACATCTTTTTCATATTTTCTCTTTTCCTCTCTGCACGTTTGTACATATTTATTTCTATAACAAGTATATATTTTCCATTTTTCAGGCCTTTTGTCTTTCTTCAATTTTGGTCCAAGCTTTATCTCTTTTGTCTTTTAACTCTACAACTTTTGCTGTACCAGCACTTTATATATTCTTTTTCTTGTTTTTGTCTTGGGACATACTTTTCCACTCCTTTTTTGTAAATTTTTGTAAAAATATTCCATTTCTCTTCCACTGTTGTTTCTTCTTTGTATATTTCTTCCCAGTTTTCTTTTTGAAAGAATTCTCTTATTTTATCAAAGTTTGTTTTTTCATACATCACTCTTCCTCTTCTATATTGTTCATTTCTTTTCATGTATTTTTCCTCATTTAGTTCCAGTTCAATCAATATGTGGTCACTTTTACTTATTGGTGTTTTATATTCAATCTTTTCCACTATTCTGGGTTCAGATGTGATTATTAGGTCTAGTCTCGATGGCTCTTCTTCATTTCTATACCTAGTGTTATCCTGTATCCACTCTGTCATTGTATGGTCAATAATCATCTCGAGTAGAACATTTCCCCATGAGCCGTCTCCACCCTTTACTGTCATCTCTTCCCAGCAGACTTCTTTGCAATTAAAGTCGCCCATCATAACTATTCTTCCTCCATCTTCCATGATCTTATTTAATGTTATCTTTGTGTCTTCTAAAATACTCTTATGTTCACTCTCTTCCCACGAGGCTGTTTTTGGAGGCACATAATTTATCACGAAGTTTCTGCTCTTCTTATCTCTGTCTTCCACTTTGATCATAATTATCTCTACTGTATTCTTTCCATATGTGAAACACCTCACGTTTATATCCTTCTTAGTCAGGAACATAACTCCACCCCCTTGTTTTGTCTCTCTGTTTCTAATCCAATAATTGTATGCATTGTGTCCTATGCTGTTGGGTGGTAGTGGACCTTTTAATTTCATTTCTACAATTCCCATTATGTCCGGTTCTTTTTCCTTCAGATAATCATTCAGCTCATTCAGTCCTGTTATTAATCCATCTATATTTGTGTAAGACACTTTTAGTTTTCTGCCACTTACATTGTATTCTCTGTTTCCCTATTGTTTTTCTCTAGTATGTCGTATTTCCTTATTTTCATATTCACTACTCTGCAATAGAATTTTTCTTTTTCTGACTGTTCTGTTCTCGTTTTTTTCCTTAGCTTCATGTCTTTTCTTTTTTTCCTCCTCTCTTTCCTCTTTATTCATATCTCTTTTTATCCATACCTTTTTATATTGTTCACTTGTTGGTAGTTTCCCTGTTTTTGCTAAGATATTCTCTGCCGTCGTTTGTGACCTGAATTTAATTTTAATTGGTCTGGACTTATCTGTACTATACTTTCCGAGTCTATACATTTCTTCAATTTGTTTCATGATTTCAGGTTCATCTTCCTGAACTAATTCTAGTAAACTGCTTACTTTTTCTTTTTCCTCATTGATTCTTGTGGTTCTATTTGGGTTATATTTCTCTTCCATTCCTAATATAATTATACATTTCTTTTGATCTGTTAAGGACCTTACTGTATTCTCCTTCTGTCTCATCACTTTAATAACTGAGTCTTCAGTTTGTTCTTTCATTTGCTGTTTAATTATGTGAGTAAATGCAACTCTACTGTTTTCTTGGATCTTTTTCCAACCCTGTGCTTCCTTTGCTATGGCCTCTTTATTGTCTTTATTATTCCTCTTTAATTCCTCATTCTCCTCTTTTACTTCTTTTAACCCCGTCCATACAGTGCCGCATACGTAGGCGGCATGAGGAGCAAGTGGATACGCGAGGCTGCCATATCGGCGTCTTGATTATATTTATTGTAGTTGCCCCTGCATAATGACATACTCTCTAAACTGTCTTCATCACATTTTCTATGGTTATCAAAAACCATGGGTGAAAGAGTGAACGATCGATATAAGCGGTGACTATATTCTACGATGCGAGTATTATTACGACACATCATACGTCTGGCAGCTAATGCTGCCCACGAGATTTTGGCCCGTACTGAAGAGGTTAACTGCCTTTTTAAATCTTCTATTTCTTTAGTTAAGTTTTTGTTCACCTTCTTAAGTTCTTCCAGTTTTTCAGCTCTTTGCGCAATCTTTGCTAAGTTACCGAACCTCTTCTCCCAATGTTCGGTCATTTGTTCAAGTTTTTCCTCTAGTCTTGCCTATCGGGGGAGGTTGGTATCCTCCCCCCCTTCATTAAATCCCTGGAAATTATTTTCTTCACCTTCCATTGTGCTGCTCTTATCTATATTTCTAATCTTCATGCTTTTACTGATATTTTCGATTTCCCCAGTGTCGTCAGCTGATCTTTTGTTTACATTTTTTCTGCTGTTAGGGGGAGTCCGTTCATCTCCCTCCTCATTTTCTTCCATTTCCCTCAGTAATCCCTCCCCTTCTCCCCTTTCATTACCTTTTTACTACACCACGAGATTTCCCCATCCTCGTAGTTGAGATCCACGAAAAATGCGTTTTTTTTTTTTTTTCAGAGTTCCAATCCACGCCGTGAATCCGACGAAAGTGTATTTACCTAGTTGTATTTTACGGGAAGGGGAGCTATGCTCGTGGGGTCCCTTCTTCATATCTCATTTTATCTAAACTATTTTTAAATTCATGTATTGTTTTTGCACACACCACTTTCTCATCTAACTTGTTCCAACTGTCTATTACTCTGTGAGGAAAGCTGTTCTTTTTCAAGTCTCTTCTATAGCTGTCTTTTTTTATTTTCTTTCCGTGTCCTCTTGTATTTCTGTCATCCCATTTTATCAGATTCTCTCTATCAGTAATTTCTATGCCTTTCATGATTCTGTAAATAGCTATCAAATCTCCTCTCTCTCTTCTTTGCTCTAGTGTCTGTAGTTCAAGTTTTGCTAGTCTCTCTTCATATGATAGTTTTGAGAGTGTTGGTGCCAATTTTGTAATTTCTCTTTGTATTTTTTCAATTTTTTTTATACATTTTTTTGTACTTGGTGACCATATCGTTGCTGCATATTCCAATCTTGGTCTTATCAGGGTGATTAGTATTTTCTTCACCATTTCTTCATCCAGGTATGTGAATGCAACTTTGATTGTTCTTATTAAATTATAAGTTTCTCCAAAAATCTTTTTATATGTTTCTCAGGTGACATATTATTCATAACAATGACTCCCAGGTCCTTCTCATTTTCTACTTTTTTTATTCCTTCTTCTCCCAATTTATATGATCCTGTTATTCTGTTTTTGTTGTTTCCAAATTCCATTATACTACACTTTTTTGTATTGAACTCCATCTCCCACTTCCTACTCCATTCCTGTACTTTATTTAGATCTCTCTGTAGTGATTCACAATCTTCTTCAGTTTTCACTCTTTTCAGTAGTTTTGCATCATCTGCAAAGAAGCTCATATAGCTTTCAATTCCTTCATCCATATCATTAATATATATAGCAAACATTATTGGGGCCAGAACTGTTCCCTGCGGAACACCGCTTATTACTTCATCCCATTTTGAGTGTTGGTCTCTTATCACTACTCTCATTTTTCTTTCTTGCAAAAAGTCTTCCATCCAATTTAGCAGTTTGCCCTGTATTCCTCCTTCAGTTTCTAATTTCTTAAGCAACTTCTTATGTGGTACTTTGTCAAAAGCTTTCTTTAGGTCTAGAAATGCACAATCAGCCCATCCATCTCTTTCTTGTATTATATCTATTAGCCTCGAATAGAAACATATTAAATTGGTGACGCATGATCGTCCTTGTCTGAATCCAAATTGCCTTGGGTTTAGCACGTTGTTTTTTTCTAAATATTTTACCCATCTACTTTTGATGATTCTTTCACAAATTTTTGCTATTGTACTTGTTAGAGAGACTGGTCTATAGTTGGTAGGTTCTTCTTTATTTCCTCCTTATATATAGGTACTATATGTGCTTTTTTCCAATCTTCTGGAACTTTTCCTTCTTTCAAGGAACTGTTTAGTATGCTATGTATTTTGTCTGCCAGTTCATTCCTGCATTCTTTCAAAATCCAGTTTGCTATTTCATCTGGTCCATGCGATTTTCTGACATCAAGATTACTCAAGTGTTTCAATATTCATTCTTTGTTACTTCTATTTCTTTCATAGTGGGGACTTTCTCTTTCCATTCGTTCTCTTCAGGTTGTATGTTCTCCCTTGTAAACACTGATTTAAAATGTTTGTTCATAATTTCTGCCATTTCCATTTCCTCTGTGTATTCAACTCCCCCTTGTCTTAATTTCTCCAAGTCTTGTTTGTTTTTCAGTTTATTGTTTACAAATCTGTAGAATAGTTTTGGTTGATCTTTACATTTTTCTATGACATCTTTTTCATATTTTCTCTTTTCCTCTCTGCACGTTTGTACATATTCATTTCTATAACAGGTATATATTTTCCATTTTTCAGGCCTTTTGTCTTTTTTCCATCTGGTCCAGGCTTTGTCTCTTTTGTCTTTTAACTCCCTACAACTTTTGTTGTACCAGCATTTTACATATTCTTTTTCTTGTTTTTGTCTTGGGACATACTTTTCCACTCCTTTTTTTGTAAATGTTTGTCAAAATATTCCATTTCTCTTCTACTGTTGTTTCTTCTTTGTATATTTCTTCCCAGTTTTCTTTTTGAAAGAATTCTCTTATTTTATCAAAGTTTGTTTTTTCATACATTCTTCCTTTTCTATATTGTTCATTTCTTTTCATATATTTTTCTTCATTAAGTTCCAGTTCAATCAATATGTGGTCACTTTTACTTATTGGTGTTTTATATTCAATCTTTTCCACTATTCTGGGTTCAGATGTAATTATTAGGTCTAGTCTCGATGGCTCTTCTTCATTTCTATACCTAGTGTTCTCCTGTATCCATTGTGTCATTGTATGGTCAGTAATCTCAAGTAGAGCGTTTCCCCATGAGCCGTCTCCACCCTTTACTGTCATCTCTTCCCAGCAGACTTCTTTGCAATTAAAGTCGCCCATCATAACTATTCTTCCTCTATCTTCCATTATCTTGTTTAATGCTATCTTTGTGTCCTCTAACATACTCTTATGTTCACTCTCTTCCCATGAGGCTGTTTTCGGGGGCACATAATTTATCACAAACTTTCTGCTCTTCTTATCTCTGTCTTCTACTTCCATCATTATCATCTCTACTGTATTCTTTCCATATGTGACACTCTTCAAGTTTATATCCTTCTTAGTCAGGAACATAACTCCACCCCCTTGCTTTTTCTCTCTGTTTCTAATCCAATAATTATATGCATCACGTCCTACACTGTTGGGTGGTAGTGGACCTTTTAATTTTGTTTCTACAATTCCCATTATGTCTGGTTCTTTTTCCTTCAAATAATCATTCAGCTCATTTAATCCTGTTATTAATCCATCTATATTTGTGTAAGACACTTTTAGTTTTCTGTCACTTCCATTGTGTTCTCTGTTTCCCTTTTGTTTTTCTCTTGTATGTCGACTTTCCTTAGTTTCATATTCACTACTCTCCAATAGAATCTCTCTTTTTCTGACTCCGTTCTGTTCTCGTTTTTTTCCCTTAGCTTGAAGTCTTTTCTGTTTTTCTTCCTCTCTTTCCTCTTTATTCATTTCCCTCTTTATCCATACCTTTTTATATTGTTCACTTATTGCTAGTTTCCCTGTTTTGGATAAGATATTCTCTGCCGTCGTTTGTGACCTGAATTTAATCTTAATTGGTCTGGTCTTATCTGTGCTATACTCTCCGAGTCTAAATTTCTCTTCGATTTGTTTCATAATTTCTGGTTCATCTTCCTGAACTGATTCTAGTAATTGGCTTACTTTTTCATTTTCCTCTTTGATTCTTGTGGTTCTATCTGGGTTGTGTTTCTCTTCCATTCCTAATATAATTATACATTTCTTTTTGTCTGCTAAATCTCTTACTATATTCTCCTTTTGTCTCATCACTTTTATAACTGAGTCTTCAGTATGTTCTTTCAATTGCTGTTTGATTATATCAGTGAATGAAACTTTATTGTCTTCTTGGGTTGTCTTCCAATTCTTAGCTTCTTTAGTTATGGCCTCTCTGTTTTCTTTACTATTCCTCTTCAATTCCTCATTCTCCACCTTTACTTCTCTTAACTGTCTTTTTAGGTCTTCTATTTCATCAGTTAAATTTTTGTTCGCCTTCTCTAGTTCTTCCAATTTTTCAAATCTCTCGGCAATTTTTGTCATTTTGCCAAACCTAACTTCCCAGTTGTCAGACATTTTTTCAAGTTTTTCCTCCAGTTTTGCCAGTCGGGGGAGGTTGGTATCCGCTGCCCTTTCATTAAATCCTTGGAAATTATCATCCTCACCTTCCATTGAACTGCTCTTATCTATGTTTCTGATCTTTACAATTTTGTTAGTCCCCTCATCTAAATCCAAGTCGTCCATTCGACGTTTGTTTATCAACCGTCTAGACTCTTGGACTAAGTCCTCCCCTTCCTCATTTCCTTCCATTTCCCTCAATATCCCTTCCCTTCTCCTTCCCTATCACTTCCCCACTATTTCACGAGCACTCCCCTTCCCTATAAATACAATAGGCACTTCCTGAATGCTGTGATCCACGTAGTTTTTCCTTTTTCTTTGGAACACCAGTTCACGCCGTCCATTCGGTTGAAAGGGTGTGTGTGTGTGTATATATGAAAACATCCTGAGAGGTTGTAAGAGAGACAGAGGGGAAACACACAAGTAGAATAAGAGTTTATTCTTTGACTAGTTTCACACTGTGTTGCTTCTTCAAAAAGAATGTTTCACTACAGAAAAACTGGCATTAAATACAGGAAATGTGTGGGGGAGTGAAAGGGTACAAGGATAGGTTAATTGGTTTGGGTTCAAGGAGGCTCAAAATCCTGCAAGTTGGTTGGACTAGCACTCTGTTCTGTGGGGTGCTTCTGGTGATCTGATGTCCTGTCTTCTTCCATTCTCTTGCTGCATGTAGTGCTGTTGACCTTAATATTTTAATGTCACCTATTCTTTTGTTGGACTGGCACTCTGTGGGATGCTTCTGGTTATCTGATATCCCATCTTATTCCATTCTCTTGCTGTGTGTAGTGCTGTGGACATTAGAATTTTCATGTCACCTGTTCTATTATTTGTGCATTTGTTGGTGGCTCTGTACAGAACTTCTACTTTTTTTTAAGTTATTGTGCAATATACTTGCTTGTTCTCATTTTGGTAAATGTCCTTTTTCAACTGTATGGTTCATGAATGCATTGGTGTTGTGGTAGTGTTGGACATCGGCTCTTTGTAAGTTTCTCTGATATATGGGAACAAGTAAGCATACTGCACAATAACCTTGGTAAAAAAAAAAGTAGAAGCTCTGCTCATAGCCACCAACAAATGCACAAATAATAGAACAGGTGACATGAAAATATTATTATCAACAGCACTACACCCACCAAGAGAATGGAAGAAGATGGGACATCAGATAACCAGAAGCACCCCACAGAGTGCCAGTCTGACCAGCCTGCAGGATTTCCAGTCTCCTTGAACCCAAACCAATTGACCTGTCTTTGTACCAGTTCACTTCCCACACATTTCCTGTATTTGATATTGGTTTTTCTGTAAAGATTCCTCCTGAAGAAGCACCACAGTGTGAAACTAGTCTAAGAATTAACTCTTGTTCTACTTCTGTGTTTTCCCTCTATAGACATACAAGGTTGAAGGCTAAAGAGGATTCACTGTTATCTTCAGAGCTGATGTTTCTTAATATTTCTCCGATCGTTTCCGACGTTTTTGGAACTTCTTGGTTCCATCTTCTGGGCAATCTGATGTGCAGGGTCTGTGGTGGTGTTGTTTATACTTTGAGCTGGGCTCATTGGGTTCCCTGCAGGAAGGGATCTCCTCTGGTTGACTGCCATGGTCCAGTAGGGGATACAGGTTACAGGAGGTGTGGGAGAACATTCCCAGTGGTGCTTATAGTGGATCTGTCTGGGCTCAGTCTCTTCATGGAGGGTAAGTCCTGCAGGTCTTTGACCTGGATACTGACGCTACAGATCCCCATAGGCTGCTGTTCCTGGAAGCCATATACATACAAAGTAACCATCCGAGCATCTGTATACATATATATATATATATATATATATTTACCTAGTTGTATTTTGCGGGAAGGGGAGCTATGCTTGTGGTGTCCTGCCTTTGTATCTCAGTGTCTAGTTTGCTTTTAAACTCATGAATGGTTTTTGCGCATACTATTCCATTATCCAGTTTGTTCCAGGTGTCCACTACTCTATGTGGAAAACTGTTTTTCTTCAGTTCTCTTCTGTAGCTATCTTTTTTTATTTTCTTTCCATGTCCTCTTGTGTTTCTCTTGTCCCAGTTTAGTAAGTCCTCTCTATCAAGTATCTCTGTGCCTTTCATGATTCTTTAGATGGTCAGTAGGTCACCTCTCTCTCTTCTTTGCTCCAGCGTTGGTAACTCCAGTTTAGCTAATCTCTCCTCATATGATAGGTTTGCAAGTGCAGGTGCCATTTTTGTTGCTGCTCTCTGGATTCTTTCTATTTTCTTTATATTCTTTTTGGTACTGGGTGACCACAATGTCGCCGCATACTCTAGTCTAGGCCTTATGAATGTAACCAATATTTTTTTTTATCATGTCTTCGTCCAAGTATGCAAATGCCACTTTTATTGATCTTAGCCAGTTGTAAGCCTCCCCGACAATTTTGTTAATCTGTTTATCATAGGACAAGTCGTTTGTGATAATTACCCCCAAATCTTTTTCGGATCCTACCTTCTTTACCTCTTTGGTTCCAATTGTATATTTTCCTGATATTCTGTTTTTGCTTTTTCCAAACTCCATTATGCTACACCTCTTAGTATTAAAGTCCACTTCCCATTTCTGACTCTAGTTCCATACCTTATTCAGGTCTTCCTGCATTGCTTCACAGTCCGTATCAGTTTCTACTTTCCTTAACAGTTTGGCGTCGTCTGCAAAGAAGCTCATGTAACATTTCACATCCTCGTCCATGTCATTCACATAAATAGCAAACATTATTGGTGCCAATACAGATCCTTGCAGTACTCCACTGATCACCTCTTTCCAATCTGAATATTTTTCTCTGAGCACTACTCTCATCTTTCTACCAGTCAGGAAGTCCTCCATCCATTTTAGTAGGTTGCCTTGTATTCCTCCTATGTGTTCCAGTTTTTTTAGTAATTTTCTGTGTGGTACTTTGTCAAAAGCTTTGCAAGTCTAAGAAGGCACAATCAGCCCATCCATTTCATTCTTGCAGTATGTCTGTTAGTCTTGTGTAGAAGCATATTAAGTTTGTGGTGCATGATCTTCCTTGTATGAACCCAAATTGTCTTGGGTTTATTATGTTGTTGTCTTCCAGATGTTTTACCCATCTATTCTTGATGATTTTCTCACAAATTTTGGTTATAGTGCTTGTTAGTGATACTGGCCTTTAGTTGGTGGGTTCTTCCTTGTTTCCTCCTTTATATATTGGTACAATGTTAGCATTTTTCCAGTCTTTAGGTATCTTTCCTTCTTTGAGTGAGCTATTTATTATGTTGTGTATTTTGTCCATTAGTTCTTCTTTGCATTCCTTTAGAATCCAATTTGCAACACCATCCGGGCCATGTGATTTTCTGACGTCAAGTTTTGATAGGTGTTCTGATATTTCTTTTTGTGTTGTTGTGAACTCACTCATGTGGGGAGATTACTTGTTATTATCTTCTGAAGATAAATGTGGGTAAAAGTAAGGTGATGAGATGTTCAAGCGGTGAAAGTAGCAGCAGACTGGAAGTGAGCATTAAGGGAGAGCAACTGGAGGAAATGGATAGTTTTAGATACTTGGGTGGAAATGTGGCTGGAAAAGGTGGAATGGAGGTGGAAGTAGAATGTAGATTGAGAGAATCGAGTAAATGCCTTGGTGGATTAAAAAGTGTAGTGAGGAATAGACATTTGGGAATGGATGCTAAGAGGAGACTGTATGAAGGAGTGATTGTGCCAACAGCACTGTATGGGGCAGAAACATGGAACATAAGAGAAGAAGAGAGAAGGAGTTTGAATGTGTTTGAGATGAAGTGTCTGAGAAGTATGATGGGGGTTACTAGGCTAGATAGAGTGAGAAATGAGGAGGTGAGGAGGAGAACAGGGGTGGAAAGGGAGTTGGGAGATAGGGTTGATGAAAGAGTATTAGGATGGTTTGGACACATGGAAAGAATGAGTGAAGAAAGACTAGTAAAAGAGGTATGGAAGGTAGATGTGGAGGGAGTGAACATGAGGGGATGTCCTAGGATGAGGTGGATGGATGGGGTGAAGGGGGCTTTGGGGAAGAGGAGAATGTCTGTTGAGGAAGGACGGGATAGGACAGAAGATGGGGTGAATGGAGAATGGTTGTATATGGATGATGTTGTAATGCATGAGGTGGAATGGGCGGGGGGATGGGGGGTGAGGTAGTATGTGTGAGCAAAATTTGACGCAGCCCGAAGGGATTTCTCCCCGTCTTCTCCTTTTATTAATGGGGGGACGGAGAGGGGGGGGTAACCAATTTAATGAAGCGGCCTTGCCGTGGATGTGCTGTGTCTTGTGACATTGCTTTTGACCCAGGGCAGTGGACAAGGTGCAGGGATGACCCATCATCCAGGAGGTGCTAAGATAAGAGGGGGGGTGAACGGGTGTGGATTGTATTCAGGGATGGAATGGGTTGGAATGATTTTATGCCTTTTCCTTTTTGGCTACCTCCCTTGTAAGGGGGAAAAGGCCTTGGTATATGTATGTATGTATCTTCGTCCCAATTTTGTATTTTCTCTCTGGTGAAGACAGATTTAAAGTGATTGTTCATGACTTCAGCCATTTCTAATTCTTATGTGTATTCTATATTTCCTTGGCGTAGTTTCACCATTTCCTGTTTGTTTTTAAGTTTACCATTCACATATCGATAGAATAGTTTGGGTTGATCTTTGCATTTATCTATAATATCCTTTTCATGGTTCCTTTTCTCCTCTCTTCTCACATTAACATACTCATTTCTATAGTTTATATAAATTTGCCATTTACTAGGTTTTTTATCTTTTCTCCACCTTTTCCAAGCTTTGTCCCTTCTGTCTTTTGCCTCGCTGCATCTTTTGTTTAACCAACATTTAATGTACTCTTCTCTCTTCCATATAGAATTTTTCCCAGTTTGCATTATGGAAGAATATCTTTAGTTTTGCAAAGTCCATTTTGTTGTACATCAATCTTCCTTTCCTAATGCTTTTCATTTCTTTCCATGTGTGTTTATGTACGTATTTATATTCCTTATTTCACACTTGGTATAGTCCCCTCAGACTTACTTTCAGTTTCTTCCCAAGGGGAAATTTGAAAGAAGACATTCACAACCTTAGACATACTTTATAGTTGGAAGAAGTTTACATTCAGGCCCAAGTCTGTTTCATCACCTGGTGATATGTGTTATTAGAACTGCTGAAGTCATATAATGCAAACCACCTGCACACACACTTTAGACTTTCTATATAATTTTTGCCTTTTCCCTCCTTAGTTGCATATATCACCAGTAGAGCTTTACAGATTACATGGCAGGATAATGTAATGTGCACAAAGATTTTCATCAATACATAAATGCATGCCTTTAAATATTTGGGTTAGATTTGCATTATAAGTTTATTAAATAAATCTGATTCTACCTCTTGAGGTAAGTGTGAGAAGATGAGAGGAAACCTAGAGTACATCTATCACCAAAACTGATGAGATTGTGGAATTAATTCAGATGACTTCACCATGAGAATGAACCTTTTGTACATGGTGAGTTAGTGGAATGAATTCAGATGACTTGAGAGTGAGACTGTATCCTTTGTATGAAGTTGGAATTTTAATATATCTAATTTCAAAGAAAATGTATGTTTAGGTGTCTGACACAACAGCAATGTTGAGATGGACAATCATGATGAGTCACCAGCATTAATCTCTTTGATACAATGATGCCTATATAGGCATCATGAGGCACAAGTGGGTATGCAAGGGTGCTGGCGTAGGTGTTTTGATTATATATATTTTGTAGTTGCACATGAGTTACCCCTGGATTCTGTGAACTGGTTTGATCATGTTTTCGGTGTTTATTATTACTCAGAGTTAAAGAGAATAATTAATGCAGCAGTGACTTTATATTTTATAACGCAAGTAGTGTGATGCATCATACATATGGCAGCCAATACTGCATGCAGGAATTTTACTTAAATTGAAGAGGTTAATGGAGAGATAACAACCACTGGAATGATGCAAAGTTCCAATATAGGCATGGACTCTACATTCAGTGCAAACCATCTCAACCCCTTTTGTGAACCTTGGGTGCGACTTTGAAGGGTTGGTACCTGGTCTCTAGAGCAGGCCCATATTGTTACTTTTCAATTATCAATGTTTTTCTTACTTTCACACGTTTTTTTTCACATATAGACACTACTCCAGCATCTGTCCTCACACACACATGGGCAGCGATCAGTGGCAGATCCAGAAAATAATTTTGGGGGGGCAGAACTATGTATGAGTGAGTGGGAAGCGAGCAATAGCGAGCGAAGCGAGCCAAATCAACTGGGGGATTTGAAATGGGAATAATTTTAGAAGCATTTTGAAGCTTTTGGCAAAGGTATATTGAGGAAATGGTCAATAAATTAGATTGCAATGGTAAAAAACTTTATACACACGCACATACATGGCTCTTCCTGAAAAGTAGAATACAAGTATGGCAAAAAATAAAACAAAATAAAATAAAATAAAGAAATATAAACAAAAACTGTTATGAAAGTGTTAACCGCATTTCATATATTTCATATACTGTAACATTGGTGATGATAGTTCACACAAACATCAACCTCCAGTTTTTTTGAGAAAACACCTTGATAACACTATCTATTTTAACTTCAATTTAAGGCTGTTGAGGTGTTTTTGACCCATGGTGTTTCTTAAATATGTTCGGCCTTTGGACAGTGTCAATTAAATCTGAAATACGTTAGATATATATTAAAAGGAGGGTCGGTTAAAAAAAAAAAAAAATCGAGCAATTAGTTCTCTGCTAAAAGCAAAAATTTGGGTGGGCAGGGGCTTCACACACACACACACACACACACACTAGGTAAATACACACACCCTGGATCCGCCAGTGGCAGCGAACGAAGTTAGACGTATCGAGAACATGCTCTGGACCGCTTACTAGCGATTGCCAATGAACGATTTTGGAACCAACCAACCCTTACCTAGTTGTTTACACAAAACGAGAAAGGAGTTGCATAGTTTGAGTGACCAACAATGTAACCGTCTTTGTATCTTTATTTATTTATTTTTATTTTTTTATTTTTTTTTTTTACGATCGGTTACAAAAATGGAAGGAAAAATCGAAGGATATAGGGAAAAAGGACCAACTAAAAGATGCCTAGACATAAGTATAATTGAGTCACCACTTGGAGTTATACCAAAAAAATGTGCCTGAACAAGACCCCAAAGACATACCAAAAGTTTGCTAGAAATATTTTTTTGGGTTTCAACAGGGATAATAACAATATGTATAGAGGGATAGATACAGAAAGAGAACCCAGGTTTAAAAATATAATAAGAAATAGGGAAATCAATGAAGTGTTAGATGAAGTAATCAAACTCAAAAGTGAATGCAAAAGTATGTACAAAGAAGTAGCCCTATTAAGAAAGGCCAATGAAGAAAATAACTGTAACACAGAAGGAAACAGCAACCAAATAAAAACCTTGATGTCAGAAAATCGCATGATCCGGATGGAATTGCAAATTGGATACTAAAAGAATGCTTAAAGGAGTTAACGAATAAAATATACAATATAATCAAATGCTCACTCAAAGAAGGAAAGGTACCACAAGACTGGAAAAATGCAAATATTTTACCAATATATAAAGAAGGAAACAAGGAAAATCCAACTAACTACAGACTGGTCTCCCTAACAAGCACAGTAGCAAAAATATGTGAAAGAGTGATCAAAAGTAGATGAGTTAAACATCTGAAGAAAAAACTATACTGAATCCAAATCAATTTGGATTTAGACAAGGAAGATCATGTACAACAAATCTGATCTGCTTCTATTCGAAACTAATAGAAATAATACAAGAGAGGGATGGATGGGCAGACTGTGCCTATCTAGACCTACAAAAAGCATTTGATAATGTACCACACAAGAAATTAATAAGAAAAATAGATGGAAGACTTCCTGACTGGGAGAAAAATGAGGGTAATTAGAGACAAATACTTGAAATGGGAAGAAATGATAAGTGGTGTCCCACAAGGGTCAGTGCTGGCTCCAATCATGTTTGCCATATATATATAAATGACATAGATGAAGGAGTGGAGTGTTATATGAATTTCTTCACAGATGACACAAAAATACTAAAGAAAGTAAGAACAGAGGAGGATTGTGAATCATTACAATCAGACCTGGACAAAATCTGGAAATGGACTCAAAAGTGGGAAGTGAACTTCAATATCAAGAAATGTAGTTTAATGGAGTTTGGAAAAAGTAAAAACAGAATTTTAAAAAATTATAAAATTGGTGAAGAAGAAATAAAGAAAGTGAACTCAGAAAGAGACCTTGGAGTCATAATCAGCAAAGACATGACACCGGACAAACATATCAACAAAATAGTTGGTGAAACCTTCAACCTATTAAGGTCAATGAAAGTGGCATTTGACTACTTGGATGAAGAAATGATTAAAAATATATAAGTTACATTGATAAGACCAAAACTGGAATATGCAGCAACACTGGACACCCAGTACTAAAAAGAATATAAAGAAATTAGAAAGAATACAGAGAGCAATGACAAAGTTGGCACCAGCTCTTTCCAATAACATATGAACAAAGATTATCCAAATTGGAACTACCAACACTAGAGCAGAGAAGAGAAAGAGGTGATCTACTGACTATCTATAGAATCATGAAAGGAATGGAAATCCTTGATAGGAATGATTTACTAAAAAGTGACAATGGAAAAACAAGAGGACACGAAAAGAAACTAAAAAAGGATAACTATAGAAATCTAAAAAAAAAAGCTTCCCACAGAGTGCATATCTGAAATAATCTAGATAAAGAAACAGTGTGTGCAAACACTATTCAAGATTTTAAGAAAAAACTTGATGCTGAAAGATACAAAGACGGGACACCATGAGCATAGTTCCCTTCCTGTATAATACAACTAGGTAAATAAATACCTACTCATCATAGGTGGTGACAGAAAAAAAAACAGGACCAGCATTTGTTCCACATTCACAAAGAAATAAAGTACACATCAATATTATGTAGCACGTACAAAACCTGGATCCACTTAAAATACACAATGCTTAAAAAGACATTTTTGATCTGATGCAAAAATACACACTAACCCACATGAAAAAGCACCAGAAAGTAAACATGCACTGTACATTTCCTGCACAAATATTTTGTCTTTACAAAGAAGAGCAGTTTTTAAGATGAAGGAGAGGAGAACAGTGATTTATGTTTAGAAGTGCCCATTCTTTTGGGAACATTGGATGTGAGAAAAGCCTCTGGACCTGATGGAATCTCAAGCTGGATACTTAAAAAATGAAAGGAAGAACTGGTGAACAAGATTCATAATTCTGTCATATAATCAATAGGAGGAATAATGCCACCAAATTGGAAAAGGACTAACATGGTACCAATTAACAAAGATGAAAGTAAGGAGACTCCACTGAATTACAGCCCAGTATCATTGACCACCACATTGATGAAATGTAAAAGGATTGTGAAAGATCAATGGGTCAGATATCTTGAAGAAATTATTATTTATCTTATTTATTTATTATTAATTTTTTTTTACTGACAGTCAGTTTGGCTTTAGATTTAGGTCATGTGTATCAAACCTATTAATCTTTTTCTTGAGAGTGATTGATGTGCTGCAAGATGGGGAAGGTCGGGTGGACTTTGTGTACCTTGATATAGAGAAAGCCTTTGATAAAGTACTTCACAGTCATCTTATGTGGAAAATTGAGCATATTGACACAGTAAGAGTTAAACAACTAAATAGATGATTTTTTCTTTAAGAGAAGGTACACAAGGACAGTAGTAAACAATAAAATGTAAGGATACAGAGCAGTGCCAAGAGAGTTCCACAAGGTTTAGTGTTAGTACACATATAACATTTCTTTTCTGTGTTGATGATATGATGGAAAGTATTTGAAATTAAGTGTTTGAGGAGTATGGTGGGTGTTACAAGACTAGATAGAGTAAGAAATGAGGAAGTGAGGAGGAGAGTGGGGCTGGAAAGGGAGCTGATGAACAGGGTTGATGTAAGAATACTGGGATGGTTTGGGCACATGAATGAATGAGAAAAAATCAACAAAAAGCATGTGTAAGGCAGAGTTGGATACAGTGAACTTCACGGGAAGACCAAGAAAGAGATAGGTAGGGTGAAGGGGAGCCTTGGGTGAAAAGGGAATGTCTGCTTAGTAAGGAAAATAAAAAAGTAAAAGTGGAGAATGATAGTGAATGGATGATAAACTGATGTGGTCTGAAGAGTATTTTCCTCATCCATGTTCTTTATGTATGAGGGGATTAGGAGGGAGGGTTCCTATGTAAATGATGTGGGGGTAGACCAGCCTTGGCTGTAGTGGCCCACTGTGGATGTGTTGTCTTGCTGTATTACTTCTGATGTGGGCCATGGGTGAAGGATAGGGATGACCTTTTATCCTTAACCCTTAGAATATGATGACCCTGACAATGGGATCGTGAAGTGTGAGTAGGTATATGAGGATGCCAGAATTGGCATCCTGAAAGACCCCTGTATTTTGTGAACAGGTTTGATCGTGTTTTTTGTAGTTATCAACATTCAGGGTGAAAGAAAACGAGTCTTACAGCTGTATCTTTATATTTTATAATGTATTGACTGTAATGCATCATTGAATCATCGTACATCAGGCAGCCTATTGTGCAACTGAGTATTTGACTCTTATTGAAGAGGTAAAGGAGCTAAGATAAAAGTGAAACAAATGGGTGATGGATGGGTGGGGGTTGAGTGCATGCCTTGGCTGGCTAGAAGGGGGAAGAGACCTTTTGGTATGTAGAGAGACAAAACAATTAAACAGCAAAAAGAGATATAATTAGGGAAAAACACATGATCATCCTGAAAACAAAATGCCTGAAAATCTGGCATCTTGGAGACCCACCTCTCTCCTAGCTGCCATATTTAAACTGATGGAAGTATTGGTCTGGGAAAGAATCAAGCCAAAATTGCCAACCTCTATAAATTAACATAGTTTTAAAGAGGGCTATTCCACCAGCACATTTTAAAGAGGGCTATTCCACCAACACACTATCAGACAGTAATAGTAACAATAAATATAATGAAAGCTCCTTTTGACACAGTCCCTAGACTTGCCCTGTCAAAAGAATTATCATTGAGATGGACTGACAACAATAACAAAACCACAGACTGAGAACACCCATATATTGAGAACCAAAAGATTGTTTAGTGGAGTCTCCCAAGGAGCAATACTATCACCAGTACAGCAATTTCAAAGCAGCTCCCAAAAAACACTGAAATATACCTTGACAATCTGGAACTGTGGCTGAGACAAAGCAGAAGCAGATTCCCCCAGAAGTTATAAATAACATTGTTAATTCCAGATGACCATAAGTCCAAAAAACACCCAACAGTTGGATTAAATGGCCAACTTTTAGCACTGGACAAAAGCCCTAAATTCCTAAGCATCACTATACTATTTCCATTATCTGATGACCCACAGGGTGTTGTCTGCTGTGTTGTCACGTACTGAATCAAAACATTCAGCATATACTGGAAGCTGTCCTCTACCCTGAGTATGTTAACATGGAATATTCTAAATGCATATTGATTTTTTCATTAAATGGTAGGTGATTATTATACATGTAAAGAAAAGAAGAGACTTGTTAAACAATGTGGCATCTTAGGTCAGCCGATGTTGCCCCAGCAGCAAGTTTCCCATTTCTTGTCCAAGTCTTGTATTCTAGTAATTACATAGAGAAGCTGAGTGCAGGTCTTCAGGCTGCTTGCAGTTTCTTTAATTATACCGGTCATACATGCAAATATTAAGAAAATGGTGTCTCCCCCATTTTCTTTGGAGATGGTTTTTATATTGCAACACTGCTGGTTTTGCCGGCCACATCCTGTAGGTCACCAGGTAATGGAAGAAGTATAATGATATGCATAAGCCTTTCAACTTACACATCAAGGGCATGACAGTGAAAACACAAAAAACCAAATATACTAAGATTTGAAGCAAGCATTATTTTTGGCCTGTAGAAAGAAATAC
Organism: Oratosquilla oratoria; assembly: GCF_046742065.1. Classification (NCBI taxonomy): domain Eukaryota; kingdom Metazoa; phylum Arthropoda; class Malacostraca; order Stomatopoda; family Squillidae; genus Oratosquilla; species Oratosquilla oratoria. The sequence continues at coordinate 15,686,549 of NC_134815.1, forward strand.
AATATACAAACAACTCGTAACTACACTTGACAATGACTGCACAACATAGTTCCCAACAATCAGTAAAACAAAGGTATACTTTGATCAATCAATCAGAACATTGCTCCAGATCTCTTTTGTAGGAGACCCATAGCTCCCAGATTACCAGCAACAGCCAGTGGATTGACCCATAATTCTCAGGAAGTAATAGTATGTTGTTGCCTGGATATAGCTTGGGAAGAGCAGTGTAGGATGATTTGTTTGATGTCCTCTGTTTATGGTTGTATCTACAGCATTTTGTATCTGTAGCCAGGCCTGTTCTGTACTAGTACTGTGTTAGTGCTGGATATTGACCTGAATGCCAATGTGTTAGTGTGAACATAAGAACATAAGAATGAAGGAGACTGCAAGAGACCATGAGGTTTACATTAGGCAGTTCCATGTCCATTACTACCTGTCATCCCCATCCATATAGTTGTCTAACCATTTCATAAAACAACTGATAGTTTCAGTGCTCACTACATGGTTACTTAGTCTGGTCCATTCATTGACTGCCCTATTAGTAAACCAATTCTTGCCTATCTATTTCCTTCTTAAATCTAAATTTGTCCAGTTTAAATCCATTACTGCGAGTCCTGTTATGTTGTCTTAATATGATGACCTTGTATCACCCTTGTTAAATCCACTTAAACACCTCTATTAAATCACCCCACACTCTGCTTCTTTCCAGATAGTGTAAGTTAAGGTGCTTAAGCCTCTCTTCGTAAGGTAAATTTCTGAGCCCATGTATCATTTTGATCATTCTTCTCTGTACTGACTCTAGTGAATTAATGCCCATTCTATAAGATGGAGACCAAAACTGTACTGCATATTCAAGGATGGGTCTAACTAATGCTAGATAGAGTTTGATAATTACCTCTGCACTTCTATTTGTAACTGTCCTAGCAATGAAACCTAATGCTCTGTTAGCTTTATTCCTGGTGCTAATGCACTGTTTCCTGGATTTAAGGTCAGGACTCACTAGAACTCCCAAGTCTCTCTTGCACTCATTTTTCACTAAAAACATGTTATCTAATCTATATCTATTTTTGGGGTTGTGTAGCCCTACATTTACCACACTGCACTTTGAGATATTGAAGTTCATTTGCCATTTCACTGACCATGTGAACAATTTGTTAAGACCATCCTGCAGAATCTCAGTGTCATCTCCTGATCTAATTTGGTGTCCTATTTTAGTGTTGTCCACAAACTTACTAACTTAATCCCATTGTCCAAATTGTTTATGTACATAATGAACAATAAGGGACCCAAAATTGGGCCCTGGGTGGACCCCACTAGAAACACTCCCCCATCAGGATTTTACATAATTTATGGTGACCCACTGTTTCTGTCACTGATCCAAGCTCTAATCCATTCTAACACTTTTCCTTGTATGCCATTGGCTTTGATTTTATTTAGTCTTTGGTGGGGCACCTTGTCGAATGCTTTGCGTCAAGGTAAATAACATCATAACTATCATTGTTATCTGACACCTTATGTACTTTAGTGTAAAAAGGATAGAAGATTAGTCACATATGACTTACCCTTTGAGAAACTGTGCTGTGTTTCACAAATCAAATTATGTCTCTCAATGTGGTTCTTGCTTTTCATGGGAGACATTTTTCTGTGGGGCTCATGTTGGTGGTGGGGGTGTGTTAGGCTGGATGAAGCCAGACTCTGATGGAAAGAGTGTTGGTTTTATTTAGCAATGAATTTGGGTGCCAATGTTATGTGGCTCGCTCTATGGGTGAGAAAAGGAGGAGGGGACAAGATAGTGAGGGAGGTGATGACTTGTGTTTTGCAAGTCATGTCCCAAGGCAGTCTGGTTCTTCGTGCGATTAAGCAAGTTCACAGAATTTAGGGTCACTCAGCTACAACTACAAAATAAACACAATCAGGATGCCAATGCTGGCATCCTTGTATACCCACACATGCCTCATGGTACCTATGTAGGCATTATCATATGGAAGATGTTAATGAATGGGTATCATGGAAATAGATAGAATAGTGTGGTTGCAGTCAGAATACACAGAAACATAATAGTTAGACAAGGATTAAGACAACAACTTGTCATTATTAGGGAATAATTGTGAATATTTGATATCTGGCAGATACTAAGCACCTGCCAAGTCTGCTGAATGAATGATGTAGAATTTGTATATATGTCTTCATTATAAAATCCATCTTGCAAGATGTGTTTCTCACCCTCAACCATGATATTTTTTATGGCCTTTTTGCTATATTTTATTTATTTTTTATACTATGTACCAAGTAGCAAGTCAGTTTCAATTGCAGTTCATTTAAAGTGGTTCTGCATTCCAAACTAACAGCTACTGGTGATTTCTATTTGCCCTAAAAGTCAAGCCACAGATGGCAGAAATGACAACCTCAGTCACAGCTAACACATGGCATGAGCTTCTCATTCACTTTTTTTTGCGGATCTTTCCTGGACGTGTTTGTTGACATTTATTAATTAGGAAAATTTGGTACAACTTGTGTATATTCCTTTCAGGCTCAGTACGGGATGGACAATGAAGGTAATTTTTCCCAACAGTCCCTCACCAATATGCAACGAGCTGTTTATGCTGGTGAGATGAGTGTGGCAGACTACTATGAGCGGCAGATTGAACTCAAAGTTGCAGAAAAGAATGGCGTAGATGATGGCCGATCGTGTAGTAAAGGTAACATAATTTTGAATTATACAATTTTTCTACATAATATCAATGTTAGTAATTTTTTATATATATATCAAGGGTTTTTCCCCCTTACAAGAGAGGTAGCCAAATTCAAAAGGCATAATTCCATTCCCACCCATTTCATCCCCACCCACTCCACTCCCACTCACCACCCCTCACTCTATCCCTCTTTTCTTGACTCCTCCTGAATGAAGGGTCATCCCTGCATCTCGCCCACTACCCTGGGTCAGAAGCAATGCAGCAAGATACAGCACAACCACAGCAAGGCCTGTTCATTTTAATCTATATACAATCATTCTCCACTCATTCCAATTTTCTGTCTTCTCCATTCCTTCCTCGACAAGCGTCCCCCTCTTTCTCAAAGCCCCTTTTACCCCATCCATCCATCTCATCCTCAATTGTCCCCTCATGTTCACTCCATCCACCTCTTCCTTCCACACTTCTTTAATTAATTTTTCTTCACTCATTCTTTCGATGTGTCCAAGCCACCCCAATACTCTTTTATCAACTCTATCTCACAACTCCTTTTCCACCCCAACTCTCCTTCTGACCTCCTTGTTTCTCACTCTATCCAGCCTAGTAATCCCTACCATACCTCTCAGACATTTCACCTCAAAGACATTTAAACTTTTCCTCTCTTATGTTCCATGTTTCTGCCCCATACAGTGCTGTCAGCACAGTCACCCCTTCTTACAATTTCCTCTTAGCATCCATTTCCAAATGTCTATTTCTCATTACACTTTTTAATCCCCCAAGGCATTTACTTGCTTCTCTCAATCTACATTCTACCTCCATTTCCTTCCTTTCCCGCCATATTTACCCCCAAATATCTAAAGCCATCCATTTCCTCCAGCCTCTCTTAATAATCACTTCCAATTTGCTGCCATCCTCTCCCCTTGTATATCTCATCACCTTACTTTTATCACATTTATTCTTTACATGATGGCTAAATGTATGAAGGTCCATGTCCAGAAACTTTATTTTTCTGGAAAGATAAAAGATTTTAAACCTACTGTAAAATAAGATTTAAAATATCTTGTCTCCAAGGCAACAGACAGCAAAATATGAAAAGTATATTTAGGTAAAATTAGGTAAATGCATGCCAATAACCCTTACTGAGGTATTAACTATATGTTATTGCACAGCATCAGTTGCATAGTACCAAGCAGCAAAGGCATTAGGGAATGGTTTGAGGTGCAGCTATGGCATAGAGCTACACATCATTTGTCTATATGAGAGTAAAATAGCTACCTTCGGAGGAATGCTGCTACTATTGTACTATGACTATCCCTCTTTTATGCTGTTCCTTTGAAATTGTCCTTTACCACTTGTTTGAGTTTATATATTTTTTTCTGTGTCCCCTGTGGTAGGGGAAGAAAAGAATTCTGCCACCATGATTCCCATATACAGGGTGTTTGGGATAAATTTGACACTTTCGGAAAGGAAAGAAAAACGTCATATCTTGGCCAATAATTGACGTATTCTTAAAATTCAAAGTGCATCTCTCAGAGGATCTTTTGCCAAATACAGCTGACTCAAAGAAGCTGCCCTGAGCCTCCACCACAGCCTCCAGGCAGGACCTGAACCAGCAGCACAAAGCCTTCATGGTGTCCTTTGAGATACGCCTGAACACCAGTTTGATCCTGGCAATCAGCTTGTCCTTGGTGGTGCATGCAGTATGATTGGTGTTTTTTTCAACTGTGCCCCACACATAATAGTCCATGGGGTTGCAATCAGGAGATTTGGGGGGCCAGATGTTGGAACTAGTGAAGTTGTAGTTCTTAGACAGCTACTTCTGGGTTTTACCAGAGGTGTGTGACATGGAGCTGAGTCCTGTTGCCACTTGTATGGTCTTCCCACAGCCACCCTCTCCACCCAGTGCTTGACAACAGTGGACAGCAACTCAATATAGCTATCTGGAGTGAGTGAGTCCCTCTTCAAAGTAGAGGAAGATTGCAAATCATTACAAGAAGACCTGGACAAAATCTGGAAATGGGGTCAGAAGAGTGAAGTGAATTTCAACATCAAGAAATGTAGTATAATGGAATTTGGAAAAAGCAAAAACAGAATATCGGGACAGTACAAAATTGGTTCAAAGGAAATGAAAAAAGTCAACTCGGAAAGGGACCTAATCACCAATGACATGGCACCAGACAAATATATCAACAAATTAGTCAGAGAAACTTTCAATTTATTAAGATAATTGAAAGTGGCCTTTGACTACATGGATGAAGAAATGGTAAAGAAAATATTAGTTACATTGATAAGACCAAAATTGGAGTATGCTGTGGCACTATGGACAGCTAGTACTAGAAAGAACATAAATTAGAAAGAATTCAAAGAGCAACAACAAAGATGGCACCACCACTCCAAATTGACATACAAACATTGGACAAACTTGAACTACCAACCCTGGAACAAAGAAGAGAAAGAGGAGACCTAATCATCTACAGAATTATGAAAGGGATAGAAGTCCTTGATAGAGATGACTTACTAAAGTGGGATAAAAGAAAAACAAGAGGACATGAAAAGAAACTTAAAAAGGATAGTTACAGAAGAGATCTGAAAAAGAATAGGTTCCCACACAGAGTGATAGATATCTGGAACAAACTGAATGAGGAAACAGTGGGTGCAAAAACTGCCAATATTCAAACTTATGTTTCCTGTGTAGAATTGTCAGTTGTGCATTATGTAACTGTGTAAGAGCTGAAAATTATGCTGAAATTTTCTCTAGCCTCATACAGCAGCATAATGTGAACCCAGACCAAGTTTATAATGCTGATGAAACAGCACTATTTTGGCATTGTTTGCCCAGCTCAACTCTAGCTGGATTCAAGGAAAAGGAGGCCATTTGATTCAAGCACAACAAGGATTGTATTACTATTTTTCCATGTGCTAATGTGACTGGAAGCCACACACTTACCTTGTTTGTGAATGGCAAATTTAAGAAACCCAGGACATTTAAAAGTATTCATTATTTGGCAGTCCATTATAATGCCAACAGCAATGTGTGGATTATGGTGGAACTTATCAAGTGGTGATTTTTCCACGCCTTTGTAGTGGAAGTGAAAGATTGAGGATTCCAAAGTCCTTTTGTACTGGACAATTGCAGGGCTCATCCTCCTGCACATTAACTTGTTTCAGGTAATATCTTTGTTGCCTACCTGCCTCCAAATGTGACTTCGCTTATTCGGCCAATGGACCAGGGAATCATTCAGAACTTTAAGCATTTCTTTATATATTTCTTTCTTTAGTTCAAACTCTATTAATATGTGATCACTCTTCCCTAATGGTGTATTGTATTCAGTTTTATCCACAATTTCAGGTTCTGTTGTAAATATTAAATCTAGTCCCTGGTTTTTCATTCTATATCTGATATTTTAGATTACCCATTGTGTCATTGGATGTTCTATAGTCATGTCAAATAATACATTCCCCCACAGATCCTCTCCACCTTTCACTGTCATTTCTTCCCAACAGATTTCTTTGCAGTTAAAATCTCACATAAGTACGAGGTTACTATCTTTCAGCATCTTGATGAATGTCTTGTATCTTCTAACATTTTGTAAATGCTCGCTCTCTTTCCAAGAGCCTGTTTTTGGGGTTACATAAATCACCACAAACTTTCTACTTTTCATGTCCCTGTCTTCTACTTTTATCATGATCATTTCCACATTGTTTTTACCATCTGTAACCTTTGTCACATGTAAGTTTTTCTTGGCCAAGAACATAATTCCACCCTGTTTCTCTTATCTATATTTAATCCAGTGATTATATAATCCATGTCCAACACTATTTGGTGGTAGTGGACCCCTTAATTTCATCTCTACAGTTCCCATTATGTTTGTTTTTTCTTCTGACAGGTAATCATCTAGTTCACTTAATCCTGAGATCAATCCATCTATGTTAGTATAAGCCACATTTAATTTTTTTCCTTCACCATCTTGTTCTCTGTTCCTTTTGTTTCCCTTACCTGAGTATACCATTTTCTCAGCCTCATGTCTAAGATTCTTCAGTGGAACTCCTTTTTTTCAGTCTCTGTTCTTTTCATGTTTTTTTCTTTAGCTTTACCTCTTTGTGTCTTCTCTCTCTTTCCTCAGCATTCATTTCTCTTTTTATCCATATATTGTGATAGTGTTCACTCTTACCTAACTTTCCTGTGATTTTGTTAATATGTCTACTGCTACCATTTGGGTCCTTAATTTTGTCTTTAGAGGTTGATTTCTTTCTTTTGAATATTGTCCTATTCTATATACTTCTATTTCCTTTTCTGTTTCTTGGTCTTTGTCTTTTTTTTTTTTTTTTTTTTTTTTTTTTTTTATGCTAATTCTTTTTCTTTTAGTCCATATACTACACTATAATTATTTTTATCCACTGTATCTCTAACCCAGTTTGCTTTTTCTTTGATTACTTGAATAAGTGTGTCCCTTGCATTCTGCATTTACTGTACTATTTCTTTAAAAGCTATCTCTGCTTTCTCTGTTTTCATTCCATTTTTTAATCTTCTGCAAATTTTCCTCACCCAAATTTTCTTCAGTTCTTTCTGACATTGCCTGTATTTGATAATTTACCTCTCTTTTATGTTCTCACTATTGGTGGTATCTGTTTTTCATCCCCTCATTTTCACATTTTACCTCAATTTTTTTAATTCACTTAGCTCATTATTTATTTCAGCATTCTTTTTCTTTAGTTCATCTCTTAGTTTACTTCAAGGTAGTCCTTCCTCAGATTCATAATCTCTTTCTTTAGTACCATGATTTCTTTATCCCATGAACGCTTACTTGATTTGACTCAAGTTTCTTCTCTTGTACTTACCAAATCCAGAAAAAGGATTAACATCACTTAGCTTATGAAGATGCCTTGGCATCTCAAGGCCTCTGTTTACATTAAGCTTTGGTTTTGTGCCTCTAGAGGATTCTGCATTCGTATCAACATTTGGCTCAAGCTCATCGCCATTTTTCCTTGCTCCACCATGATTCCCCTCCATTTTCTCTCGATAGACACTATTATAGCTGCACCAGACCAATTTGGGCAACCACAAGTGTGCCCCTACCCACTCGCAACAACCCAGGCCTCCTCCTCTCCTTGCACTATTGAGAAATTCTGTCTTTTTTATGTAGCCTATGGAGCACTTGTTGACTACTTGGCAGTTTGATAGTGTGTATACCTAGTTATACGGGAAGAGAAGCTATGCTCATGGTGACCCGTCTTTGTATCTCACAACATCTAGTTCTTAAATTCTTGTATGGTGTTTGCACACACTATTGTTTTGTCCAATTTGTTCCAGACATCCACCACTCTGAGTGGAAACCTGTTTTTCTTCCAGATCTCTTCTATAACTGTCCTTTTTGAGTTTCTTTTCATGTCCCCTTGTTTTTCTTCTATCCCACTTTAATAGTTTTTTTCTCTGTCAAGGATTTCCATGCCTTTCATGATTCTGTAAATGGCCAATAGATTGCCTCATTCTCTTCTTTGTTTCAGGGTTGGTAGATCCAGTTTAGACAATCTTTGCTTGTATGTCAATTTTGAAAGTGTTGGGGCCATCTTTGTGATGGATTCTTTCTATTTTCCTTATATTCATTTTTGTAGTGGGTGTCCATAGTGTCACAGCATACTCCAGTCTTGATCTTATCAGTGTGATTAGTATTTTTTTTTTTTACCATTACCTCATCCAAGTAATTAAAAGCCACCTTTATTGATCTTAGTAAATTGTAGGTTTCTCTGACTAGTTTGTTTATCTGCTTTTCTGGGGACATGTCTTTGGTGATGATTACTCCTAGGTCCTTTTCAGAACCAAATTTCTTTACTTCCTTTGCACCCATTTTATGTTTTGGTAATGTGTTCAAGTAGTTGTTGTTGTCGTTCCCTAGACTGTCTGTCCGAGCAGTCCCGTCTCCCCAAGGAATGCCACAGCCGAAACTGGGTTTTCCCACAAATCCTTTATAGAGTGTATGTTGTGTTGTTTGCGTGCATGATTGTGTATAATGCAGTCTTCCATTATGTGTTGTATGGTATGGGGTGAAGTGTTACATCCCGGGCAGCTGTTCACAATGCGGTCATCCAGCCTCTTCTGGTAGCTTAGAGAGGATTCAGAAGGGTGGATATCAGGGGGTCTGGCATGCAGCAGTGTGTTGTCTTTCAGTGTGTTAATGGAGCGGTGAGTGATATGATTATGAATATGTTTCCGGAGGCTGGTATTTGGTGGTTGTGGAGGAAGAGAAGAGAGTATCTGTGTGTAATACAGGTCTTTGGGTGTTGTTTTAATGTTTCTTGATGTGTGTGGGTGTTCTGATATGTAGTGTAGCGGGTGTGATGCGTTTGTGGTGGCTGCGGCAAGTGTTTGTGTGCCTCTCATGTCGAGGTGGTCCTTGACTTTGAGGACTTTTGTTTCATGGTGTAAATGGTCTGTAGGTGTTGTATTTGTGCAGCCTGTAATTGTTTTTAGGGCTTTGTTTTGTATGATTTGAAGGGTGTTGTGGTGTGTCTCACTGAGATTAGGAGCCCATGCAGGGTGTTCAAGTAGTAGGGTGGTGAGGTAAACACAGAGAACTGTTGGAGTTTTATTTCTGATATTTCATCCTCACCAGGACTTCATAGTATATACAGATAGAGAGAAATCAGCATCTTATATACTGGCCAAAGATTACCCCATTCCTCCATGGTCAGCCTCACTCCTCCCACCCCTCTGTTCAACTTGGCATTGTGAACAGCTGCCCAGGATGTAACACTTCACCCCATACCATACAACACATAATAGAAGACTGCATTATACACAATCATGCTCACAAACAACACAACATACACTCTATAAAGGATTTGTGGGAAAACCCAGTTTCGGCTGTGGCATTCCTTGGTGGAAACGGGACTGCTCGGACAGACAGTCTAGGGAACGACAACAACAACAACAACAACTTGGCAAGTACCAAGCAGTTCACCATTTTTGCCAGCTTAATAAACCCATGCCAATGATTGCTACATGGATGGGAGGCAGTGTATTCTGCTTCATAAAACAATAAAATAATATCATTACAATAATTGTGATGTTGATTTCAATCAGTCAATCAAATCAGCCATCCTGAGTCCACTGCTGAACAAAGGCCTCCTTCATAGCATTCCATGATTTACACAACTGCGCCATCCTGTGCCACATCACTCCTGCAAACTTCTCAATCTCGTCTCTCTACCTTCTGTCTGGTCTCCCTCTTCCACGCTTCCCATCTCACGGCGTCTACTCAGTAACACACTTGCTCCATCGCTCATCAGTTGTTCGCACTAACTTACCTGCCCAATTCCACTTTCTCTCTTTTACTGTTTCCACAATATCTTTCACTCTAGTCTGCTCTCTCACCCAACTTGCTCTCTCACCCAACTTGCTCTCTTTCGGTCTCTCAGCGTTATTCCCATCATTGATCTCTCCATTCTCCTCTGTGCTGTCCTTAGTTTTGTTTCCATTGCCTTCATTAGTTTCCAAGTCTCACACCCGTAGATTATTGCTGGTAGAATGCATTGATTGGAAACTTTACGTTTCAAACATAAAGGTAGAGAGCCTCTCAAGATTTAATTATACTTACCAAACACCTTCCAACCAATTGTAATGTGTCTTTTTATTTCATTATCATGTGTTGACTTTATTTATCACCGTAACATTGTTAACACTTTTGCTCTCATCTCCTAATATGAAGTTTATTTCGTTCATTTGTTGTTCCATTTGGACTTCTCCACATCCATTTACGGCCTACACGCTTTTGGAAGAAAGTGTTCATTATCCTCATGTTGTAGTTTTCTGCAAAATTTACTAACATCTTGCCTCTGCCATTTCTTTCACCTACTCCAAACTTACAAATGCACGTCTCATCGTCCATCTTCTTCCCCACTTTAGCATTAAAGTCGCCTATTACCAACATGTACTTAATAAAATATTTAGTAAAAAGTAACATACAAAATACATGAGATGTAAAATTTACAATGCAGTTCACTACCATGTATACATAATACACAGTATATAAATTATTGAAAAATGTCAGTAGAAGTAAATTATGGTAAATAGAATGAGATGATGATTGTACATTACATTATAGTACCCTGTAGGTACTTTATATAGCAAAGGTTTCACATTATGCCCTATCTAGTATGTCATCCATTTTCTAAGGTTTGACTTAATCCATTTTGACTTTTGACTGGTTGGTAGGAACCAAGCTCTGTCTTAAGTCGGATGGCACTTGTATATACAAGATCTTTTGTCTTGTCTTTTGAAAGGTATTGTAAGTGCTGTGAAGGCAGTTAGTGACAGCAGCAACAATGTTCAAGCAACCCATTTCTGTACAACTGTGGACCACTATGCCTCAACATATGGAGACAAGGGTTGGGGATGTGGCTATAGGTAAGGAATATTCTCTCTGAATGATTTTTTATATTAATAACATTATTTTTTCTTGTTGCCAGTTACCTTGGTTTACCTTTGCAGGAAACCCATGACTCCAGTTTATTATTGTCATGAGTGGAGAGAATGAATTGTTTTGGGGAATGTGATGATATATCAAGGTGTTGTGATGTTATAATCATTGTTCAACATGTATATGTGTAATGTATCAAGAGATGTTATATATTATGTGTGGCTCAGGACCATATTGGCACTTTTTATGCTGTGTATTTGCCTAATTGTAGCATACAAAAAAGGAACAATGCTTGTTAGGTCCCATCTCCTACTCTTCAATTTATCGTACCTAGCCTCAAATTCATGTACAATTCCAGTTTGGTAACCTTGATTTCCAATTATCTTATTATATTTGAATTCATGTATTGTTCAGGCTTAGCCTATATCATCTAAGCTATTCCATGTATTTATGCATCTATAAGGTAAACTGTATTTCTTCAAATCCTTTAGAAATATAGTCCTTAATTTGTTTTCATGACATCTTAATGCCCTTCTATCCTTAATCAAGAGATCTCTTCTGTCACTGTAGTCTATTTCCTTTATCAACCTGAATACTGTAATTATATCACCTCTTTTTTATCTTTCAAAGTTAGTGGACCCAATGGGTTTTAGTCTTTTCTCATATGGTTTATCTGGGAGGCTGGGAACCAGTTTGGTTGCTGCCCTTTGTATTCTCTTGACCTTACTTATATTCTTCATTGTATGGGAACCATACCAGTGGCACATATTCTAGTCTTGCATGGATCAAAGTTTCAATGAATGTTTTCATTATCTCTTCACCCATATAGTGAAAAGCCACTTTCGTCTTCTGCAGCAGTCCATGCTCTTCCCACAATCCTCTTGATATGTCTGTCAGATGACAGGTTGTCTTTTATCAATACTCCCAAATATTTCACCTCTTGCTTTTGTAATGGATTTACTTCCCTAGGAATAGTTTAAAGAAGGTCTTTTGCTGCTATTGCCCATTTCCAGTACTTTGCATTTTTTGGCATTGATATTAATTTTCCACTATTGGCTCCATGCAAAAATAATGTTGAGATCTTTTTGCAATAACCTATAGTCTTCTTGTTTTTAATTCTTCTCATGGTTTTTTGTATCCTCTGCAAACATGTTGGCATATCTTGTTATATCTTTCATGTCATTGTCATAGAAAAGAAATGATTGGTACAAGAACTGAAACTCCACTTGTTACTGCTCTCCATTCTGACACCATACTTCACTACTGTGTGCTTTCATTCAGCCTCACCTTTGGTTTATATATACTTGTCCTCAGATATTGACTGCATAACTATATGCAGTCATTACATTGTGGAATTTTACAAATATAAGGTGGTGAAAGAAGAGAGTAGTTGAGTAGGAAGATTATAATATATGATGAATACTAGGTGAAACTGAGAGATATGTGGAATGTGATGAGAGATAGAAAGAGAAGGCAGAGTGGGAGTAGAAAAAGAATGGATATATTTTCCTAGTTGTATTATATGGGAAGGGAGCTGCTACTCATGGTGTTCTGTCTTCAATTAGGGACCAATGATTGGTACCTGCATGTGGTGGTTCTATAAGATGGACGGAAAAACTGCCCATTTTCAAAAACCTTTGACTGACCTCCATCAGGAGTTGCAACCATGAGGGGCTAACACTTGGGCTTTGGAATGTGCCCAAGACCTTTCTCTATCAACTTAAGCTGTATTTCTTACACTTTCCCATGCATGGAGAGCTGACAGGTGGTAATTGCTTTCATCTCCCTACAGCTTTCAACCATTGACATATACCATATTTTTCAGGGTATAATGTACATTTTTTTCCTAAGAAATACCCAAAAAGTACACCCTGTGTGTTATATGACAAAACTGAACTGGCTTAGGGCAAGCTGTGCCCATAGAGATTTATAGTATCCTTACTGAACCAAAAGTATCCCACCTTAGCAATAGGTAGTGAATATTATAATTCATCATATCCCCAATGCCACATTGACACTGTTTTGTTAATATATTATGTAATTGAATCAATAATTAATTAAAGAAATATATTCAATGATTCCCAGGCTCATACTTATGAGTTACCCGTGTAGAAGATCCTGTGAGTCTAATTTTTACTTACCACTGACATATTCAAGTTTTGGACAGATCAGGGTTTTGATGAATTTTTCATCATCTCATCCATATGGTGAAAAGCCACATGAAGGGGAGGTGTCAGAAAAAAAATCTATTTTATAGTTTAATTACCCCTGAAATCTGCTGAGTTTTCATTGAAAAATGCATCTTGATACCAAAATTCCTTCTGTGTTTATTTGTGTTCTGTTTAAAGGTCCATTTAAGGGGGTTGCCTCTCATTTTGGTGAAAAATATTCGATTTTGTCAAACTTCGTGTGTGGACTGGTGTGGTGTCCCTGAACACCGCGGGACTGGTTTCCAGACGTATAACGCCACCCTTCTCAGGTAATGGCGGGTTTAAAGGGCCAGAGATTTAAAGGTCCACCCGTCAGCCACGCCCCTTTCTTTGCTATGGTTTGTTTTCCTTGTATTTTGTCTTTTTTTGTTGTTTTTGAGAATTTTATACTCTGATATTGTACGATAGGTTAGGCAGCAGTCACCACACTCAGTGCGATCGAAAAAGGGTTCAGCGTATGCATGCGTCATTTCTCCACGTGCTATCCTGTTTTATACATTTCTTGTTTATAAATTCACTACTTCATAACTAAATATGTCAGATGTGATATTTGCCGAAGTATTTTGCTCCATTCTGAACCTGAGAAGTGCAAGAATACTCACCTTAGCAAAGGGATTGTGATGCATGTGTACCATTCATTATGTGAAGGATATGGAAGGTTAGGATTGTCACGATTCTCAGCTGGCATGGGTAGAAAAGAAATGTAATGAACATCTGCTGCTTACTTCCCAGAAATGGTCAAAGGATTATGTAAGTAGATATGTGCATTTGATACTCTTTGGAGGAACTTTTATGGAGTAGTGAATATATAAACATACGTACATATACCAAGGCTTTTTCCCCCTTACAAGGGGGGTAGCCAAAAAGAAAAAGGCATAAAATCATTCCCACCCATTCCATCCCTGAATACACTCCACACCCCTCCACCCTCCCTCTTATCTTAGTACCTCCTGAATGATGGGTCATCCCAGCACCTTGTCCACTGCCCTGGGTCAGAAGCAGTGTCGCAAGACACAGCACATCCACAGCAAGGCCGCTTCATTAAATCGGCGACCCCCCCTCTCCGTCCCCCCATTGTATAAAATGAGAGGACGGGGATATATAAACATATATATATATATATATATATATACAGGTAGTTCTCGATATATGTGACTTCGATATTCGCGTATATGCGATTCAAGAATTTGCACCACTTTTCGATATGTGCGGGGATATATTCGAAGATATGCGATTTGACCTAAAAAAACAAAAATAGTTGCGGCCGATTTTTTTTTTTCAAAATACCTATTATATATTTGAAGTTGGTGCGCATAAAGCCGTGTGGTAACACTGGCTGCATCAGCTAGGTAAAGCTGGCATCACTGCGGCGTTATCACAACAACAACACCGGCAGCTGTACAGACGGCATCGTCTTAGGCATCCTTCCTGTTTCATAGGCCAAACCATTGTCTTTCTGCAGGTAATTAAGCTTTTTTGATACACAAATTAATTATTTTTTTCACAAACAAATTAATTTTTGATACTTATTACTGCCCCAATTAATTTCGTCAATTTTCACTCTGCAAGAATTATCGTTTATTCTCCGCACTGGATAAACTCTAAGCAGTAAGCCTGCCTGTGTATCTCCAGAGCACATCAACAGTCAGTTTAAAGGTCAGATATCAACAGATATACCATTCACTAAAAATCATCGAAAAAGTACTTTTTAAAAGCATACAAATAAAGTTTTTACCTATTACAGAAGAATTTATTCAGAAAATTCACTTTTAATTGCGCCTCGCATACCACTTTTCCGAAGTCTAGCTATTCAGAATAACAATATTGTTTGTTTGGCAACTGTGACGTCACGAACTCGGAATTCCCCGAACCTTTCACGAAGCGCACGGGCGGAATGTTTCGAATAGCAGACGACGCAATGAAATGAAGACAAAACTGTTTTTTGCCAAATTTGATAAGATGTAGATGGTGGAATTATATAGAATACTGTCAGTATGTTTTTTGATGTACATTAAACTGTAAATACAAAAAGTTATGGAAGTCTTGATATCTATCAAGACTTCCATAACTTTTTGTATTTACAGTTTAATGTACATCAAAAAACATACTGACAGTATTCTATATAATTCCACCATCTACATCTTATCAAATTTGGCAAAAAACAGTTTTGTCTTCATTTCATTGCGTCGTCTGCTATTCGAAACATTCCGCCCGTGCGCTTCGTGAAAGGTTCGGGGAATTCCGAGTTCGTGACGTCACAGTTGCCAAACAAACAATATTGTTATTCTGAATATCTAGACTTCGGAAAAGTGGTATGCGAGGCGCAATTAAAAGTGAATTTTCTGAATAAATTCTTCTGTAATAGGTAAAAATTTATTTGTATGCTTTTAAAAAGTACCTTTTCGAGCAATACGATGATTTTTAGCGAATGGTATATCTGTTGATATCTGACCTTTAAGCGTAGCAAGCAGTCTGAAATGTGAATTGTAAACAGACTGATTTTTCAAACAGCTGAAGAAAATACGCTTGGCGAAATAAGTGATGTTTACGGTAGCGTCTTTTCCCGAGGTTAATACTTACATGCTAAAATGTATGTAAACATATATGAGATGCAGTATGTAAGCCCTTTGCCAAAATAAAATATGTAAAGAAAAAAAAAAAAATCAATCCGAGTTGAGAACGTATCCCCCTTTTTCCCATAGGTTCAATAGTTCGATATATGCAAATTCATTATATGCGGGGGGTCCGCGGAACGGAACCCCCGCATATAACGAGAACTACCTGTATATATATATATATATATATATATATATATATATATATATATACATAAAAATGCTATTTTCTCAAAACTAGTTTTTTCGCACAAAAGTAACTATAACTTCGTGTGTAAATAAGTGATTTTGATCATTCTTGTTGGAAAATGATCGTGATACTTATATCTAACAAAACTAGTAAATTAATTCTTAACCTACTTGATATATATTTTTGAAAAATTTTTAAAGTTGTGATTGTTTTTATTTATTTTTTTATATAATTTGCTGTAAGGCTGACTTTCTTTCTTTTTCACTTATAATTACGAGTATACTAGTTTAGGTACATCTGGATGTCTACTAACTGTACACCAAAGGAAATCATTATTCTCATACTTTTGGAAAAATAAACGTTATTTCAAAAATAACTCAAAATTGCAAGTAAATCGTCTGTTGTGTAAAAATGTCTTAATGGATTTCAATGCAATTTCTGTCACAGATGCATCCCATTTCCCTGCACTTTGTGTTAAATTTCCATTGTCTTACATAAAAAAATAAGGTTGGGAGGACCAGAAATGCATAATCCGATCGAGCGAATCACCGAAATGAGAGTTAACCCCCTTAAAGGTCCTACACACTGCAGACAGTATTTTAAGGAGTTGCTAAATGTGAAGGAGGATAGGGAGGGAAAGATAGTTGAAGTGGGAAGTGCTAAGAAAATGACTGTAATGAGTGAGGAAAATGGAGGAGAAATAAGGAAAGATGAAGTGATGGCAGTTGTTAAGATGATGAGAGCAGGTAAGGCACCTGGGTTGGATGGATGTCATGCAGAATGTCTGAAAAAAGGAGGTACAGTGATGGTGGACTGGCTGGTGAGGTTATTTGATTGTTTAAGAGTGCCAGAGAACTGAAGGAGTGCCTGTATAGTTCCACTTTACAAGAGAAAAAGGGACAAATGTGATTGTAATAGTTTCAGAGGGATCAGCTTGTTAAGTGTAGTTGGGAAGGCTTGTGGGATGGTCTTGATTGAGAGGATTAAGAGAGGGAGTAATTGGTTAGGAACAATGTGGGTTTAGGACAGGTAGGGGTTACATAGATCAGATTTTTGTGGTAAGACAGATATGTGAGAAAGCTATAGGAAAAAGTAAGGATGTATTTTGGGCTTTTATGGATCTGGAAAAGGCTTATGACAGGATAGACAAGAAGGCACTGTGGGAGGTATTGCAGATATATGGGCTGGGAGGAAAGCTGTTAAGAGCAGTCAGGAGTTTTTACGAGAGTAGTAGAGCTTGTGGTAGGATTAGAAATGGAGAGAATAAGTGGTTTGAGGTAAAGGTGGGACTTTGTCAGGGATATGTTATGTCACCCTGGCTGTTCAATTTATACATGGATGGGATGGTGCAAAAGGTAAAAGCAAGGGTAGTGGGGCAGGGATTGGAGATGGTTAAAGAAAGTGGAGAAAAGTGGGAGATAAGCCACTTGTTGTTTGCTGATGACACTGTGCTTGTAGCAGGATCAGAGGAGGGATTGAGGAAGTTATTGAACGAGTTTGGGAAGGTGTGCAAAAGAAGGAAGTTGAATATAAATGTGGTAAAAGTAAGGTGATGAGATGTACAAGGGGATAAAGTGGCAGCAGACTGGAAGTGAGTATTAAGGGAAAGAGACTGGAGGAAGTGAATAGTTTTAGATACTTGGGTGCAAATGTGGCAGGAAAAGGAGGAGTGGAGGTGGAGATAGAATGTAGATTGAGAGAAGTGAGTAAATGCCTTGGTGGATCAAAAAGTGTAATGAGAAATAGACATTTGGGAATGGATGCTAAGAGGAGATTATATTTACCTAGTATCTTAGGGGAAGGGGGAGCTAAGCTCGTGGTGTCCCGTCTTTGTATCTTTCCATATCCAGTTTTTTGTTTAATTCTTGTATTGTTTTTACACACACTGTTTTTTCATTCAATGCGTTCCATACATCCACCACTCTGTGGGGAAACCTTTTCAGATTCCTTCTATAACTGTCCTTTTTAAGCTTCTTTCCATGTCCTCTTGTGTTTCTGTATGGGGCAGAAACATGGAACATAAGAGGAAGAGAGGAGTAGTTTAAATGTGTTTGAGAACAGGTGCCTGAGAAGTATGATAGGGGATACTAGGCTGGATAGAGTGAGAAATGAGGAGGTGAGGACAAAAATGGGGGTGGAAAGGGAGTTGGGAGTTTGTAACCATAATCTCACAGATTACAACACAGTGGAAAACTACACCACAACATACATACAAACATACATACACACACTTTCAACGAACGGACGGCTTGACGAACGCTCTGAAGAAAAGTGCAGATTGAGGATACCAACGCAAAGAGAAGTGCCTTTTTGTATTTGCAGGGGGGGGGAATTGCTCGTGAGGTAGTGGGAAAGTAAGGAAAGAGGAGAGGGGGAGGGATTACTGGGGAAATGGAAGATAATGAGGATGTGGAGGACTTGGCCCAGGCAGACGGGCGGAAGGTCAACATGAAACGACCACCGGATGACGAAATGGCAAATAAAAATGTAAAGATTAGAAGTATAGAGAGGAGAAATACAGTAGAAAGTGACGAGAATATGTTCCAGGGATTTAAAGAGGGTGGGGGGGACACAACCCCCCCCAGACTGATAAGACTAGAGGAGAGAGTTGATAAGGTGATCGAGGACTTGGAACGTAAGTTAGGTAATGTAGGCTCCATTCTCCAAAGAATTGAAAGATTGGAACAACTAGAGAAGGCTAACAGAAACTTAACTGAAGAAGTAGAGGACCTAAAAAGACAGTTAGGAAATGTAAAGGAGGAGAATGAGAAATTGAAGAAGAATAGTAATGAAAACAGTGAGAAAATAGCTACAGAAGCTAAAAATTGGAGAATAACTCAAGAAGGGAATAAGGTTTCATTCACTGACATAGTCAAACAGCAATTGAAAGAACATAATGAAGACTCAGTTATTAAAGTGATGAGACAGAAGGAGAATATAGTAAGAGAATTAGCTGACAAAAAGAAATGTATAATTATATTAGGAATGGAAGAGAAACATAACCCAGATAGAACCGCAAGAATCAAGGAGGAAAATGAAAGGGTAAGCAGTTTATTAAAATTAGTCCAGGAAGATGAACCAGAAATTATAAAGGAAATTGAGGAAAAATTCAGACTCGGAAAATATAGTACAGATAAGACCAGACCAATTAAGATTAAATTCAGGTCACAAACAACGGCAGAGAAAATTCTATCCAAGACAGGGAAACTAGCAACAAATGATCAATATAAAAAGGTATGGATAAAAAGAGAAATGAATAAGGAGGAAAGAGAGGCAGAAAAGCAGAAAAGAATTGAAGCTAAGGCAAAAAACGAGGAAAGAACGGAGTCAGAGAAAGAGAGATTCTATTGGAGAGTAGTGAACATGAAAATAAAGCAGTTCGACATACTAAAGAAAAACATAAGGGAAACAGAGAACACAATGGAAGTGGCAGAAAACTAAGAGTGTCTTACACAAATATAGATGGATTGATAACAGGATTGAATGAACTGAATGATTATTTGAAAGAAAAAGAACCGGACATAATGGGAATTGTAGAAACAAAATTAAAAGGCCCACTACCACCCAACAGTGTAGGACATGATACATACAATTATTGGATTAGAAACAGAGAGAAAAAACAAGGGGGTGGAGTTATGTTCCTGACAAAGAAGGATATAAACGTGAAAGGTGTCATATATGGAAAGAATACAGTAGAGATGATTATGATAGAAGTGGAAGACCGAGATAAGAAGAGCAGAAAATTTGTGATCAACTATGTGCCTCCGAAAACAGCCTCATGGGAGGAGAATGAACATAAAAGTATGTTAGAGGACACAAAGATAGCATTAACTAAAATAATGGAAGACGGAGGAAGAATAGTTATGATGGGCGACTTTAATTGCAAAGAAATCTGCTGGGAAGAAATGACAGTAAAGAGTGGTGATGACTCATGGGGAAATGCTCTACTTGAGATGATTACTGACCATTCAATGACACAATGGATACAAGAGAACACTAGGTATAGAAATGAAGAAGAACCATCGAGGCTAGACTTAATAATTACATCTGAACCTAGAATAGTGGACAAGATTGAATATAAAACACCAATAGGTAAAAGTGACCACATATTGATTGAACTGGAACTTAATGAAGAAAAATATATGAAAAGAAATGAACAATATAGAAAAGGAAGAATGATGTATGAAAAAACAAACTTTGATAAAATAAGAGAATTCTTTCAACAAGAAAACTGGGAAGAAATATACAAAGAAGAAACATCAGTGGAAGAGAAATGGAATATTTTGACAAAAATTTACAAAGAAGGAGTGGAAAAGTATGTCCCAAGACAAAAACAAGAAAAAGAATATGTAAAATGCTGGTACAACAAAAGTTGTAGGGAGTTAAAAGGCAAAAGAGACAAAGCCTGGACCGGATGGAAAAAAGACAGAAGACCTGAAAAATGGAAAATATATACTGGTTATAGAAATGAATATGTACAAAAGTGCAGAGAGGAAAAAAGAAAATATGAAAAAGATGTTATAGAAAAGTGTAAAGATCAACCAAAACTATTCTACAGATTTGTAAACAATAAACTGAAAAACAAACAAGACTTGGAGAAATTAAGACAAGGGGGAGTTGAATACACTGAGGAAATGGAAATGGCAGAAATTATGAACAAACATTTTAAATCAGTGTTTACAAGGGAAAATATACAACCTGAAGAGATTGAGTGGAAGGAAAAAGTCCCCCCTATGGAAGAAATAGAAGTAACGAAGAATGAAATATTGACACACTTGGGTAATTTTGATGTCAGAAAATCGCATGGGCCAGATGAAATAGCAAACTGGATTCTGAAAGAATGTAGGAATGAACTGGCAGACAAAATACATAGCATAATAAGCAGTTCCTTAAAAGAAGGAAAAGTTCCAGAAGATTGGAAAAAAGCAAATATAGTACCTATATATAAAGGAGGAAATAAAGAAGAACCTACCAACTATAGACCAGTCTCTCTAACAAGTACAATAGCAAAAATATGTGAAAGAATTATCAAAAGTAGATGGGTAAAATACTTGGAAAAAAACAACGTACTAAATCCAAGGCAATTTGGATTCAGACAAGGACGATCATGCGTCACCAATTTAATATGTTTCTATTCAAGGCTAATAGATATAATACAAGAAAGAGATGGATGGGCTGATTGTGCATTTCTAGACCTAAAAAAAGCTTTTGACAAAGTACCACATAAGAAGTTGCTTAAGAAATTAGAATATGAAGGAGGAATACAAGGTAAATTGCTAAATTGGATGGAAGACTTTTTGCAAGAAAGAAAAATGCGAGTAGTGATAAGAGATCAGCACTCAAAATGGAATGAAGTAATAAGCGGTGTCCCGCAGGGAACAGTTCTGGCCCCAATAATGTTTGCTATATATATTAATGATATGGATGAAGGAATTGAAAGCTATATGAGCTTCTTTGCAGATGATGCAAAATTACTGAAAAGAGTGAAAACTGAAGAAGATTGTGAATCACTACAGAGAGATCTAAATAAAGTACAAGAATGGAGTAGGAAGTGGGAGATGGAGTTCAATACAAAAAAGTGTAGTATAATGGAATTTGGAAAAAGCAAAAACAGAATAACAGGATCATATAATTTGGGAGAAGAAGGAATAAAAAGAGTAGAAAATGAGAGGGACCTGGGAGTCATTGTTATGAATAATATGTCACCTGAGAAACATATAAATAAGATTTTTGGAGAAACTTATAATTTAATAAGAACAATCAAAGTGGCATTTACATACCTGGATGAAGAAATGGTGAGGAAAATCCTAGTCACCCTGATAAGACCAAGATTGGAATATGCAGCAACGATATGGTCACCAAGTACAAAAAAATGTATAAAAAAACTTGAAAGAATACAAAGAGCAATTACAAAACTGGCACCAACACTCTCAAAACTATCATATGAAGAGAGACTACAAAAACTTAAACTACAGACACTAGAGCAAAGAAGAGAGAGAGGAGATTTGATAGCTATTTACAGAATCATGAAAGGCATAGAAATTACTGATAGAGAGAATCTGATAAAATGGGATGACAGAAATACAAGAGGACACGGAAAGAAAATAAAAAAAGACAACTATAGAAGAGATTTGAAAAAGAACAGCTTTCCTCACAGAGCAATAGACAGTTGGAACAAGTTAGATGAGAAAGTGGTGTGTGCAAAAACAATACATGAATTTAAAAATAGTTTAGATAAAATGAGATATGAAGACGGGACCTCACGAGCATAGCTCCCCTTCCCGTAAAATACAACTAGGTACAACTAGGTAAATACACACCACCAACCTCTTCCCTCACGTGACCAAACCGTAAAGTACCCCTGATTCCTAAGAACACCTTTTACCCATACACAATATATTATGTAATCTAGATTAATAACCATAATATATAAATAAGCAGAAATAACTATACATTCTAACCATTGTAAAATAAAATAGTATCCAAAACTTGTATCACCAAATAAAATGTAAAACTAATTATAACCTGTAAACTGTTCAATATGCTGATGTAAGCTTTTTCAGAAGCATTCCACCAACAGAGAGAGGAGCTGTCAGTCTTTAGGTGGAAAGCAGACCGGGAAGGTCTGCTGGTGTAATCTTTGAAACTATTAGACTTTTTCAAGAAGTCTTGTGGTCTTTGATTTATCCACCAAAGGCAAGAACATTACAAGATAGGGTTGATGATAAAGTATTGGGATGGTTTGGATGCAGGGAAAGAATGGGTGAAGAAAGACTAGTAAAACAGGTGTGGAATGCAGAGGTGAAAAATTAATATTAGATTTAGATATAAACAATGAAAATATGGCATGGGATGCCAGCATGTCCAGCATCAATGCCTTCATGCTATTGGCTGGTGAGTTGATAGCAGCCGATCAGGGCACAAGATTGATTTAAGGTTTGTGTTGATCAGCTACTGTACTGTCCTTGCATTCCCACCATTTACCCACATATCTCTGCCATGAGTGTTTGCTATGCATACATGTGTGAAGTTTGTGATTTTTTTTTTTTGCAAATGCCCTATAATGCTGCCCAAACACCATACATCTTCTTGTATTTATTTACCTAGTTGTATTCTATGGGAAGGGGAGCTATGCCTAAGAGTGTGAAGGTGATTTATTATTATATTCAAACAATAGCTCTTTCAAAATGGAATATTAACATTTATATACATCATAAGATAAGCATTAAAACAAGGTTTGTACCATTAAAAAGGGTATTCTAAGGTGTTTTCAAAGGGTTCATCCACTATTTGTGAGAGGTTTGGAACCTAATCCTCATGGATACTGGGGATCACTGTAATTGGAAATCAAGGATAAAGATTAAGTTGGATATGTACATGAATTTGAGGCTAGGTATGATAAATTGGAGAGGAGACAGGACCCAATAAACATTGCTCCTTTCCTGTATACTATAATTAGGTATATATTCTCTCACTCTAAAACCTGTAATTCTTTTTTATTGTTATTATTATTTCCTACCCTAGCATTAAGGTCTCCCAGTACTGTTACATATACACTTCTCCCTAAACCCTCTATGCACTCATTTAAATCCATCCAAAAGGCCTCCCTTTCTTCTACACTCTTCTCACTGCCAGGCCCATACGCACTTACAAAAACCCACATCTCCTTTCCCAGTTTCACCTTCATCCACATTATCCTTGAGGAAACCTCCTTCCACTCCACTACACGTTTACCTATCTCTTCACTTACTAGTATAGCCACCCCTTCCCTCCCTCGCCCTCTCTTCACTCCTGATAACCTCCCACTTACACTCCCAAACTTACAATCGCCCTTCCCTTTCAGCTTAGTTTCACTCAAAGCCAACACATCCATCTTTCTTCTCACAAACATACTACCTATCTCTTCCCTTTTACTCTCATCTGTACCACATCCACACACATTAAAAGACCTGGTCTGAGAACTTCCAGACCCTCTTATGCCTTTGCTTTTACTTTTAGGAATGTGCCCTGTCAGGCTACAAGGCTACCTTAATGCTAGGGTAGGAAAGGATCCAATTGATGGAGTGGTTGGGAAATGTGGAGTTCCAGGAAAGAATTGTAGTGGAGAGTTGATGGTGGAAATGTGTCTAGAAAGAGAGTTGATGATAGCAAATACAGTGTTTCAGAAGAAAGTCAAGCATAAGTACACATGGGAGAGGGTGGTGGAGGGAAGGGTGGTAGATAGAGCTTTAATGGACTGTGTAGTGGTAAATAGGATTATGATAGGAAGAGTTAAGGATGTACATGTGCTAAGGGGAGAGGGTGGGGGAATATCAGATAATTTTCTGGTGGAAGGTAAGTTGAGAGTGGAGGACAGATGGAGAAAGAGGAAAGGGACAAAAGGTAGGGAGGTGCTTAGAGTGAACTCTTTAAATGAAGAGGAAAAGGAGAAGGAGTACAAGAAGAAGCTGAAGGAGGAGTGGGAGGGAGTGAAGGATAGAGTAGAGGTAGGTGTGGAGGAGGAATGGGGATGGTTCAAGGAGGGAGTCACAAAGTGTGCAAAGATGGTATGTGGAACAAGAAGGACAGGAGGAAATAGAAGGAAGGGTAGTGAATGGTTGGATGAGGAAATGAAGAAGGTTGTAGAAGAGAAGAAGCGAGCTTACACAGATTGGTTACAAAATAGGACGAGGGAGTCATATGAGACGTACAAAGAAAAGAAAAGAGAAGTAAAGCAAAAGGTAAAGGAGGCAAAGAGGAGAGCAGATGTAAAATGGGGTAAGAGTATGACAGAAAATTTTGAAAGTAATAAAAAGATGTTTTGGGAAGAAATTAACCACTTCAGTACGGGACTTAAATCTCGCGGGCAGCAGCCAATGCCAGCCGTACGACGTGTTGTAATAATACTCGCATCATAAAATATAGTCACCGCTTATATCGATCGTTCTCTCTTTCACCCGCGAATTTTGAAAACCACAGAGAATGGGATTCAGGGCACATTTGAGAGAATGTAAAAACACAGGGGCGACTACAATAAATATAATCAAGACGCCGATATGGCAGCATCGCGAATCCACTTGCTCCTCATGACACCTACGTAGGTGGCACCGTATGGAAGGGGTTAAGAGAGGAAGAGGAGGCGAATCAAGTAGAGAAGAAAAGGTAAAAGGTGCAGATGGAGAGATGATAATGGAAGAGAAGGCAGTAAGAGGAAGGTGGGCAGAGTATTTTAGGGAGTTGCTAAATGTGAAGGAGGATAGGGAGGGAAAGATAGCTGCAGTGGGAAATGCTAAGAAAATGAGAGTGATGAGTGAGGAAAATGGAGGAGAAATAAGGAAGGATGAAGTGAAGGCAGCAGTTAAGATGATGAAAGCAGGTAAGGCACCTGGTCTGGATGGATGCCATGCAGAATGTCTTAAAAAAGGAGGTGCAGTGATGGTGGACTGGTTGGTGAAGTTTTTTAATGTTTGCTGGAGAGAAGGTAGAGTGCCGGAGGACTGGAGGAGTGCTTGTATAGTTCCACTTTACAAAGGAAAGGGGGACAAGTGTGAATGTAGTAGTTTCAGGGGGATTAGCTTGTTAAGTGTAGTTGGGAAGGCTTATGGGATGATCATGATTGAGAGGATTAGGAGAGGAAGAGAGGGAGTAATTGGTGAGGAACAGTGTGAATTTAGGACAGGTAGAGGTGTAGATCAGATTTTTGTGGTAAGACAGATATGTGAGAAAACTATAGGAAAGGGGAAGGATGTTTTTTGGGCCTTTATGGATCTGGAAAAGGCTTACGACAGGGTAGACAGAAAGGCACTGTGGGAGGTTATGGGGATATACGGGATAGGAGGAAAGCTTCTAGGAGCTGTCAAGAGTTTTTATGAGGGTAGTAGAGCTTGTGTCAGGATTAGAAATGGAGAGTGAGTGGTTTGAGGTAAAGGTGGGACTTCGTCAAGGATGCGTTATGTCACCCTGGCTGTTCAACTTATACATGGATGGGGTAGTGCGAGAGGTAAATGCAAGGGTGGTGGGTCAGGGATTGGAGATGGTTAAAGAAAATGGAGAAAAGTGGGAGGTGAGCCAGCTGTTGTTTGCGGATGACACTGCGCTTGTGGCAGGATCGGAGGAGGGATTGAGGAAGTTGGTGACAGAGTTTGGGAGAGTGTGTGATAGAAGAAAGCTGAAGATAATTGTGGGTAAAAGTAAGGTGATGAGATGTACAACGAGTGAAAGTGGCAGTAATCTGGAAGTGAGCATTAAGGGAGAGTAACTGGAGGAAGTGGATAGTTTTAGATACTTGGGTGCAAATGTGGCAGGAAAAGGTGGAGTAAAGGTGGAGGTAGAATGTAGATTGAGAGAAGCGAGTAAATGCCTTGGTGGATTAAAAAGTGTAATGAGGAATAGAAATTTGGGAATGGATGCTAAGAGGAGACTGTATGAAGGAGTAATTGTGCCAACAGCACTGTATGGAGCAGAAACATGGAACATAAGAGAGGAAGAGAGAAGGAGCTTGAATGTGTTTGAGATGAAGTGTCTGAGAAGTATGATGGGGGTTACTAGGCTAGATAGAGTGAGAAATGAGGAGGTGAGGAGGAGAACGGGGGTGGAAAGGGAGTTGGGAGATAGGGTTGATGAAAGAGTATTAGGATGGTTTGGACACATGGAAAGAATGAGTGAAGAAAGACTAGTAAAAGAGGTGTGGAAGGCAGATGTGGAGGGAGTGAACATGAGGGGACGTCCTAGGATGAGATGGATGGATGGGGTGAAGGGGGCTTTGGGGAAGAGGGGAATGTCTGTTGAGGAAGGACGGGAGAGGACAGAAGATGGGTGAATGGAAAATGGTTGTATATGGAAGATGTTGTGATGCATGAGGGGGAGTGGGTGAGGGATGGGGGGTGAGGTAGTGTGTGTGAGCAAAATTTTGACGCAGCCCGAAGGGATTTCTCCCCGTCCTCTCCTTTATATGTGGGTACGGAGAGGGGGGGTCGCCGATTAAATGAAGCGGCCTTGCTGTGTTTTGCGACACTGCTTCTGACCCAGGGCAGTGGACAGGGTGCAGGGATGACCTATCATCTAGGAGGTGCTAAGATGGGAGGGAGGGTGGAGGGGTGTGGAGTGTTTTCAGGGATGGAATGGGTGGGAATGATTTTATGCCTTTTCCTTTTTGGCTACCTCCCTAGTAAGGGGGGAAAAGCCTTGGTATATGTATGTATTATTATTATTATTGTTATTATTATTATTATTATTATTATTATTATTTTTTTTTTTTTTTTTTTTTTTTTAAGAAATTTGATCAAAGGGTAGACTTTTAGTGATAATGATGAAGGGGTACAATCTAAAAAAAAATTGTTAACCAGTGGGTTAATTGATATTGTCTTAACTTCATCCATCTGATGACCATCCCACAGCTTTTTGAAGGTATCTGGCTTTTGGTAAAGAAAAATGGGGAAAATATGCCACTGCTTTTAAGGGTTATGTATGAGTTGTTTTTTATGCACATGTTCAAGATACACATCTGTGATATATTTGTTCATAAATTGCAGGAATATTCAAATGATGTTGAGTTCGTTGCAACATCATACAGGATATTTTGCTCGACTCTTCTCAGGCCCAAACATGATGCCTTCTTTGTCACAAATCCAGTGTCTCATAGAGCAGGCATGGAGGAAAGGTTTTGATTTACAGGTTTGTAACAGTTTCTTTTAAATAGCTAGTTTTTTTTTCTTTTCTTTTTTCTTTAGTATATTTAATCTTTGGTATATTTCTCTATGCAGTCAATAACTCAACTGTACGGTAAGTTATAATAGTTGGAGAATAGGAGACAGACCCCTGTGAGTGTAGCTCCTTTCCTGTGTATAACAAATAGTAGAGATCCTGTCTTTCAGCACCTTTGGGACCAATCAGGTGTTGATACAGTGAATTTGCCAAATATGGGAGAGCATTTTAGAATGTGATTATTTTAAACTATGAGTAATGTGCAATTAATTCACCCAAATTAAGTCAACCGAAGGTCTATTTCTCGCATATTGAAGATCTTGAGCAGAACTGTTGAAAATACAGGTAAGTGCCCAGTACTCTTGACATGTAACAGGCCACTGACCTGTAAAGCCTGGTCCACACTGTGCCTCATGCAGATCTGCATGTAGCAGGTGGCGGTATTGTATGTAGTGCTAAGTGTCCACACTGAGTTGGCATGAGGAAAGAATGCTGCCATGATACAGTATGGGCCACAAAGGGAGGATGGATGCCAGTGAGCTCTTTGAAACAGAAACTCTAGTGCAGAGCATTGTAGCTCTGTGTGTTGTGAAAAAGAATCTATTGAAAAAGAGAAAGATATGGTGCAGACACTGTCTTTCTCGAAGACCTGTTTGAGGTCCTATCTGTCAGATTTTCCTTTGCACTCCACCTGACAATGTTTGAATGTTACTATTTGTTGCACTGTCACACGTGGCTGCCAGACATATAACGCAAATAAAAATAGACTTTATTTCCCTTGGGATCACGTGTGTGCATGTGTGATGTGTGTATTTCTTGCTCTTGATGATTCATATGCAGGGATGCTGCCTCAGTAATTCTATAAGATATTGGGTGTGGCATCTCATCCACTGAATGGGGCTAGCAGAAATGACCATGATGGAGAGCATGATCTATATGCCCTCCTTTGACAAAGGCCAAGATGGCACTGACATCTCCATGCCCATCAAATCGAGTTGGTTCAAAATAGTTCAGCAGTGTGCTGGTGGTGTTGAAAACCTTGATTTTCAACAGCACCACAAACACTGCCATGGTCATGGGGCACAGTGTGGAAGTGCCTCTAGGTGCATGTAAAAGAAGAATGGTTACATTCTAGCATGTATTTTTCCATCAACCTGACACCATAATATAAACTTTTACCCTAGAAAAAATCCTGTGCACAGTGAATTTATACACAAAGTGTATGTACATTTGGATTTAATGTAGACTTCAGTTGGGATTGGGCATGGTGTACAAGGCTGACAACAAATGAATGCATGACTGTTTTTTATGCTACAGTGTACATAAATATGCTCAATGAATAACAATAGCAGGCAAATGCTGCTCATTTTTCATTGCCCTCAGTTTTTTATATTTCTCAACAATAGATTCAGTTTGTGCATACCAGAGGCAATTGCACACATTTAACACTGTTATGTGCTTTTTGTTGTGAGTGACATTTTGCTGACTTTTTCCCAGCCCCAGACAAAATTCTCTCAGGCCATTCTTATCAGCATGATAGATTTGACATGGCAGAAGACTAGGCTCATTGGTTAGGTTCACTGAGTGACTTATGGACCCACCTGGAGACTTGCTAGTTACCTGAAGGCCATGGGTCTTCTACAAGAGAGACCAGGGGCAATGGATCGTTTGATTGATTGTACCTAACTTTGCAAAGTTGCTTCAGGAAGTACACAGTCTTCTGTGATAAAGAAACACACACAAAAGGTACTTCATGTATCATGGAAACTATTGAAGGGGGAAATACTTCAGTGTTTTTTTTTTTTTTTTCCCATTAATTTATTTTGATCTTGAAGCTAGTTTTGAGAAATCAGTGGTGTGAGAGGGGCAAACCTCAGCCATCCAAATGGGGAGGGACATCCAATCAGATAACTTTGGGAAAACAACTTGATAAATTTGGTTGATTTATATTTAAATCAAAGAAAGTGCTTATTTTCTGTTTCATATGTGTTTACATATTCAAAATATCTTCCTTTCCTATATTTCTCAGTACTATGCCATTTACATGAATCTTTGGGTCATACAATCAAGTACTTGGCCTCAGGCATCACCAGACCTCTGCACGACACTGGGAGAAATACATACATACATATACCAAAGGCTTTTTTCCCCCTTACACGGGGGGGGTAGCCAAAAAGTAAAAGGCATAGAAACCACTCCCACCCATTCCATCCCCTACATATTCCACTCCCCTCCACCCTCCTCCCTCCCTCTCATCTTGGCACCTCCTAGATGATGGGTCATCCCTGCATCCTGTCCAGTGCCCTGGGTCAGAAGCAGTGTCACAAGACACAGCACATCTACAGCAAGGCCACTTCATTAATTCGGCGCCCCCCCCCCTCTCCATCCCCTCATGCAGAAAAGGAGATGGAGAGAAATGCTTCTTGATAATGTCACATTGCCATTTTGATGATGGTATTTTGCTCTGAGTAACGCCAACTGCTTCATGTGTTGGGGGTGATAATTATGAGTTTTTTTTTTTATAATTTTTACGGCTCTCCACATTGTTTCTGTCTTTTTTTTTTATAGTTTTCCTAGCTTTCTTTTTAGTTTCTATTTAGTTGCTTTAGATCTTCTTTTTATTATTTTTATTATTTTTTAATCCTTCCAGTACTTGTGTGATGTTTGTGAATAGAGTGATAATAGAGTGGTCCTTGAAACTATGTTGATTGGTCCTTTCGGTCAGATGTTTAGGATGATGATGTTTAGTCAGTAGTTGAAGATATCAGCTTTGGATTTTTTTTTTTTTTTTTTTTTTTTTTTTTTTTAGTTTCTTCATGGCCCTTTCTTTGTCTTTACTGTGGAAGAGGGGAGAGGCTTCATGGCTCTTTCTGTGACTTTACTATGGAAAGGAGGGGAGGCTTCATTCTCTGTTTCGATTTTCCTTAATTTTGTAATTATTTTTCTGGTTTCTGGTATGGTGGGCTTGAAGCTAGTTTGGAGAAATGCTTGTCGATGATGTTTCAGTGCTGTTTAGGTGATGCTATTTTGTCTTGTGTTGTAGCAACTACTTCATGGGTACGTTTTTTTTTTTCTGCTAGACATTCCATCGCTTTTTTGTCTATAAACTTTTTTGTTCAAAATTTTTCCAATCCTTCTTTTAGGCACCACTATTATTCATTAATGCACTCTTGACTACGATTTCACCAACCACACTGGCCCATTTGTCTTTCTTCTTAACCACTTTGGCATAATGACACCTACATAGGTGCCATGAGGTACAAGTGGGTACACGAGGATTGACGTTTTGAATTTTTTTTCATACATGAGTCACTCCTAAATTCTGTGAATTAGTTTGATAACTTTTTCTGTGTTTATTATTACTCAGAGTAAAAGAGAATGAGTACTACAGCAGTGATTTTATATTTTATAATGCAAGTAGTGTGATGCAAATTACATATGGCAGCCAATGCTGCATGCAAGAATTTGAGTCATATTGAATTGGTTAAATATCATTTCTCTCTCTCATTACACATCTCCATTTCTCCTTCATTGTTTCTTCCTGCCACACCATACCTCCCCAACACTCCATCTCCTGGCTTATCACCTCAAGCACTAACCACTTTGGTACAATGATGCCTACATAGGCACCATGAGGCGTGAGTGGGTACACGAGGATGCCGGCATTGGCATCTTGATTATATTTTTTTATTGTTGTACATGCTACCCCTGGATTGTGTGAACTGGTTTGATGTTTTCTGTGTTTATTATCACTCAGAGTAAAAGAGAACTAGTAATACAGCAGTGACTTTATATTTTATAATGTGAGTAGTGTGATGCATCATACATATGGCAGCCGATGCTGCGTTTAAGAATTTGACTTGTACTGAAGTGGTTATAAATACCCAACACCAATAGATTCTCATTCCTCCTAAAAATCTCCCTACAGTTATTTAAATAATTCCAAAATGGTTTTCTCTCCTTTTCTCACTATCAGGGCCATACACACAAATAACCATATGTCCTATCCCAATCTTATCCACATCTTTGATAACATTTATTTCTACTCAATCACACACATCTCATTTATTTCTACTCAATCACACACATCTCATTTACAAGCTGGAACAATATATGAATTCAAATCTAGATATAATAGGAAATGAAGGATATACAGTAGACTAAGTTGGAACTGTACATAAATTTAGGCTAGGTATGATATATTGGAGAGTAGAGGGGATCCATTGCATATTGCTTCTTTCCTATATACTACAATTACATAAATACAGTATCATTTCTTCCCTCCATCACTTTGCCACTCCTAATACCTTCCCTACCAAACTATTTAATCTTTCTCTTTCAGTTTAGTTTCACTCAATGCTGACACATCCATCTTCTTGCAAACACAGTCTCTTCCCATTTGCTCTTATCTGTTCCACATCCTCACATTTTTACTAGCCCAGTTATTAGGGTTTTGGTTGGAGTCCTCTCACATCCTCTTTTGCCTTGACTCTTTGCAGGAGAAAAATACAAAGAGTGGGATCCCAAGTTCCCTCACTCTGGCCCATTTAGTCACCTTCCATGACATGTGTGGGGACATGGTACTGACACCCTTTCAATAGGTTTACCTGTAGAATGTTGAGTCTGGCATTGTTGTGGAATTGTATGCTTCATTGAGAGCATTGGTTTGGAGAACAGATAAGAGATCCAATAGATGAAGTTTTCTTTCAAGTCTTCTTAAAATATAGAAGGAAAATTATTATTATTATTATTCACATCTGTATTGTATTGAAGTGTTTCTCTGTGTTTGGATCAGTTGTTATAGGGTTGTTAGTGAGGTCTTAGATTAATTTCACTGATACAGACTAGTAGGATGAGGAATATGGGTGCCTGCCACATGCCCTGCATAACTGAGGAAGGAGAAAACTTAAGAATGGGGGAAAGATCAAGTTCTTAGACCTGGATTACAAATCAAGAAGTCATTGTGGATGCCACTCTGGTCTTTTTTCCTATCATGAAGCAGTTTTTCCTTAAAAAGGTAGCTTCAACATATTACTCATCTTATTTATTTTTTTATATATTATTATTTATTTTATTTTATTTATTTATTTTTTATTTTTTTTATTTATTATTATTATTATTATTTATTTATTTTATTTTATTATTATTATTTTTTTTAATGTAGTCATTGTAGATTCTGAGTCTGTCACTTTATTTAGTGGTGATATTCCCTATGCCACTGATGGGGTACCATGAAGATGAATAAAACATCCTGCCAGCAACCAGAATAAAAAAGTGCCACCCTCTATGGAAAGGGTACCATAGAGATAATGATAATGATAATTGTTGACTCAAGTTTCACTGAGTGAAAAACCTGCAACCTCATAGCTGTTTCTGTCATTGTCTAAAAGTAATAAGAAAGTGTGAGCAGCTATTGGTTGTCAGCTTTATGTACAGAAAGGAGTAAAAAATATAGTTGAAGTTGATGGAGATCTTGGGCTCAGTTCAGAGACCAAGTATCATGCCAACTCCTCAGGGCTGCACTTCCTGATGGAGGTGAGAGGGTTGATGTGTTTTGAAAATGGACAGCTTTTCTGTCCATCTTGCAGGGCCACCACAATTAAGTATCATCATTGGTCCCAGGCTGGTGATAGCTATGATAAAAGGAAAAGTGCCATCTGATGCAGAAGGGGGTTGATTACCTTTCATAGTTCCCACAAGAAAACTAATATTATACATAAATGATAAGGTAAGGATTAGATAGATACTTTCGTAAGGTGGTTCCAATGGACAGATATTGGGAGGTTCATCTCCAAAGCTTAGACCTGTTACATAATGGTTTGAATTATGTTTGATTCTTGTCACAGTTCTAATGTATCATGCAGATAGACTTTATATTTCTAGATTTACAAGAAAAATATATTGTTTTAGAATTATTAATTAGAAATTTTGTTAAACCTATTTCTTAGGGAATAGCATCTTTGATATTACAAACTCTGTACTAGTACTGCTGCTGTATGTGCTTACTTGTCAAAAGCTGGAATATGTATTAGAAGCATTTATACTTCTAACATTTATTTTTTATTTTGTTTGTCAACATATTTAGCTTGACATTTCAGGGCTGTGAGCAGCTTGGTGGCAAACTTTCCAACACAAGAAAATGGATTGGGGCCACAGAAGTTGTAACTTTACTTTCCTCGTTTAGAATCAGGTGTGTTTTACACTCTTTAGTTCTAATTTTTTAAGTGATTGTTGATGATGTTAATTCTTGCCTCACATACAAGTAGTGTATTTGTGTTTATTCTCTTTATATATTTACATCTTTTTATGCATTATAATTCTACCTAGATACAAACACAAAGATCACACACAGGTGGACATTACAAATGAATTTAAGGCAAAGTTTGATAAATGGATGAATTGAGATGGGACTCCAATAGCACATTTGCAACCAAAATAACTGCTTGGTTACATGCAGTCAGTATTTTAGGGATTATCTTGGGTCACCCCTATGGACCAGAGCCACACATCAATTGACAATGGTAGGCCTATAGAAAAATCTCTACTCAAAAAGTAATGATGAGATAATTTTTTAAATTGCTGTCCTTCCTTGCTTCTGTCTCTTTGAACTTATCCTTCATCACTTTAAAGGCTCCACCTCTTCTTTTTCCAATCTCTTCGTACATATCATAGAAGATGACTAAATGGGAAAAGCCGAGGAAACCAGGGACTCCTGCTTGTATTTCCTCCACTCCAGTAAAGAATCAAGGCAAAATAGGGTCTGGGAGGGGTACTCCAGCCATAACTCTAGTAATTGGAGCATTGAATATGTGTGGTTGTGGTATGGGTGAGAGCAAAAGGGAAGAGATTGGTAGTGTTTTTGTTAAAAAAAAATATGTAATAGAGTGGCAAGAAGATAAAGGAGAGAAGTAATATTTACCTAATTGTAGAGTATAGGAAAGGAGCAATGCTTATGGGGTCCTGTCTCCTTCTCCTCATTTTATTATAGGTTCAAATTCATATATGGTTCCAATTTGGGCTATATCCTTTTTTCCAGTTATTATATTTAGATTTGAATTCAGGTATTGTTCCATCTTAGGCTATATCTCCTAAGCTATTCCAAGTATTTATGCACCTATACAGAAAATTGCATTTCTTCACATACTTTAGAAATGTATATTCATATACCAAGGGCTTTTTCCCCCTTACAAGGGAGGTAGCCAAAGTCAACAGGCATAATTCCACTCCCACCCTTTTCATCCCCGCCCATTCCACCCCCATTCACCATCCCTCCCACCCTCTCTCTCACCTTGTTTCCTCCTGGATGACAGGTCATCCCTGCACCTCATTCATTGCCCTGGGTCAGAAGCAAGTAACATTAAAGACAGGGAAAAATCCCTTCAGGCTGCGTCAAAATATCATTCACACCTACAATTTACTAAGAACAATAAAGGTAGCCATTAACTACATGGATGAGGAAATGGTAAAGAAAATATTAGTTACACTGATAAGACCAAAATTGGAGTACACTGCAACACTGTGGACACCTAACACAAAAAAGAATATAAAGAAATTAGAAAGAATCCAAAGAGCAATGACAAAGATGACACCAACACTTTCAAAATTGACATATGAACAAAGATTGTCCAAACTGGAACTAACAACCCTGGAACAGAGAAGAGAAAGAGGAGATCTACTGACCATTTACAGAATCATGAAAGGTATGGAAGTCCTTGACAGAGATGATTTATTAAAGTGGGACAGAAGAAAAACAAGAGGACACAAAATGAAACTCAAGAAGGATAGTTATAGAAGAGATCTAAAAAAGAATAGATTTCCACACAGAGTGATAGATATCTGGAACAAATTGGATGAAAAAATAGTATGTGCAAAAACCATACAAGAATTTAAGAACAAACTAGATGCTGAGAGATAAAAAGATGGGTCAGTACAAGCATAGCCCCCTTCCCATATAATGCAACTAGGTAAATAAATACATAACCACTCCCTAACCCCCATCCCCCACTCTTGCCCTTCCATGCATCACAGTATCATCCATACACAGTCATTTTTACTCACCTCTATCTTCTGCCTTCTCCCTTCCTCAACAGACATCCCCCCTTTCTCAGAGCCCCTTTTACCCCATCCATCCATCTTATCCTCAGTCATCCCGATGTACCCTCCATTCACCTCTGCCTTCCACACTTCTTTTACTAATCTTTCTTCACTCATTCTTTCCATGTATCCAAACCATCCTGATACTCCTTAATCAACCCTATCTCCCATCTCCATTTCCACACCCCACTCTCCTCCTCACCTCAGTTCTCACTCTGCTGCTGGAATGGATGAAGGATTTCTTAACTGGGAGAAAAATGAGAGTGGTACTTAGAGACAAAAATTCGAACTGGGAAGATGTGAAAAGTGGCATCCCACAAGGCTCTGTACTGGTTCCTTTAATGTTTGCCATATACAGACGCTCCTCTACTTACGTTTATTCGTTTTACGTTTTTTCGATTTTACGTTTGAAATGACTGTAAAAAAAAAAAAAAAAAAAATCGTATTTTTTTTTTAGTGACTTTTTTAGTTTAGCGCGCTCTCCGTAGTTCAAACGATACTTACGCATGATGCTGCATCCATTGTTTACATGGACGACAGACTGAACGTGCCTTGCCTCCTCCTCCTCCTCCCCCTCCTCCTCCACCATCTCAATTTATGTTGCTTGAATTTAATCTATTTGAAATTAATGTTATTATTTTACAATGTTATGTGTATAACTAATGATTTAGGGGTGTTTTATAAGATACGGTAATAGAATTTACGGATGTATAGTACAGTAACAACTTACGTTCATTTTCAACTTACGTTCGGCCGTTCGGAACGTAACTAAAACGTAAGTTGAGCGTCTGTATATAAATTATATGGATGAGGGAATAAACTGTTATATGAACTTCTTTGCTGACGATGCCAAATTACTCGAGAGTAAGAACAGAAGAAGATTGCATATCGCTACAAAAGACCTAGATAGAATATGGGAATGGAGTCGGAAAAGTGAGATGAATTTCAACATTAAAAAATTTAGCATAATGGAATTTGGAAAAAGTAAAAATAGAGTATCGGGACAGTACAAAATTGGAAACAAAGAAGTCAAAAAAGTCAATTCAGACAGGGACCTGGGAGTAATCATTTCAAATGACTTGACACCTGATAAACATGTCAATCAATTATTTGGAGAGAACTTACAACTTACAACATAGATGAGGAGATGGTTAAAAAAATAGTTGTTACACTGATAAGACCTAAACTAGAATATGCTGCAACACAATGTGCACCTAGCACAAAGAAGAACATAAAGAAAAAATACAAAGAGCGACAAAGTTGGTGCCTACACTGACAAACCTGACATACGAACAAAGATTGGAAAAATTACATCTGTCATCACTGGAACAGAGAAGAGAAAGAGGCAATTTGTTGACCATTTTCAGAATTATGAAAGGGATGGAAATTCTTGACAGAGACGACTTATTAAAG
Organism: Oratosquilla oratoria; assembly: GCF_046742065.1. Classification (NCBI taxonomy): domain Eukaryota; kingdom Metazoa; phylum Arthropoda; class Malacostraca; order Stomatopoda; family Squillidae; genus Oratosquilla; species Oratosquilla oratoria. Next base: position 15,723,860 of record NC_134815.1, read on the forward strand.
TGGGACAGAAGAGAAACAAGAGGACACAAAAAGAAACTAAAGAAAGACAGCTACAGAAGAAACCTGAAAAAGAATAGCTTCTTACATAGAGTGATTGATGTGTGGAACAAACTGAACAGAGAAACAGTGAATGCCAAAACTATACACAATTTTAAGAATAAATTGGATGTGGAGAGATATGAAAACGGGTCACTACGAGCATAGCTCTCATCCCATGAAATACAACTAGGTAAATACATTTAAACTCTTCCTCTTTTATGTTCCATGCCTCAGCCCCATACAGTGCTGTTGGCACAGTCACCCCTTCATACAATGTCCTCATAGCATCCATTCCCAAATGTCTATTTCTCAATACACTTTTTACTTTTTAATCCTCCACGGCATTTACTTGCTTCCCTCAATCTACAATCTACCTCCACCTCCACTCCTTTTCTCACCACATGTGACCCCAAGTATTTCTCCTTTAATACTCATTTCTAATTTGCTGCCATCCTCTCTCCTTGTACATCTCATCACCTTAATTTTACCCACATCTACCTTTAACTTTCTCCTCTTGCATACTTTCCCAAACTCCATCACTAGATTCTTTGAGGGAGTGTTGCATCACTTTATAGAGTAGATGAAATTAAATTTTCAAATATGTACTTAATGAACTTAGGTATAATTTCCCCTCACATTAGTGTATAATTCCTCAGGATATTGTGTTCCTCCCATGTATGTATAAAGCATAGTGAAGATATACTGAAGCTCTAATTGCTTAATGGAAAATCCTTCCACATTCAGCTTGGTATGAAATGAAAGCTTAGAGTCTAGGGAACAAAAATTATTAAATACATTTTATCAATTTAAACCTCTGATTATTTATTAATTTGTTTCTCTGAATAATAAAAAAAAATGCTGCAAAATTCAGATTTCATAAATAAGAAAAATAAATTCTAATTTCTTTTATTTTTTTTTACTGTAGAAAATAAAGAGCATGGTGTTTTCTTTCAAATGAAACAAAAATGACAAAAATCCATAAAGAACAACTGAAGATATTATAACAGAAAGAACAAAAACATAAACTTTACAAGACGGGGGATTTAAATTTTCACAACAATTTTTTGTTTGATGGTTGCAGTGTATTGCAAATCTCCAATTTGCTCTTCTTTGCTGATGAGGTATGAGGTGAGGGTGAGTGGTGTGTTATGGGTGGAGGAGGTGTAAGGTGGGCGTGGCTAGTAGATGCTTGCGGAGTGCTGGGTGCAGCTGTGATGCTTTCCTCCTTGTTCTTTCTTTTTCCTTCTGTCTTTTTCAGGCACTCATGGGCCCTCTCTATATTCTGCCACTTCACTTTCTTGCTTCTTGTTAATTTTCCCATGATCACAGCAACAATACAGGGCTAGGAATCAAAATTGTGGTGTACGGTGAGAGTGCCAGGAGCAAAATCACCTTTGACCTTTGGAAGAGTACTGATGTCCTGTCCACTGTCTTTGTGGGGTATGCTGGTGGAAGGAGTTGCTAAATATCTCCATAAACATAATTCTGTAGCAAAAAATGAAATAGCTATAGAAATGTTGATACTATTTCAATATACAGAATTTTTTTTATGCAGTGGGGTTGCCAGAGGTTCCCAATATTTTATCTATTTTATTCTGTATAGAAAATAGAAATGAAATACAGCTGTATAACTATGTATGAGTGTTGCCACCATCATAGAGATTCTTTTGAAATGTTTACCTAAAAGTCGCTCATGTACCTGAATTTTTCAAATGATTGCTGGCGATGCTCCCTTAATCCCCATCTGTTCCTGCCACTAGTGCAGTGTCATCAGCAAACAGCTAGCTTACCTCCCACTTTTCTCCATTTTCTTTAACCATCTTGAATCCCCTGCCCATTACCCTTGTATTTACCTCCCACACCACCCCATCCATGTACATATTAAACAACCACAGTGACATGACACATTCTTGGCGAAGTCCCACTTTGACCTTAAACCACTCGCTCTCCACTTCTAATTCTAACACAGGTTCTACTACTCTCATAAAAACTCTTGACTGCCCTTAACAGCTTCCCAATGATTCCATATATCTGCAGAACCACCCACATTGCCTTCCTGTCTATCCTGTCATAAGCCTTTTCCATATCCATAAAAGCCCCCAAAAAATATTCTTACCCATTGCTAAAGCTTTCTCACATATGTCTTACCACAAAGACTTGATCCACACAACCACTACCTTTCCTAAACACACTCTGTTCCTCATCAATTACTACCTCGGTTCATCTCCAAATCCTCTCAATCAAAAACCTACCATAAGCCTCCCCAACTATACTCAACAAACTGATCCCTCTGAAACTAGTATGCTTACATTTGTCCCCTTTTCTATTGTATAGCAGAAGTATACAGGGACTCCTCCAGTCCTCTGGCACTCTACCCTCCTTTAGACAAACATTAAACAACCTCGCCAGCCAGTCCACCATCACTGTACCTCCCTTTTTCAGACACCCATCTAACCCAGATGCTTTACCTGCTGTCATAATTTTAATAACTGCTTTCACCTCATCTTTTCTTATTTCTACCATATTTTCCTCATCCATAACTTATTTTCTTAGCACCTCCCACTGCAATCACCATTCCTTCCCTATCCTCCACATTTAGTAACTCCCTAAAATACTCTACCCATCTTCCTCTTACTGATGCCTCTTCAGTTATCATCTCTCCATCTGCACTTTTTACCTTTCCTTCTCTACTTAATTTGCTTTCCCTTCCTCTCTTAATTTCCTTCCAAAACATCTTTTTATTACTATCAAAATTTTCTGTCATACTCTTCCTCCATCTATATCTGCTCTCCTTTTTGCCTCCTTTATCTTATTAATTTTTTTTTCCATATGTTTCTCTCATCCTATAGACATGGAGTCTTCCTTAATTTATCTTATAACATTTTAGTCTTCCTATCCTAAAGAGATCTCTTGTGTCACTGTAATCTATCCCCCTCAAGTGACCTGAATACTATAATCATATCACCTCTTTCTCTTCTATTTTTCAATATTGGCAGATTTAGTGATCTTAGTGTCTCCTCATAGTGATACCATTGGTAAGTGATAAATTAAGTAATTGCATGGTGAAGTGAAGGGAAGTATCATCAAGGATAATGTTGGTGAAGGTGAGATTGGAAATTGACTCTTGTTAGTGCATATGGCCAAGTGCCTTGTTTGTGTGGGGACAGGGGGACATCCCCCCTCTACATATACACACATACATGTGTGTGCAAACTATTTTACAAGTATGTACTTGGAAAACTGAAAAACAAACAAGAAATAGAAAAACTGCACCAAGATAAAAAGGAATATACAGAAGAACTGGAAATGGCTGAAATTATGAACAACCACTTCAGATCAGTATTCACAATAGAAAACTCGCCTAACAGTGTAGATAGAGAGAGAGGATTATCCCCAGCAATGAAAGAAATAAACGTAACACAAAAAGAAATCGGTGATCAAATTAAAACCCTTGATGTCAGAAAATCACATGGCCCAGACGGAATTGCAAACTGGATACTGAAGGAATGTATGGAGGAATTAACTGACAAAATATATAATATAATTAAATCCTCACTTAAGGAAAAGTACCATTGGACTGGAAAAAGGCAAACATTGTACCAATTTATAAGGGAGGTGATAAAGAAGATCCATCTAACTACAGACCGGTCTCACTAACAAGCACAATAGCAAAAATTTGTGAAAGAGTTGTCAAAAACAGATGGGTTAAATACCTGGAAAAAAAAAATCTATACTGAACCCAAATCAATTTGGATTCAGACAAGGGAGATCATGTACAACAAATCTGATCTGCTTTTACTCAAGATTAGTAGACATAATACAAGAAAGAGATGGATGGGCGGACTGTGCTTTTCTGGACCTGCAAAAGGCATTCGATAAGGTACCTCATAGGAAACTAATAAATAAGATAGAGTCAAAGGGTGGCATCAGAGGAAAATTATTGGAATGGATGGAAGACTTCCTGATTGGGAGGAAAATGAGAGTTGTAATTAGAGAAAAATTCTCCAACTGGGAAGAAGTAAAAAGCGGTGTCCCGCAAGGAACGGTACTGGCCCCAATCATGTTCGCCGTATACATTAATGACATGAATGAAGGTGTGGAGTGCTATATGAATTTTTTTGCAGATGATGTAAAATTACTTAACCATTTCCATACGGTGACGCCTACGTAGGCGGCATGAGAAGCAATTGGGTACTCTATGTTGCCGACGTCGCCATCTTGATAATATTTATTGTAGTCGTACCTACATAATTTTCATTCTCTCTAAACTGGCTTCATCAGTTTTCTATGGTTATCAAAATACATGGGTGAGAGAGAACGAACGATTGAGCACTGACTTTAATTTTTTTATAATGCTATTATTATGACGCAACATTGCACGTCGGGCAGCTAATGCTGCCAGACGTGCGATGTGCCCCGTAGTGAAGAGGTTAAGAAGGTAAAAACGGAAGAGGACTGCAACTCATTGCAACAAGATCTGGACACGATATGGAATTGGACTCAAAAGTGGGAAGTGAAATTTAATGTAAAGAAATACAGTATAATGGAATTTGGAAAGAGTAAAAACAGAATATCAAAAGATTACAGAATTAGAGAAGAAAAAATAAAAAAGCAAACTCTGAAAAAGATCTTGGAGTGATGATTGGAAAGGACATGAAACCTGATAAGCATATAAATAAAATATTCGGAGAAACCTACAATTTATTGAGGTCAATCAAAGTGGCATTTACTTATATGGATGAAGAAATGATAAAGAAAATACTAACTACACTAATAAGACCAAAACTTGAGTACGCAGCATCACTTTGGACACCCAGTACCAAAAAGAATATTAAGAAACTAGAAAGATTACAAAGAGCGACAACCAAACTAGCACCAACTCTTGCCGAACTAATATATGAGCAAAGACTATCCAAACTGAACCTACCAACTCTGGAACAAAGAAGAGAAAGAGGAGATTTGCTGACTATCTACAGAATAATGAAAGGAATGGAAGTTTTAGACAGGAACGACCTGTTAGTGTGGGACAACAGTAAAAGGAGAGGACACGGAAAAAAACCTGAAAAAAGATAGTTATAGAAAAAATTTGAAAAGGAACAGTTTCCCACACAGAGCGATTAATACATGGAACAAATTAGACATCAAAACAGTATGTGCAAACACTATACAAGATTTTAAGATCAAACTTGATGCAGAGAGATACAAAGACGGGTTACCACGAGCATAGCTCCCCTCCCGTATATTACAACTAGGTAAATACTATTCAAGATTTTAAGAAAAAACTTGATGCTAAGAGATACAAAGATGGGTCACGATGAGCATAGCTCCCTTCCCATATGATGCAACTAGGTAAATACAATAGCAAAAATATGTGAAAAAGTTAAAAGTAGATGGATTAAACATCTGGAAGAAAATAATATACTGAATCCAAAACAGTTAGGATTTATACATGGAAGATCATGTGCCACTAACTTGATTTGCTTTTACTCGAGGCTAATAGAAATAATGCAAGCAAGGGACAGATGGGCCAATTGTGCTTTCCTGGATCTATAAAAAGCATTTGATAAAGTACCACACAAAAAGCTACCAAGAAAAATTGAAACAATAGGTGGTATATAAGGAAAGTTATTGGAATGGATTGAAGATTTCTTGAACGGGAGAAAAATGATAAGTGGAGTCCCACAAGGTTCTGTATTAGCTCTGATAATGTTTGCCATATATATAAATGACATGAATGAAGGTGTGGAATGTTATATGAACTTCTTTGCAGATGATGCAAAACTACTAAAGAAAGTAAGTAAAGAGGAAGACTGTGAACCACTACAGAAAGACCTGGATAAAGTCTGGGGATGGAGTCAAAAGTGGTAAGTGAACTTCAACATCAAGAAATGTAGTATAATGGAGTTTTGAAAAAGTAAAAATAGAATATCAGGGCAATATAAAATTGTTACAAAAGAAGTTAAAAAAAATTTTTTGGAAAAGGACCTAGGAGTAAGTATCAGCAGAGACGTCACCAGACAAGCATATCAACAAAATAGTCAGAGAAACATTCAATTTAACCAAGATCAGTGAAAGTGGCCTTTGACTATTTGGATGAGGAAATGGTAAAGAAAATATTAGTTACACTGATAAGACACCCAGTACTAAAAAGAATATAAAGAAATTAGAAAGAATTCAAAGAGCAACGACAAAGATGGCACCAACACTCTCTAAATTGACATACGAACAAAGATTGTCCAAACTGGAACTACCAACCCTGGAACAAAGAAGAGAAAGAGGAGATCTACTGACCATTTACAGAATTATGAAAGGGATGGAAGTCTTTGACAAAGATAATTTATTAAAGTGGTATAAGAGAAAAACAAGAGGACATGAAAAGAAACTCAAAAAGGATAGTTATAGAAGAGATCTGAAAAAAGATTAGTTTCCCACACAGAGTGGTGTATGTCTGGAACAAATTGGATGAGGCAACAGTGTGTGCAAAAACTATACAAGAATTTAAGAACAAACTTGATGCTGAAAGATACAAAGATAGACAACTTTATGGATGGGGATGACAAGTGGTAATGAACATGGAACTGCCCAGTGTAGGTCTTATGGTCTCTTGCAGTCTCCTTCATTCTTATGTTCTTAAGAAAGAGAGGGGTGGGGTGCACTACATGTACCTAGATAGAGAAGACATTTGATAAAGTACCTCACAGTCAACTGTGAAAATTGAAGCACGGAGGATGGAGAGACAAACTACTAGAATGGATGAAAGATTTTTTGAAGGAAAGATACATGAGGACAGTAGTAAAGGATAAGATGTCAAGATGGAGAGCAGTAATGAGTGGAGTTCCACAAGGTTCAGTGCTTGCACCAATAATGTTTCTTGTCTATGTCAGTGACATGATGGAAGGAACAAGTTATGCCAACATGTTTACAGATCACACAAAAATCATGAAAAGATTGAAAGATGAGAAGGATGTTAGACCATTGCAAACTTATCTAAACACTATTTTTGCATGGAGGAAAGAATGGGAAATGAAGTTTAATACCAAAAAATGCAAGTATGGAAATGGACAATAGTGGCAAAAAACTGGAGAAGTCATAGAAGTTCACAGACAGCCATTTCTGGGTTTTCCCAGAGGTGTGACATGGAGCTGAGTTCTGCTGCCACACATATGGTCTTCCCACAGCCACACTCTCCACCTGTTGCTTGACAACAGTGGACAGCATCTCAATATAGTCATCAGAAGTGAGTCAGAGTCCCTTTTCAAAGATGTGGGGCGGAATGACGTGGCCTTTGCTGGAAACACACCCAAAGACTATCACAAAAAAGAATATAAAATAATTAGAGAGAATCCAAAGAGCAATGACAAAGATGGCACCCGCACTTTCAAAATTGACATATGAACAAAGATTGTCCAAACTGGAACTACCAACCCTGGATGACCGCATTGTGAACAGCTGCCCAGGATGTAACACTTCACCCCATACCATACAACACATAATGGAAGACTGCATTATACACAGTCATACACGCAAACAACACAACATACGCTCTATAAAGGATTTGTGGGAAAACCCAGTTTCGGCTATGGCATTCCTTGGGGAGACGGGACTGCTCGGACAGACAGTCTAGGGAACGACAACAACAACCCTGTAACAAAGAAGAGAAAGAGATCTACTGGCCATTTACAGAATCATGAAACACATGGAAGTCCTTGACAGAGAAGATTTATTAACCTCTTCACTCCGGGGCACATTGCATGTCTGGCAGCATTAGCTGCCCGACGTGCGATGTTGCGTCATAATAAGTGCATTATAAAAAATAAAGTCAGTGCTCAATCGTTCATTCTCTTTCACCCGTGTATTTTGATAACCATAGAAAATATGATGAAGCCAGTTTAGAGAGAATGAAAGTTACGTAGGTACGACTACAATAAATATAATCAAGATGGCGACGTCGGCATCATCGAGTACCCCCTTGCTCTTCATGCCGCCTACGTAGGCGTCACCGTATGGAAGTGGTTAAAGTGGGATAGAAGAAAAACAAGATATGAAAAAGCTCAAAAAGGATATTTATAGAAGATATCTGAAAATAAAGAATAGTTTCACACACAGAATGGTGGATGTCTGAAACAAATTGGATTAAAAAATAGTATGCGCAAAAATCATACAGGAATTTAAGAACAAACTAGATGCTGAAAGATACAAAGACGAGTCACTACAAGCATAGCTCCCTTCGTGTATAATACAACTAGGCCTAGGTAGGTAAATACGGTTTGAGGGAACTTGGTCTTCATGAAGCATAGGACTTCATGTGGACTGTAGGCTAACCACCTGTTGTTTTGTACTTTGTGCAGCTGGTCCTGGCAGAAGTTCTTCTCATCTGAGAAGACCCAGAGCATCTCCGGCTTGACTGGATGTTTGAACTTGTTGAGGAGTTTCTTGGCTTTTGTAAGGTGGTTTTTGGCTTTTGTAAGGTGGTTTTCTTGGGCCTTGGCAGTGAGTAGTTGGCCCTTGTACCTCTTGTGCTTTCTTCATAATCACCACTCCAATGCCCATCTCTCTCACCATGGTCTGCATTGCATTGCCTGGATCTTGCTGCACCTTTTTTTGTAGCTTCTTGATGAATTTCGTTTTGCAGATGGAGAGGGGGGGTTGCCAATGTAATGAAGTGGCCTTGATGTGGATGTGCTGTGTTGCAACACCAGTTCTGACCCAGGGCAGTGGGTTAGATGCAGGGATGACCAGTCATCTAGGAGGAAACAAGAAAAGAGGGTGGGAATGGGATAAATCTGAGTGGAGTATGTGGGGATGGAATGGGTGGGAGTGGTTTTTATGCCTTTGTTTTTTGGCTACCTCCCTTGTAAGGGGGAAAAAGCCTTTGGTATATGTACCGTATATACTCGTCTATAGGTCGATCTCGTGTAAAGGTCGACCCCCCATTTTTGGCCAAAAAATCTGGAATTTTCCATATACCTCATGTATAGGTCGAGTGGCTTGTTTTTGTTTTGGTGCTGTGAGCATTCCACTGTCTTAATGCTTTGAAGTGGCATGGCTTGCCTGGTATAGCAATTGATTATTATGGTTTTTTCACTTCATTAATTCTGATGTATTTTGGTTTATGATTTTTTCAAGTTCACTGATTTTAATATCTAATAAGTTTCACTGAAGTTGCTATTTCAGCAGAGTGAAAAACTTGAACAGATTACCAATTTTTTTTTTCATGAAAGTAGCAGTTGCCGACAAGACTGACGAGTTAAACACCATATGAGGATGGAGCCTTTATTTGTAATACGTTTCGCTTATTACAGCCTTGAGATTAAATAAAGGGAAAGGAGGGAACAGGGAGAGAAAGGAAGTAGGGGGAAGGGAGAGGAGGAGGAGGAGGAGGAGGAGGGGGATTGAACGCTGGGAAAGGTTGAGAATGCTAGCCCAAACATCCGTGGGCAAAATGTTCACAAAGGGTGGTTTAAATATTTAAAAACATTTTGCTGGCCATGGGTATTAGGGGAATTATGTGGGGCGAGATGTTGAACATGCCCCTATTTTGTTCAGTAGTGTTCGTTCCTTGAATGATCGCTGCTTCTAAACACTTCCTGCGGATTTTGTCTGGTTCTCGTATCAGCAGCTCTGCATTCTTCCAGTCCATAAGACGGTTTTCCTTGTTTGTATGTGTCACACATGCATGGGTGGTGACATCATGCCTGACGTCGTAACGGTGTTCACGTATTCGTGTATTCAGGTCGCGTGACGTTTCTCCGATGTAAACTTTATCACATCCTTAACGCGGAATATGATAAACACCAGCTTTGGTGCCCGGTGTTTGGTTGTTGTGTATTTTCGTCTTCGTGATGTCTTTTATCGTCCTGCTTGTCTGGCACACTACTTCCAAATTGGTGGTTCTTAAAATATGTGTCAGGTTGGCGGCAACGTCGCTGGTTGGCAACATGAGACGTCTTGTTGTGCAGCAGGACAGCACAAGATGTCTCGTGTTGCCAACCAGTGACGTTGCCACCAACCTGACACATTTTAAGAACCACCAATTTGGAAGTAGTGTGCCAGACAACAGGACGATAAAAGACATCACGAAGATGAAAATACACAACAACCAAAGACCGGGCACCAAAGCCGGTGTTTATCGTATTCCGTATGGGGTTACCGTATCTAGAAGGAATTTCACATGTTTTGGTACGTACCGTGTATTTTATGTCCCCATTGTTTACTGGTAGTAACTAGTAGGTAAATATTTTGATTTCTGAACCTAAAGAAAAGGTAAGAGTTCTTCCTAGCCTTTCTTGTCATGTCTGGATTTCAACCTAACAAGATTATTACTTGTGTATAGGTCGACCCCTAGGTTTTGGCCTAAAAAAAATTCCTTAAGATTTCGACCTATAGACGAGTATATATGGTATGTAGATTTAAAATCATATATTGTTCCAGTTTGGGCTGTATCACCTTCTAAACTATTCCAAGTATTTATGCATCTACATCAAATTGTCTCTTGTTTAGTATGTTGTTTTCGTCCAGATGTTTTATCCATTTATTCTTAATAACTTTTTCACAAATCTTGGCTACAGTGCTTATAAGGGAAACTGGTCTGTAATTTGTTGGGTCTTGTTTCCTCTTTTACATATTGGTAAAATATTGGCATTTTTCCAGTCTTTTGGTATTTTTCCTTCTTTGAGTGAGCAACTTATTATATATATTTTGTCCAGTAGTTCTTCTTTACATTCTTTTAGTATCCAGTTTGCAATTCCATCTGGGCTGTGTGATTTCCTGACATCGAGGTTTATTAGTTGATCCATTAGTGTGTATATTTTTATATAATTGTAGTATACAGGAATGGAGCAACACTTGTTGAGTCCCATTCCTTACTCTCCTCAAGGAGTGTAGCCCTGAGGGACCAGCACCTGGTCTATGAACTGGGCTAGGGAGTCTCTCTCTCTCTCTCTCTCTCTCTCTCTCTCTCTCTCTCTCTCTCTCTCTTCCACATAAGGTCACTACACCAATGCCTGCCCTCTAGTTTCTCCTATTAGCTATAGACATTAAAAAAAAAAAAAAACAGGCTCTTACACTTGCCTCACATCCTGTAAACTCATAAACTATGCAAACTATCTATATACAGTCTAAGTCAAAATGTTAGGCACGAGAGGGACAGTGCCAGACATTTTATTGTTTTTTGGTTACACCCCTCTAGTATCATTCCAAATCTGCTAAATTGTTTAGTGCACGAGCTGTGGCTATGTGAACACGTAGACTTCGCAATGTATCACTCAGAAACCATTAGTTGCTCCAGGGCATTCAGAGTGAGCACACATGTACTGCATGTGTTGCGTACCAGCCCCAGGATTTTACCCATCTTCCATGACAGTTTGTGGTGATTGTGTGGTGATGGGTAAAGTTAAAGCGCTGGCAAATGAACAGATTGCTGCTGTTCCATCACTCTGTAAGGCAGGAAAATCTAATAAGGAAATAGCATCTATAACAGGTGTTTTGCTATGCAGCGTACAGCGGTGGACAAAGAAATTCTGTGACTGTGGAAACACTGACCCACCACAATAGAAAAAGTTGACAGAAATGCCAAGTAAACTACCTCACATACTTTAAAGGTGCTCAGGAGGCAGGTGGATAGTAAACGGAAGAAAAATAGGGTTGCTTTTTGCAAGAAATATCTGCAGTGGGATAAGGAAAAGTGGCAACAAGTGTTAAGGAGTGATGAGGCTGTATTTAGTGTTACTTGGAACCGAGGTGGGAAGGTGTATTGACAGCCAGGAAGTGATCCATTAGACACAAAATTCATCAAAACCCCTGCCCATCGATTTTGCATATACCTCCCATACCACCCCATTCATATATACACACAACCCTGGGTTATCCTTACCTTCACCTCAAATCACTCTCTCAACATTCCTAACCATAAGAAAAGCTCTACTATTCACATAATTTTTTTTACATCTCTTAACAGTTTTCCACCTATCCTATATATCTACAATAGCTCCCACAATGCCTTCTTGTTGACCATATAAGCTGTCTCTAGATCCATATAAGTCAAAGCAACATGTTTGCAACTTTCCAAAAACATTTCGTATATGTGCTTTACTACAAAGATATTATCCTCAATCAGTCAATCAATCTGTTACCCCTGGTCTCTTGTGCAGAAAACCTGTGGCCTTAGGAAAACATCAACAGCCCTGGGCAGGATTATAAGTCACTTAGGGGAGACGTATTGTGTTGTTGTCTGTAGATTGTTAGTGTAGGGCACTGTAGTATGAAGTGTTCCAGTTGGTTGCATATTGGGTAATTTGAATCTGTGACTGAGCTATTCTGTGTTCATACTGTCTTAACCACTTTGGTATGATGACGCCTACATAGGTGTCATGAGACATGAGTGGGTACATGAGGATGCATCAGCTTCTTGATCATATATATTTTTTGTAGTTGAACATGAGTTACCCCTGGATTCTGTGAACTTGTTTGATCATGTTTTATGTGTTTATAATCACTCAGAGTAAAAGAGAATGAGGATTACAGCAGTGACTTTATATTTTATAATGTGAGTAGTGTGATGCATCGTTCATATGGCAGCCTATGCTGCACACGAGAATTTGACTCGTACTGAAGTGGTTAATGCTGGATGGTGTCCTAAGTGCAGGTGTGCCAGTGTGGTTTCTGTCTAATGTGGGAGAGGTTTTCTGTGTGGAGCTAATAGAGTTAGATGGTCTTTCTTGAAGGGCTTCTTTAGTTATCTGGGTGTGTGCATTTCTGTGTGGGTGTTTTAAATTGTATAGGTTTTAGGTTATTATAGATGTTTTGAGTAGTATATTGCTTGTGAAAATGTAGTGTGAAGGGTATTAGGGTTTTGGCATAGAATTATATTTGTCATTTTCATATGATGTTCTATTGGGAGGATTTTGGTTATATGTAAGTGTCCTATAGGGGTGGTTGTGATGCATCCTGTTATTACTCTCTGCTCCATTCTGTAGTGCTTGTGAATTGTATTTGATATGCTAATTGTTGGAAAGCCAGTGCTATTGATGGATTTTAGCAGGTTTGTTTTCTTATTGATTTTTGCCGTCAGGTCTTTGATATATGAGCTGAAAGTCGCACTAGTATCAAATATTAGGCCCAGAATTTTTGAGTTCCTTTCTAATGGGTTTAGTAGTTTAATTTTACCATATGATGTTTTTTTGACCAAAGGTTGTCTTGAGTGATCAGTGTTACTATTGATTTCTGGAGTGAAGCTTCCATTCTGTTATTTCTGAGCTAATGTTCCAATTTGTTCAAGTAGGGTGTTCTTTATTGATATTGTTATTACTGTGTTGTTACAAAACCCACACTGCTCCTCCCCAGTTATTCTCGCAATACCTCTACTAATCCTCATTCCTCCCACTGCCACAGTCAATCGTTCCCTAACTTCCTCCACATTCAACAATTTTCAGGAATACTCCGCCCATCTTCCCCTCGCTGGCTTCACTTTCATGAACATCTGTCAATCTGCACCCTTCACCTTTTCCTCTCTTACTGACTAAACCCTTTCACTCTCTTCATTTCCTTGAAAAAATATTTATTATTTTCAAATTTCTCTGAAACTACTCTACTATTTTAATTCCACTCTTCTTTTGCCTTCCTCACCATATGTTTTGATTCTCCTCTCTTCCTGTACTTCTCATATGTTTCCCTAGTTCTACCTTGCAACTTATTTTCATTTGCTTGATTCTTCTTTACCGCCACTCCCTTCACCTTTTCAGCCCAGCATTGACTACCCATCCTTCATTTCCCTCCAATCCTCCTCATTCCACATACCATCTTAACACATTGTCATTTCTTCTTTGAAATATATCCATTCCTCTTCTACTACTTCCCCTTTACCACCTTCCACTCTTCTCTCAATTTCTCTTAGCATTCCTTTTCCTTTTTCTTCTCATTCATCTTGTTAAATCTTGGCACCTCTTTACCTTCCACCCTTTTCCTCCTACTGCACTTTTCCTCATATCTTTATTTTCCTTCCACAAAAAATTACCTGAAAGTCCCTCATTCTCTCCCCTGAAATTATGATCATCCAGAACACTTTCAGTCCCTCCTTTGGGGACCATTACATAGTCCATTGTTGCCCATTCAATCGCCCATCTTTCCACCACCCCTTCTCATGCATACTTATGCTTAGTTATCTACATAAACACTGTGTTTGCTATCATCAAATCCCTTTCTAAACTCATCTCCAACATCATCTCTTCACTGTGATTCTTAATTGGCACCCCCCAAACTTTCCAACTATACCATCTATTGCCTCATCTCCTTCTCTAGCATTGAGATCCTCCAGCACCACTACATTTACATTCCTTCCAAAACTCTTTATACACTCATTTAAACCTAAAAGGTTCCCTTTCCTTTTCACTTTTCTTTCTCCAAAAACCATATGTATTTGCTAAAACCCATATCTCTTATCTCAGTTACATTTTTGCCCCCATTAACCTTGAAGGCATTTTGCTCCACTCCACTCTGCCACTGTACCACATACTTTCCTATCACAACACTTACCAGCAGACACTATTTCCCTCCCTCACCCCTTCGCTCCTGACACCCTCCCTTTCAGCTGAACTTGAACACACAGAGTGATAGATATCTGGAACAAACTGAATGAGGAAACAGTGAGTGCTAAAACTATACATGACTTTAAGAAAAAACTGGATGTGGAAAGATACAATAGTGGGTCACTATGAACATAGCTCTCTTCCTGCAAAATACAACTAGGTGAACTATATAAATACACCCATCTTCCTTTTCACAAGCAAACCACCAATCTCCTCCCTTTTACTCTCAACTGTACCACAACCATGCACATTTAATGACCCAATTATTAGAGTTCTGGTTGGACTCCTCCTACATCCTCTTTTGGCTTAACTTTTCATTGGATGAGCATACAGAGAGCAGGATCCCTAGTCCCCACACTCCATCTCAATTGCTTTTTATGACAAGCATAGGTAATGTGATGGCTGAATTCTTACCCCTCCACCACAGAGGATCAGAAGAGGTAGACTTGTAGAAGTGGTAAAGGACAGGTTCAAGGGAACAGCAAGAAGGGACAAATGTAGTACTTTTCTAAGTGTCTCATTCATATGTATGTAATTGGCATTCGTTGACAAGTTTATCAAAAGAATGTATCTTGTAGGAAGGGGAGCTGTGCTCATGGTGTCCTGTCTTTGTATCTCAAAGTGTCTAGCTTGCTCCTAAATTCGTGTATAGTTTTTGCACACACTATTGTTTCATCCAGTTTATTCCAGATTTACCTAGTTGTATTTTTTTACGGGATGAGAGCTATGCTCGTAGTGACCCATTTTTGTATCTCTCCAGATCCAGTTTATTCTTAAAATCATTTATAGTTCTGGCATTCACTGTTTCTCTATTCAGTTTATTCCAGACATCAATCACTCTATGTGGGAAGCTTTTTTTTTTTTTTTCATGTCTCTTCTGTAACTGTCTTTAGTTTCTTTTCATGTCCTCTTGTTTCTCTTCTGTCCCACTTTAATAAGTCATCTCTATCAAGAATTTCCATCCCTTTCATAATTCTGAAAATGGTCAACAAATCGTCTCTTTCCTTTCTCTGTTCTAGTGTTGACATATGTAATTTCTCCAATCTTTGTTCATATGTCAGATTTGACAGTGTAGGTGCCATTTTTGTTGCTGCTCATTGGATTCTTTCTAATTTTCTTATGTTCTTCTTTGTGCTTGGTGCCCATATTGTTGAAGCATATCCTAATTTCGGTCTTATCACTGTAACAACTATTTTTTTAACCATCTCCTCATCTATGTTGTTGAAGGCCACTTTCATTGATCTTAATAAGTTGTAAGTCTCTCCAAATAATTTATTTACATGTTCATCAGGTGTCAAGTCACTTGAGATGATTACTCCTAGGTCCCTTTCTGAGTTGACATTTTTGACTTCTTTGTTTCCAATTTTATATTGTCCTGAAACACTATTTTTACTTTTTCCAAATTCCATTATGCTACATTTTTTAATGCTGAAGTTCATCTCATATCTCCGACTCCATTCCCATATTTTATCCAGGTCATCTTGCAGTGATCTGCAATCTTCTTCTATTTACCTAGTTGTATTTACCTAGTTGTAATATACGGGAGGGGAGCTATGCTCGTGGTGACCCGTCTTTGTATCTCTCCGCATCAAGTTTTATCTTAAAATCTTGTATAGTGTTAGCACATACTGTTTTGTTGTCTAATTTGTTCTTACTCTCTTGAGTAATTTGCCATCGTCAGCAAAAAAATTCATGTAACAATTTACTCCCTCATCCATATCATTTATGTATATGGCAAACATTAAAGGAGCCAAAACAGAGCCTTGTGAGACACCACTTTTCACATCTTCCCAGTTCAAATTTTTCTCTCTAAGTACCACTCTCATTTTCCTCCCAGTTAAGAAATCCTTCACCCATTCCAACAGTTTGCCTTGAATTCCTCCATTTTTTTTTTTCTTTTTTTTTTTCAATTTTACTTATCAATTTTTTGTGTGGTACTTTGTCAAATGCTTTCTGCAAATCCAAGAAGGCGCAATCTGCCCATCCATCTCTTTTTTGTATTATCTCAATTAACCTTGAGTAAAAGCAGATTAGGTTTGTGATGCATGATCTTCCACTTATAAAGCCAAATTGTTTGGGGTTTATTATTTTGTTTTTTCCAAGTGTTTGGTCCATTTGTTCTTGACCTTTTCGCATATGTTTGCTACTGTGCATGTGAGGGATACTGGTCTGAAGTTTGTAGGATCTTCCCCATTTCCTCCTTTATGTATTGGTACTATGTTTGCATCTTTCCAATCTTGCGGCACCTTTCCCTCTTTGAATGAGAAGTCAATTATCTTGTATAGTTTATCTGTCAGTTTGTCTATACACTCTTTCAGTATCCAATTTGCAATTCCATTTGGTCCATGCGATTTCTTGAAGTCTAGGTTTTTTATTTGGTCTCTTATTTCTTTTTGTGTTATCTTTATTTCTTTCATCATGGGTGATCTTGTTGTCCATCTTCCCAAGATTGTGAGCTCTTAATTAGAAAAACAGACCTGAAATGTCTGATCATAGCTTCTGCCATCTCTGTGTCATCTATGTATTCTTTATCTTCTTCATACAATTTCACTATTTCATGCTTATCCTTTAGTTTGTCATTTATATATCTGTAAAAGAGTTTAGGTTGATCCCTATGATATCCCTTTCATATTCTCTTTTTTCTTTCCTGCGTATATTCACATATTCATTCCTAAGTTTTATATAAGTTTGCCATTTGGATGTTTTTCTATCTTTTTTCCATTTTTTCCAGGCTTTGTCTCTCTTGTCTCTAGCCTCACTGCACCTTTTGTTAAACCAACATTTTATGTAAATCTCTTTTTGTTTCTTTTTTGGTACATATTTATTAATTCCTTCTTTGTACTTTTCTTTGAATATGTTCCATTTGTCTTCCATCTTTGTTTCCTCTTTAGAGAACATCCCAATTTGTGTTTTGGAAATTTTTTCTTAGTTTTACAAAATCCGTTTTGTTGTACATAAATCTTCCTTCTCTATGTTTATCATTCCTATCTACATTGTTCTATTCTTTTAATTCAAAATCTATTAGTATTTGGTCACTCTTTCCAATTGGTGTTTTATACACCATTTTGTTCACAATATCTGGTTCAGAAGTTAATATTAAGTCTAGTTTCGATGGTTCCTCGTTGTTTCTATATCTAGTATTTTCCTTAACCCATTGCGTTAGGGTGTATTCGATGGTCATATCCAGTAGAATGTTGCTCCAAAGTTTATCTCCCCCTTTAACTATCATTTCTTCTCAAATTATGTCTGCATTGAAATCACCCATGATGACTATGTTTCCACCCTCTTTCAGTAACTTGTTTAGCACATTCATTGTTTCTTCCAGTAATTTAGAATGTTCGCTGTCTGACCACACATGAGATTTTGGTGGTGCATACACCGCTACAAATTTTCTGCTTTTCATCTTTTTGTTGGCAATTTTAATCATAATTACTTCTACATTGCCTTGGCCTTTAATAATTGTTGTCACATTTAGACCCTTTTTGGTCAATATCATGACATCTCCTTGCTTGTATGTTCTATTTTTCATCCAGTGGTTGTATAGACCATGTCCCACTATGCTTGTTGATAGCGGTCCTTTCAATTTTGTCTCTACTATTCCCATAATATCAGGTTTTTCTGTTTCTAGGTAGTCATTAAGTTCATTGATTCCAGAGAGCATACTATCAATATTTGTGTATGCCACATTTATTTTCATATTTTCTTTTCTTTTTTGGTTTAAGTTTCCATTTTTCTGATGTACCATTTTTTCAGTCTCAAGTCCAGCACTCTCCAAAAAAACTAATTTTTTCTGTCTCTGTTCTCTTCTCATTTCTATCATTGGTTTCAATTCTGAGTGCTTTGTCTTTCTCTTTTTCCTCATCACTCATTTCCTTTTGTATCCTTATATATTTGAATTTCTCGCTGTTTGCCAGTTTAACCGCTTTTGATAATACCTCCTCTGCTATCATTTGAGTTCTTAGTTTTATTTTCAGAGGTCTATGTTGTTTTTCTTTTGAGTATTTGGCTATTCTATGGATTTCATCGATTTCTTTATCAAGATTCTGTCCTTCATCCTGTATTTCTTTCAGAATTTCCTTAGCTAATTCCTTCTCCTCCTTTTCTCTAAGGTATCTATACATATCATGCTTTTCCTGGATACCATGGACCACAATTCACTTACCTTTGTCAAATGTATCTCTCACCAAATTTTCCTTTTATTTAATTACTTTCATAACTGTTTCTTTTGTATTTTTTTCTCCATCTGCTTTTGTAATATTTCTCAAAAAGATATTTCTTGATTTTCCTGTTCTTGTTTCCATTGATTTTTATTTCAATGACGTCTATTTCTTTGACTCTGCCACTTTTCCAGTCACTACTTGCAATTGCTGTTTGACCTCCTTTTTCAGTTCATCATTTTTATTTTTGTCCTCATTTTTCATTCTCTTGATTTCTCTCTTAACCCCTTCAATACGATGACGCCTATGTAGGCGTCATGAGGAGCAAGTGGGTACGCGTGGATGCCGATGTCGGCGTCTTGATTATATATATTGTAGTTATACCTGCGTGGCCCCCATACTCTGTAAACTGGCTTCATCATCTTTTATATGGTTATCAAAATTCACGGGTGAAAGAGAACCAGCAATACAGCGGTAACTTTATTTTTTATAATGCGAGTATTATGACGCAACATTGCACGTCTGGCAGCTAATGCTGCCCGTGAGATTTTGGCCTGAAGTGAATGGGGTTAAGAATTTCAATTTCACTCTTTAGGTCACTTAATTCTTTAATCGTTTGCTCATTACTCTTGCGCAATGTAATCAATTTCCTGTGTACAGCTCGGTAATCCAGTTTAAAATCTATGATTTCTTCCATTAAGTAATTTACTTCGCAAGTTCTTAATGCATTACTATATCTAATTTCTCTGTCTATACCTTACCTTACCGTCGTGCCATATCCTCTTGGACTTCGGCAACCATGGAGCGCCACCATTCACGGTCCCTAGTTACTTGTAACATCTGTGCTGGTTTGAGTTGTTTTCCCGTCGCCCTCATCAGCCCGTCCATATACTTCTCCCTCTGCTTTCCTCTTGCTCTCCTTCCCTCCACCATTCCCGTCATCACCACCTCTTCCAACCCTTCCTTCCTCATTATATGTCCTAAGAATCGCAACTGTCTTTTCCTTATTGTTGTCATCAATTCCCTATCTGTCTCCATTTCTCTCAATACTTCTTCATTTGTTTTCTTCGCTGTCCATGGTACTCTTAATACTCGTCTCCATATCCACATTTCTGCTGCTTCTAAGTTTTCCTGCAATTTTTTGCTGATTGTCCACGCTTCTGAACCATATAATAGTGTTGACCATATAAATGTTTTAACTGTTCTTCTCCTTATATCTGTAGACATTTTCTTGTTTGTTAAAACCCCTTTCATTTTCTGAAACGTGCTTTTAGCTATCGCTATCCTTGATTTTATTTCCTTTTCACATCTACAATCTTCTGTCAATACGCTTCCCAGGTACGAAAATTTGGTTACTTGTTCTATTCTTCTCCCTGCTATTTGTACTTGCACTCTTGGTGGATCTGTTTTACTAGCCACTAGTATTTTAGTTTTCTCCATATTTACATTTAAACCTTTCTCCTCACTAGCTCTTACGGTTACATTCAATAGATGTTGCAGTTTATCTTCTGAGTCAGCCACCAATACTGTGTCATCAGCATATCTGATATGATTTATATTAAATCCTCCAATTTTAATCCCTTCCATTCCCTCTAATTCCCTAAGGATCATCTCCCCATATAAATTAAATAAATCTGGAGACATAACACAGCCTTGACGCACTCCCCTCTTTATAGCTTGAAATTCTGTTCTTCCTCCCCGTACCCTCACCGCTGCTCTTTGCTTCCAATACAAATTTCTGATGATACTCATGTCTTTGCTATTTATATCCACTCTTTCCAAAATATTTATCAAATCCTCATGTCTTACCCTATCAAACGCCTTCTCGTAGTCAACAAAGCAAAGATATACATTTTGTTGTTTTTCTATCATCCTCTCCATAATCGTTCTTATTATAAAAATTGCATTTGCTGTTCCTTTCCCTTCTATGAAACCAAATTGCTCCCATGAAACTTGTTCTCTCACTTTATTTCTTATTCTATTTAAAACTATCCTTAATATAATTTTGGTTATTTGACTCATGATACTGACTGTGCGATGTTTACTACATTCCATTGTTCCGTTTATCTTTGGTAGTGGTATAAAAATCGAGTTACACATATATTCCGTTATTGTACCCTTTTCGTAAATTTGGTTTATTAGACTAGTGAGTTTTCTTATTGCAAAATCCCCTAATGCCTCTAACATTTCAATCATCACACCATCCTCACCCATGGTTTTCCCTTTTTTCATTTTCTTCATTGCAAATTTCACTTCCTCTTCCATTATTTCTTCCCCATCTAGATACCTATAATTTTCCTCTTCTCCTTCTTGTCTGTCGTCCTCAAATAGGTCCCTTACATACTCCTCCCATCTATGTTTGATATCCTCCTCGTCCATTAAAACCTTTCCTTCTCTATCTTTGATTGCCCCCCCCCATTATTCCCCTTTCTCTGTCTATATCTAAGCTTTTACCTACTTCACCTGGGTTTCTTTGAAATCCTGAAAAGACGTTATTTTCCCACCTTGGGTTTTTTCTAGGAGTATCTATTAAACAATGGCATTTGGGGATGACACCTCTAGGGCTTTCTACTATACTTATGTCAAGTCCTCTCTTAGTTGGTTCATTTGTTATTCTTTCTTCTTTATCTTTCTCCATTTTGCCAGAACTATACCTAATTCAAGAACTGGAAAAACTTTTACTAGTCATAACGAGTACCAAAGCATATCCATCTTGCACAATAACAACTGGTTTCCTTCGTTATTGGCGATGAAACCGCTAGATAGGCATGCTCACAACGCAGCACTTCCTTTCCCTTCAGTGTCTGGATGGTGTATGTGTGGATTTTTTTTTTTTTTTTTTTTTTTTCCAGGTCTCCTATAACTATCCTTTTTGAGTTTCTTATCATGTCCCCTTGTATTTCTCTTACCCCAATTTAGTAAGTCCTCTCTGTCAAGGACTTCAGTGCCTTTCATGATTCTGTAAATGGTCACCAGGTCGCCTCTTTCTCTTCTTTGTTCTAAAGTCGGTAATTTCAATTCAGCCTGTCTCTCCTCATAAGACAGGTTTGAAAGTGTTGGGGCCGTTTTCATGGCTGCTCTCTGGATTCATTAAATTTTCTTTATATTCTTTTTTGTACTGGGTGACCATAGTGTCACAGCATACTCTAGTCAAGGCCTTAATAGTGTGACTAGTATTTTTTTAACCATTTCTTTGTCTAAATAGGTAAATGCCACCTTTATTGATCTTAGCAAGTTGTAAGATTCTTCGACAGTTTTGTTTATCTGTTTATCAAGGGACATGTCAATTGAGATAATTACTTCCAGATCTTTTTCAGATTCCACTTTCTTTACTTCCTTTATTCCAACTTTATATTGTCTTGATATTCTTTTTTTACTTTTTCTGAACTCCATTATGCTACATTTCTTTATGTTGAAGTCTACTTCCCACTTTTGGCTCCATTTCCAAACCTATTATTAGTATGACATTTCACTTGTTAGGGTACCTGATAACTAACAAGCAAAATGTTGTAAAGCTCTATCCTCACATGGTGTTTCTTCTGAGCTCATTCACAGTTCACATTCTAGTTTTTGTTTGTTCTCAATTGCATAGTTTCATCATAGATATACCTAGTTTACCTAGTTGTATTTTGCGGGAAGGGGAGCTATGCTCGTGCTGTCCAGCCTTTGTATCTTGCAGTGTTTAGTTTGCTCATAAACTCATGAATAGTTTTTGCGCACACTATTTCATTGTCCAGTTTGTTCCAAGTGTCCACCACTCTATGTGGAAAACTGTTTTTCATCAGATCTCTTCTGTAGCTATGTTTTTTTATTTTCTTTCCATGTCCTCTTGTGCTTCTCTTGTCCCAGTTTAACAAGTCCTCTCTATCAAGTATTTCTGTGCCTTACATGATTCTGTAGATGGTCAGTAGATCACCTCTCTCTCTTTTTTGCTCCAGAGTCAGTAACTCCAGTTTAGCCAATCTCTCCTCATATGACAAGTTTGCAAGTGCAGGTGCCATTTTTGTTGCTGCTCTCTGGATTCTTTCTATTTTCTTTATATTCTTTTTGGTACCGGGTGACCACAATGTCGCCGCATACTCTAGTCTAGGCCTTATCAGTGTGACCAAATATGTAAATGCCACTTTTATTGATCCAAGCAAGTTGTAGGATTATCTGACAATTTTGTTTATCTGTTATAGGACAAGTCATTTGAGATTATTACCCCCAAGTCTTTTTTTTTTATCTCTCCTTTACCTCCTTGGTTCCAATTTTATATTGTCCTGATATTCTGTTTTTACTTTTTCCAAACTCCGTTATGCTACACTTCTTAATATTGAAGTCCACTTCCCATTTCTGACCAGTTCCATACCTTATTCAGGTCTTCTTGCAGTGATTCGCAATCCTTTTCAGTTTTTACTTTCCTTAACAGAAAGATAGAAGACAGGGGTGAATGGAGAATGGTTGTATATGGATGATGTTGTGATGCATGAGGTGGAATGGGCGGGGGGATGGGGGGTGAGGTAGTATGTGTGAGCAAAATTTGACGCAGCCCAAAGGGATTTCTCCCCGTCTTCTCCTTTTATGCATGGGGGGACGGAGAGGGGGGGGGTCGCCGATTTAATGAAGCGGCCTTGCTGTGGATGTGCTGTGTCTTGCGACACTGTTTCTGACCCAGGGCAGTGGACAATGTGCAGGGATGACCCGTCATCCAGGAGGTGCTAAGATAAGAGGGAGGGTGGAGAGGTGTGGAATGTATTCAGGGATGGAATGGGTGGGAATGATTTTATGCCTTTTCCTTTTTGGCTACCTCCCTTGTAAGGGGGAAGAAGCCTTGGTATATGTATGTATGTATGTACTTTCCTTAACAGTTTGGCGTCATCTCCAAAGAAGCTCATGTAACATTTCACATCATCATCATCCATGTCATTCACATAAATAGCAAACATTATTGGAGCCAATACAGATCCTTGCAGTACTCCACTGATCACCTCTTTCCAATCTGAATATTTTTCTCTGAGCACTACTCTCATCTTTCTACCAATCAGGAAGTCCTCCATCCATTTTAGTAGGTTCCCTTGTATCCCTCCTATATGTTCCAGTTTTTTTAATAATTTTTTGTGTGGTACTTTGTCAAAAGCTTTTTGTAAGTCCAGGAAGGCACAATCAGCCCATCCATTCCTTTCTTGCACTATGTCTATTAATCTTGAGTAGAAACATATTAAGTTTGTGGTACATGATCTTTCTTGTCTGAACCCAAATTGTCTTGGGTTTATTATATTATTGTCTTCCAGGTGTTTTACCCATCTATTCTTGATGATTTTCTCACAAATTTTGGCTATAGTGCTTGTTAGACTGGCCTATAGTTCCTTGTTTCCTCCTTTATATATTGGTACAATGTTAGCATTTTTCCAGTCTTTTGGTATTTTTCCTTCATTGAGTGAGCAATTATTATGTTATGTATTTTGTCTGTTAGTTCTTCTTTGCATTCTTTTAGAATCCAATTTGCAATTCCATCCAGGCCATGTGATTTCTTGATGTCAAAGTTTGATAGGTGTTCCAATATTTCTTATTGTGTTATTGTTATCTCTCTCATGGGGGGCTTTTCATTAACTTCGTCCCAGTATTGCGCTTTCTCTCTAGTGAAGACAGGTTTGAAGTGATTATTCATGACTTTGGCCATTTCTAATTCTTCTGTGTATTCTATATTCCCTTGGCATAGTTTAACCATTTCTTGTTTGTTTTTAAGATTACCGTTTATGTATCGATAGAATAGCTTGCTCTTTGCCTTTATCTATAATATCCTTTTCATGGTTCCTTTTTTGCTCTCTTCTCACTTTAACATACTCATTTCTATAGTTTATAAACTTGCCATTTTCCAGGTTTTTTATCTTTTCTCCACCTTTTTCCAAGCTCTGTCCCTTCTGTCTTTTGCCTCACTGCATCTTTTGTTGAACCAGCATTTATTGTACACTCTCTCTCGCTTCTGTCTCGGTACATGCCTATTTACCCCCTTCATTGTAATTATCCATCAAGATATTCCATTTCTCTTCCATTTTTGTCTCTTCCATGTAAAAAAAATTCCAGTTTGCATTCTGGAAGAATTTCTTTAGTTTTGCAAAGTCCATTTAGTTGTACATCAATCTTCCTTTCCTATGCTTTTCATTTCTCTCCATGTATATTTCTTCCTTTAGTTCAGTTTCAATGAGTATATGGTCACGCTTTCCAATTGGTGTCTTGTATTGGATTTTATCCACAATTTCAGGTTCTGTTGTAAATATTAAATCTAATTTCGATGGGTCCTCGTTATTTCTGTATCTGGTGTTTTCACTGACCCATTGAGTCATTGTGTATTCCATGGTCATATCCAGTAGTACATTACCCCACAAGTCGTCTCCTCCTGTCAGTCATGTTTTCCCAACAAATTTCTTTGCAATTGAAGTCCCCCATAATTACCAGATTACCCCCGCCCATTAGTATCTCATTTAATGATTGCCTTGTATCTTCTAGCATTTTCGTATGCTTGTTCTCTTTCCAAGCATTCATTTTTGGGGGCACATAAGTCACCACAAACTTTCTACTTTTCATGTTCTTGTCTTTGACTTTTATCATGATCAGTTCTACATTACCTTTGCCCTCCGCAATTTTTGTCACATTCAAGTTTTTCTTGGCCAAGAACATGATTCCTCCTCCCTGTTTCTTGTCTCTGTTTTTAATCCAGTAATTGTATAGTCCATGTCCAACATCAATGGATGGTATTTCACCCCTTAGTTTAGTCTCCACAATTCCCATTATGTCTGGTTTTTCTTCTAGCAGGTAATCATTAAGTTCATTCAGTCCTGAAATTAATCCATCGATGTTAGTATAGGCCACTTTCAATTTTCTTCTTTCTCTATATATATACATATATATATATATATATATATATATATATATATGTATAAATATATATATATATATATATATATATATATATATTTTTTTTTTTTTTTCTGTCATTGGTTCACCCATTCTGGTGTACCATTTCCTCAGTCTCATGTCAATTACTCTCCAATGGGATTCCTTCCTTTCCTTCTTTCTCTTTGCATTTTTTCCTTTGCTTCACCTCTTAGTGTCTTCTTTTTCTAATTCCTCAATACACATTTCACTTTTTATCCTTATCTTATTGTACTTTTCACTCCTTGCCAAGTTACCTACTTTTTCAAATATGTCTTCTACCCATTTGTGATCTTAGTTTTAACTTTAGGGGTCGATTTCTATCCTTAGAATAGTGACCAATGTTTCGTCAACATCTTTATCTGCTTCTTGGGCTCCCTCCTCAATTTCATTTAGGATTGCTATTGTTGTCTCTTTTTCTTTTTTTTCTCTCGTGTACCTACGTAGCTCGTTTCTTCTCTTCTACACCTTTGTTTCCTCATCCCACCATTCACTACCCGTCCTTCTTGTTCCACACACCATCTTTGCACACTTTGTGACTCCCTCCTTGAACCATCCCCATTCCTCCTCCACTCCTAGCTCTACTCTATCCCTCACTCCCTCCCACTCCTCTCTTAGCTTCTTGTACTCCTTCTCCTTTTCCTTTTCATGTTAAGAGTTCACTCTAAGCACTTCCCTACCTTTTGTCCTTTTCCTCCTTCTCTATCCTCCACTCTCAACTTACCTTCCACCAAAAAATGATGTGATATTCCCCCACCTTCTAACCTTAGCACATGTACATCCTTAACTCTTCCTATTATATTCCTATCTACCACTACATAGTCCATTAACATTCTATCTACCACCCTTCCATCCACCACCCTCTCCCATGTGTACTTATGCTTGACTTTCTTCTGAAACACTGTATTTGCTATCATCAACTCTCTAGACACATCTCCACCATCAACTCTCCACTGCAATTCTTTCCTGAAACTCCGCATTTCCCAACCACTCTGTCAATTGGTTCCTTTCCTATCCTAGAATTAAGGTCACCCAATACTATTACATTGACGTTCCTCCCTAATCCCTCTATGCACTAATTTAAATTTATCCAAAAAGCCTCCCTTTCTTCTACACTCTTCTCTCTACCGGGCCCATATGCACTTACAAAAAACCACATCTCCTTTCCCAGTTTCACCTTCATCCACATTATCCTTGAGGAAACCTCCTTCCACACCACTACACATTTACCTATCTTTTCATTTACAAGTATAGCCACCCCTTCTCTCCCTCTCCCTCTCTTCACTCCTGAACACCTCCCAATTATACTCCCAAACTCACATTTGCCCTTTCCTCTCAACTTAGTTTCACTCAAAGCCAACACATCCATCTTTCTTCTCACAAACATACTACCTATCTCTTTCCTTTTATTCTCATCTGTACCACATCCACACACATTAAAAGACCCAAACCTTAGGGTGCTGGTTGGAAAACAACTAGACCCTCTTATGCCTTTACTTTTTTTAGGAATGTCCCCTGTGGGGCTACAGGGAGAAGGATGCCTGGTCCCAAACCCTCTCCCATTTTTCTCACCCCTTATGATCCAAGTGGAAATACTTGGTGGCAGTATTCTTTTCCCCCCCACCACAGGGTAGGTGAAACAAGGAAATGAAATTCAGAGAAATGGTACGGGACAGCAGCAAGGGGTTGGGGGACAGCATAACAGAGGGACAGTAGCAGTATAATAAAAGTTTCACCATTTCTCTGTAAGCAGAGTCCTTCTCTATCACAGACAAAATGATGTGTGGCTCTGGTCCGTAGGGGCGCTCCATATAGACCCTAAAGTATCAACTGCATGCATGCTACTTTGCCATAACAACATGCAGCCAATACCCCAGACAGGGGTATTCCAAAAATACATCAGAAAAATTTCCTTCTGGGGTTTCTTCTTACTCTTTTCTGTCTCTTAGCACTACTCAACTCAGTTTTACTAAAATTTTGTCCAATGAAGTATATTTTTGTCTTTGAATTTTTTTTTCTAAAATAAGATGTGGCATTATCATTGAAAATATATATGCTGTGGGTATATATGTAGTGAAATCTACACTACAACTTTGACCAAAACTGACTATGCAGCACATTTTTGGTCTCCATCCTATAGAATGTAGATTAATTCAGTAGAATCAGTACAGAGGACAATGACTGAAATGATACATAGGCTCAGAAATTTACCTTATGAAGACAGGCTAAGGCACTTTAATTTGCATTCTCTGAAAAGACATAGTGTGGAGTCATCTAATAAAGGTATTCAAATGGGTCAAGGGCTTTAACAAGGGTGATGCAGACAAGGTCATCATGAACATAAAAACATAAGAAATAAAGGAGACTGCAAAAGACCATAAGGCCTACACTAGGCAGCTCCGTATCCATCACCACCTGTCATCCCCATCCATAAAGTTGTCTAATCGTTTTTTAAAACAACTGATAGTTTCAGCGCTTACTACATGGTTACTAAGTTTATTCCATTCATCGACCACCCTATTAGTAAACCAATTCTTGCCTATTTCCTTCTTAAATCTAAATTTGTCCAGTTTATACCCATTACTGCGAGTCCTGCCCTGTTGTTTTATTATGACCTTGTTTGCATCACCCTTGTTATAGCCTTTGATCCACTTGAACACTTCTATTAGATCACCCCGCACTCTGCGTCTTTCCAGAGAGTGTAAGTTTAAGTGCCTAAGCCTCTCTTCGTAAGGCAAATTTCCGAGTCCTTGTATCATTTTGGTCATTCTTCTCTGTACTGATTCTAGTGAATTTACGTCCATTCTGTAGGACGGAGACCAAAACTGTACCGCATAGTCAAGGATGGGTCTAACTATCGCTAGATAGAGTTTAATAATTACCTCTGCACTTCTATTCGTTACCGTCCTAGCAATGAAGTCTAATGCTCTGTTAGCTTTATTTCTGGCGCTAATACACTGCTTCCTGGTTTTAAGGTCCGGACTCACCAGAACTCCCAAGTCCCTCTCGCACTCAGATTTTTCTAAAAACGTGTTATCTAAGTTGTATCTATTTTCGGGGTTGTGTAGCCCTACGTTTAACATGCTACACTTAGAGATATTGAAGTTCATTTGCCATTTCACCGACCATGTTAACAGCTTATTAAGGTCATCCTGCAGAATCTGGGCGTCGTCTCCTGACCTAATTAGGCGTCCTATTTTAGTGTCGTCCGCAAACTTACTAACATCACTATTTAACCCTTCGTCTAAGTCGTTTATATACATAATGAACAACAAGGGACCCAAAACCGAGCCCTGGGGGACCCCGCTAGTAACATTGCCCCACCTAGATTTTATTCCATTTATAGTGACCCGCTGTTTTCTGTTACTAATCCAAGCTCTAATCCATTCTAACACTTTTCCTCCTATGCCATGGGCAAGAATCACAGTAATGGATTTAAATTGGACAAGTTTAGATTTAATAAGGAAATAGGCAAGAACTGGTTCACCAATAGAGTGGTTAATGAATGAAATAGACTTAGTAACAGTACTGAAACTATTGGTTGTTTTAAGAGAAAGTTAGACAACTTTATGGATGAGGATTATAGGTGGTAATAGACATGGAACTGCCAAGTGTCAGCCTTATGGTCTCTTGCATTCTCCTTCATTCTTATGTTCTTATATTCTTAACTGACACTCTTGCTGACACTCCAGCTTGTTGCCCCAAGTTGTTGCTCATTATCAGAGATGTTTGAAATATATATATATTTTTTTTATGAATTGACTTATTCATGACCCAAGGCTCCACTGTATACTACTTTAAGATATTGCCCTTTCCTGGGATACCATCATACACTCTACCCCACACAGTACACTTAACTTGCTGCCTTCTCCTCTGTATTGGGCCACTTATTTGCAGTCCTCGAATGCCAACACTGAAATGTATTAATGTAGGACTGTTTTTACATTCCCACTTTGAAGTAGTAGAAGAATGGAAACCATTGCTGGTTGTCAGCTCCTTGTCTGAAAAAGTGGAGGAAATGTAGTCAAAGATATTAGACTTGGTCTGGAAACTGGAGATAAAGTGTTACCCCCTTGTGGCTGTCCCTCCAGGTAGAGAGTAAGATGATGTGTTTCGAAGATGTACAGTGAGGGATGATTCTCTCTGACATCCATCTTGTAGGACCATCACTGCCAAGTACATATTATTACTCCCAGTAACATGAAAGCAAGAAAAATATGAAAGAAAGGAGACAAGAAACAAACTAGATAAGTCTTACAACATTACAGCATCATCCATGACCTTAACCAGTGATTGAGCATAGCTGATGTCCCTACTGGCACATAATCTTTTGGAAATTATTCATGTATAACAACAATATATATGTCTACTGTATAATCTAGTTTGTTCTACAAAACAACAATTTATCATTATCATTAGGGAAATAGATATAGAAATATTATGTTGAATGAAAAATCTGGGTTAAATTCTGCTCCTGTTTTAATTTTTCTTTTATTGTTAATGTTTTCTTTCTCCTTTAATACAGATGTCAGCTCATTGACTGTTACCGTCCAACTGGCCCTGATGGAACTCATCCAGAAATGTTCCGATGGTGCCTTGAATATTTCTCTAAGCCTGCTGAGTTTAAACCACCACTCTATCTTCAACATCAGGGTAATGTATAATGACTTTCACTGGTTCACCAACTAGTACTACATGGTAAAATATATCATCCAGTATGGTAAACACTGATATGTTAACCAGTATTTTAGATATGTATCTGTATCATATATATACACCTTGCATACATATGTGTGTATTTACCTAATTATAATATACGGGAAAGGAGCAATGCTCATTGGGTCTAGTCTCCTATTCTCCTATTTATCAAATCTAGCCACAGATTCATGTACTGTTCCAACTTAGTCTATACCCTTGATTTCCAATTATCATGTGTAGATTTAAACTCTTGTATTGTTCCAGCTTGGGCTATGTCACCAAAACTATTCCAAGTATTTATGCATCTGTTTGGAAAACTGTATTTCTTCACATCCTTTAGATATGTGGTCTTCCTTAATTTATTTTCATGACCTCTTAAAGCCCACCTATCGTTAATCAAGAGATCTCTTCTGTCAGTGTAATCTATCCCCTTTATGACCTGAATACTGTTATATCACCTCTTTCTCTTTTATCTTTCAAAGTAGGGAGACCCGATGCTTTTAGTCATTCCTTCTATGGTTTATCTGCCATGCTGGGGACCAGTTTGATTGTGGCCCTTTGTATTCTGTCAGTCTTGTATACATCCTTCACTCTGTGTGGGGACCCTTCTACTAATATATATTCCCGTATTGGACAGATCAGGGTTTTGATGATTTTTTTTTTCAGTATCTCTTCATTCCTATTGGGAAAAACCATTTTAATCTTCTGTAGAAGTCCATATGTGTGTCCTACAATCCTGCTGATGTATCTTTCAGGGTTCTTTTTTATCAACACTCAAATCTTTCTCTTTTGCTTTTGTAATGGATTAACTTCCCAAGGAATTGTTTAAAAATAGTCTTTTACAGATTTTGCCTATTTCCAGCTCTTTGCATTTTTTGGTACTGAAATTAGTGTCCCATTCTTGGCTCCTTACAAAAGTAGCTTTTAGATCTTTTTTGCAATAGTTTATAGTCCTCCTAGTTTTCCACTCTTCTCATGATTTTTGCATTATCAGCAAGCACATTAGCATAGCCAGTTGTACCTTCCATCATGTCATTGACAAACAAGAAACATTATTAGTTTAATGATTTTATCTTGAGCACTAAGAGGTGTGGAAAGTAGAGTTGGATGGAGTGAATTTGAGGGGATGACTGAAGATGAGATGAATGGATGGAGTGAAATGGGCTTTGAGCAGTTGGGGTCTGTTGAGCAAGGAAGTGAGAATTCAGGGGATAGGGGTGAGTGGAGAATGGTTGTGCATGGATGATTTTTGATGCAGCCTAAAGGAATTTTTCCTCTGTCTTCTCTATGTTCTGTCCAAGTTAAAAAGTGAAAAAGAGAGGTTGATAAATAATGAAAACATCAATAATGAGACCATAAGGAAAGAGGTGGATGAATGGACAAAGGCAATGGTCATGGAAGCAGAAAAAGCATAAGAGAAGACAATTTCCAACAGCTCAGAAATGATTGGAAAAAAGGCAAAGAAGATAAAATAATTTTTAAAGAAATAGTTCATCAGCCGAAGATGCTGTCATTAAAGTAATTAAGGAAAAAGAAAATTTAGTAAGAGATACAGTAGACAAAAAAATTTGTGTAGTAATATATGGTCTAAAGGAAAAACATAACCCAAATTGGTTCCTGAGAGATAAAGAGGACAAAGAATTGGCAAGAAATGTTCTAAAAGTAGTACAAGATAAAGAACAAGAAATAGAAAAGGAAATAGAGGAAGTGCACAGAATAGGTAAACATACATACATATACAAAGGCTTTTTCCCCCCTTACAAGGGAGGTAGCCAAAAAGGAAAAGGCATAAAATCATTCCCACCCATTCCTGAATACATTCCACACCCCTCCACCCTCCCTCTTATCTTAGCACCTCCTGGATGATGGGTCATCCCTGCACCTTGTCCACTGCCCTGGGTCAGAAGCAGTGTCGCAAGACACTGCACATCCACAGCAAGGCCGCTTCATTAAATCGTCGACCCCCCCTCTCCGTCCCCCCATGCATAAAAGGAGAAGACGGGGAGAAATTCCTTCGAGCTGCGTCAAATTTTGCTCACACATACTACCTCACCCCCCATTCCACCTCATGCATCACGACATCATCCATATACAACCATTCTCCATTCACCCCTGTCTTCTGTCCTCTCCCGTCCTTCCTCAACAGACATTCCCCTCTTCCCCAAAGCCCCCTTCACCCGATCCATCCACCTCATCCTAGGACATCCCTTCATGTTCACTCCCTCCACATCTGCCTTCCATACCTCTTTTACTAGTCTTTTTTCACTCATTCTTTCTGTGTGTCCAAACCATCCTAATACTCTTTCATCAACCCTATCTCCCAACTCCCTTTCCACCCCTGTTCTCCTCCTCACCTCCTCATTTCTCACTCTATCTAGCCTAGTAACCCCCATCATACTTCTCAGACACCTCATCTCAAACACATTCAAACTCCTTCTCTCTTCCTCTCTTATGTTCCATGTTTCTGCCCCATACAGTGCTGTTGGCACAATCACTCCTTCATACAGTCTCCTCTTAGCATCCATTCCCAAATGTCTATTCCTCATTACACTTTTTAATCCACCATGGCATTTACTCACTTCTCTTAATCTGCATTCTACCTCCACCTTCACTCCACCTTTTCTTGCCACATTTGCACCCAAGTATCTAAAACTATCCACTTCCTCCAGTCGCTCTCCCTTAATGCTCACTTCCAGTCTACTGCCACTTCCACCCCTTGTACATCTCATCACCTTACTTTTATCCATGCAGAAGGAAAAGGAAAAACTTGACCACTAAAGATTAAATTAATGACACAAATGGTAGCAGAAGAAATCTTGGCAAGAAACGAACACTATAAAAATATATAGATAAAAAGAGACATGAATGATGAGAAAAGAGAAAAAATTAAGACGATAAGAAATTAAGCTAAAGGTGGGGGGGGGGGAAAGAGAGAGAGAAAAAATGGAGACCGAGATGACACAGTTCTATTGGAACGTGTTAGATATGAGACTGAAAAAAAGGTTCAGAGAACGAGATGGAGGGAATAGAAAATTAAAATTAGCTTATACCAGCATAGATGGAGTAATCTCAGGATTGAATGAACTAAACAATTACCTGTCAGAAGCAAAACCATAAATAATGGGAACTGTGGAGACAAAATTAAGGGGTCCACTAGTACCAAATAGTGTTGGTCATGGATTATATAATCACTGGCTTAGAAATAGGGAGGAGAAACAAAGTGGAGGAGTCATTTTCCTGGTTAAGAAAAATTTAAAGGTGATGAAAGTTACATAAGGAGAGAACAGGGTAGAGATGATTTCAACAACAGTTGAAGATAGCGGCATGAAAAACAGAAAGTTTGCAGTGATTTATGTGCCCCCAAAAATGAGGTCTTGGAAAGAGAGATTATTAAAAAATGTTAGAGGATACGAGAACTTCATTAAATGAGATGCTGAAGGATGGAAATAAAGCAGTACTCATGGGAGACTTTAATTGCAAAGAAATATGTTGGGAGAGATGACAGTGAAAGGTGGAGAAGATAAATGGAGAAATGTATTGCTCGACATGACTATAGAACATACAATGACACAATGGGTAAAGGAAAAAACTAGATTTAGAAATAATGAAGATTCATCAAGACTAGGCTTATTATTTATGTCAGAACCTGAAATAGTTGACAAAATTTGATACAAGACACCAATTGTGAAGAGTGACCACATACTACTCAAGGTAGAATTAAAGTAGGAAATGTATACAAAGAGAAATGAGAAACACAGAAAAGGAAGACTGAAAAACTTGGGGGGGGGGAATTCTCAAAGCGAACTGGGAAAAATTCTACAAGGAAGAAAAATAAGTGGAAGAAAAAAATGGATGATTCTTATGAAAATCTACAAAGAAGGAGTGGATAGATATGTCCCAAAGCAAAAACAGGAAAAGGTCTATATTAAGTGCTGGTTTAATAGAAGGTGCAGTGAAGCAAAAGACAGAGGAGATAAAGCTTGGAAAAGATGGAGAAAAGAAATAAAAACCTAGAAAGTTTCAAATATATATTAATCAAAGGAACAAATATGTAAAAATACACAGGGAAGAAAAAAGAAACTATGAAAAAGACATAATAGAAAAATGTAAGGATCAGCCAAAACTATTCTATAGATATGTAAATGGTAAACTAAGAAATAAACCTGAAATAGTGAAACTATGCCAAGGGAATATGGAATACACAGAAGATACAGAAATGGCAGAAATCATGAGCAAAAACTTCAAGTTAGTTTTCACTAGAGAAAAAAATGCAACATTGGGATGAAGGGAGAGAAGTGAAATCCCCCACATGAGGGAAATAGCAGTAGCACAGAAAGAAATAATGGATCAAATATTGAACCTTGATGTCAGAAAATTGCACGACCCAGATAGAATAGCAAATTGGAAATTAAAGGAATGTAAAGAAGAACTAACAGACAAAATATATAACATAATAAGTTGCTCACCCAAGGAAAAATACCAGAAGACTGGAAAAATGCTGATAATGTACCAATTTATAAAGGAACTAAATAAGACCCAACAAATTACAGACCAGTTTCCCTTACAAGCACAGTAGCCAAAATTTGTGAAAAAGTTATAAAAAGTAGATGGATAAAACATCTGGAGGAGAACAATATACTAAATCAGAGACAATTTGGATTTAGACAGGGAAGATCATATACCACAGATCTGATCTGTTTTTACTCAAGACTACTAGGCATGACAAGAAAAGGACAGATGGGCTGATTGTGCATTCCTAGATCTACAAAAAGCTTTTGATAAATTCTTCACAAAACACTATCAAGAAAACTAAACCATAGGAGGGATACAAGGAAAGCTACTGAAATGGATGGAGGACTTTTTGCATGGAAGAAAAATGAGAGTAGTGCTCAGAGATAAGAGTTCTACTTGGGAAGAGGTAATTAGTGGAGTTCCACAAGGATCAGTATTGGCTCCAATAATGTTTGCTATGTGAATGACATGGACAAAGGTGTGGAATGTTACATGAACTTCTTTGCAGATGATGCAAAATTGTTAAAGAAAGTGAGTACTGAAACAGACTGTGACTCACTACAGAGAGATCTGAACAGGGTCTGGGAATGGAGTCAGAAGTGGGAAGTGGACTTCAACATTAAGAAATGTAGCATAATGGAATTTGGAAGAAAAAAAAAAAAAAGAAAAAAAAAAAAGGATATCTGGACAGTATGGAATTGGTGAAAAGGAAGTAATGAAAATGGGATCTGAAAAAGACCTGGGGATGATCATCATAAAATATATGTCCCCTGACAAACATATAAGCAAAATTGGTGGTGAAACCTATAACTTGCTAAGATGAATAAAAGTGGCATTTACTTGGATGAAGAAATGGTAAAGAAAATACTAGTCACACTGATAAGGCCTAAATTTGAGTACACAGTGATGCTATGGTTACCCAGTACTAAAAAGAATATAAGGAAGATTGAGAGAATCCAGAGAACAACTACAAAGATGGCCCCAACACTATCAAAAATGTCATATGAAGAAAGATTGTCAAAACTAGAACTACTGACTCCGTAACAAAGAAGAGAAAGAGGTAATTTGTTGACCATCTATAGAATTATGAGAGGTGTGGAAGTTCTTGATAGAGATGACTTACTTAACTGTTATAAAAGAAACACAAGAGGACATGGAAGGAAACTCAAAAAGGACAGTTATAGAAGAGACCTGAAAAAACAGCTTTCCCCACAGTGGTGGATGTATGGAACATAGTAGATAAAAAATAGAGTGTGCAAAAACAATACAAGAATTTAAGAGCAAATTGGATATGGTGAGATAGAGAGACGAGACACCACAAGCATAGCTCCCCTTCCTGTAGGATACAACTAGGTAAATACATATGTATTGAAGAACCATGGCAATATCACACAACCCTGATGGAGCCTTATGTTCATCACAGACTCTTCATTCTTTATTCCTGATCCTAAAATGTGCCTTATTGTTTGTGTAAAAAATTTTCATTGCCTACAATCTTCTTCAAATTCCATGCATCCATGATGCACCTCTATCACTCCCATCATGTGCCTTTTCTGAATTGATGAAAGCCTTCCAAAAAATCATCATCTCATGCAAAATGCTTTATATATCTTCTTCGTAAAGACACTTGGGCTACACACTCTACCTTTCATAAACTCACACTTCTTTTCCTCAATTGCTCCCTCTCTTCTCTTCTAATCCTAAAACATTACAGTTTAACTTTTGCCATTAAAATATAAGTTAGGGTACTACCAGTTTATTGGCTTGCCTTCCATAGTCAATCAATACAGAAATATGCTGAACATATGGTAAATTTTCAATGTTTATTTTGTGAAAAAGTGGCATTGATACTGGCAAATATAGTATATGAAAATGTTATGGATGCTTTTGTCACTCAGCCCATTACATGGGCTGATAGTAGTATTGATGCCAGAAGAAAAACTGAATATATATTGAGAATTGTTATTGAAAATATATGATACATTTTTTATTCTTTTGTGGAAACAGGTCATAGTCGAACTGTGATTGGAGTGGAACAACTAGGAGGTAATGATGGGATTCGCCTGCTTGTATTGGACCCTTCCCATTCTCCGACACAAATAGCTCAATTGCTTCATACTCAGACAGCTCCAGCTGCAATGAGACTTTTACGCAAGCCTATGTCTAGCATGAGAGCTAAACAATATCAAATTGTTGTAGTTGTAGGGCTAATGGAGACTGAACAGGACTATCAGGTATGTCACATTTATATTTACATGTGTACATATAAAGTATTTTAAAATAATTGCATGCCATGTACTATTACTGAAGATCACAATCACAAAAATGACCAAATTTATAGTAAGCAGGCAATGCAGTAACACACAAACATACCTTAAAAACAAAGGATGTTGTACTCTACCATCATTTTAGAGGGTACTGATGGGTTCTGGAGGTGGGCATTGAATAGATCATCTTCTCCAGTACTTGATTTGGATGTGTCATGAAAATGGATGATAGTAAATATCCTCAAAGGATTTTTGAGTCTGTGTTGCTGAGAGTGAGAGCAAAGGGTAGATTAAGAAAAAAGTGGATGGATGGGTTTGGATAAAACTGTATAGGTGGTGAGGATGTTGAAAAAGTGAAAATGTTTCTGGGTGACATTGAGTTGGGAAAATGTTTCACCTAATTGTAGTGTACGGGAAAAAAGCAATGCTCATGGAGTCCCATGTCCTATTCTACAGTTTACTTTGCCTAGCCTCAAATTTGTGTATGGTTTCAACTTGGTCTATATCTTTAACTACCAATTTTCATATTTAGATTTGAAGTCGTGCATTGTTCCAGCTTGGGCTATGTCAATTAAGCTATTCCAATTATTACCGTCTGGGGAATTGGCTGCTTGTTATTGTGGCAAAGTAGCATGCAGTTGATACTTTAGGGTCTATATGGGGCACCCCTACGGACCAGAGCCACACATCATTTTGTCTATGATAGAGGAAAACTCTGTTCATAGAGAAATGATGACACTTTTATACTACGACTGTCCCTCAGTTATGCTGTCCCCCAACCCCTTATTGCTGTCCTGTACCATTTCTCTGAGTATTCTGTGGTGGGGGAAAAGAATACTGCCACCATGTATTCCCACTTGGATCGTAAGAGGCGAGAAGAAAGGGACGGGGATTGGGACTAGGCATCCTTCTCCTTGTAGCCCCACAGGGGACATTCCTAAAAGAAAACGTAGAGGCATAAGAGGGTTTGGGAGTTTTCCAACCAGCACCCTAAGGTTTGGGTCTTTTAATGTGCATGGATGTGGTACAGATGAGAGTAAAAGGGAAGAGATAGGTAGTATGTTTGCGAGAAGAAAGATGGATGTGTTGGCTTTGAGTGAAACTAAGTTGAAAGGGAAGGGCGAATGTGAGTTTGGGAGTGTAGTTGGGAGGTGTTCAGGAGTGAAGAGAGGGCAAGGGAGGGAAGGGGTGGCTATTCTAGTAAGTGAAGAGATAGGTAAATGTGTAGTGGAGTGGAAGGAGGTTTCCTCAAGGATAATGTGGATGAAGGTGAAACTGGGAAAGGAGATGTGGGTCTTTGTAAGTGCATATGGGCCTGGCAGTGAGAAGAGTGTAGAAGAAAGGGAGGCCTTTTGGATAGATTTGAATGAGTGCATAGAGGATTTAGGGAGAAATGTCAATGTAATAGTACTGGGAGACCTTAATGCTAGGGTAGGAAATGGTCCAATTGATGGAGTGGTTGGGAAATGTGGAGTTCCAGGAAAGAATCGTAGTGGAGAGTTGATGGTGGAAATGTGTCTAGAAAGAGAGTTGATGATAGCAAATACAGTGTTTCGGAAGAAAGTCAAGCATAAGTACACATGGGAGAGGGTGGTGGAGGGAAGGGTGGTAGATAGAGCACTAATGGATTATGTAGTGGTAAATAGGATTATGATAGGAAGAGTTAAGGATGTACATTTTTTGGTGGAAGGTAAGTTGAGAGTGGAGGATAGATGGAGAAAGAGGAAAGGGACAAAAGGTAGGGAGGTTCTTAGAGTGAACTCTGAATGAAAAGGAAAAGGAGAAGGAGTACGAAAAGAAGCTGAAGGAGGAGTGGGAGGGAGTGAAGGATAGAGTAGAGCTAGGTGTGGAGGAGAAATGGGGATGGTTCAAGGAGGGAGTCATAAAGTGTGCAAGGATGGTGTGTGGAACAAGAAGGACAGGAGGTAATAGAAGGAAGGGTAGTGAATGGTGGGATGAGGAAACAAAGAAGGTTGTAGAAGAGAAGAAGCGAGCTTTCACAGATTGGTTACAAAATAGGACGAGGGAGTCATATGAGGGGTACAAAGAAAAGAAAAGAGAAGTAAAGCAAAAGGTAAAGGAGGCAAAGAGGAGAGCAGATGTGAAATGGGGTAAGAGTATGACAGAACATTTTGATAGTAATAAAAAGATGTTTTGGAAAGAAATTAAGAGAGGAAGAGGAGGCGAATCAAGTAGAGAAGAAAAGGTAAAAGGTGCAGATGGAGAGATGATAATGGAAGAGAAGGCAGTAAGGGGAAGATGGGCAGAATATTTTAGGGAGTTGCTAAATGTGAAGGAGGATAGGGAGGGAAAGATAGCTGCAGTGGGAAATGCTAAGAAAATGAGAGTGATGAGTGAGGAAAATTGAGGAGAAATAAGGAAGGATGAAGTGAAGGCAGTTATTAAGATGATGAAAGCAGGTAAGGCACCTGGTCTGGATGGATGCCATGCAGAATGTCTGAAAAAGGGAGGTACAGTGATGGTGGACTGGCTGGTGAGGTTATTTAATGTTTGCTGGAGAGAGGGTAGAGTGCCGGAGAACTGGAGGAGTGCCTGTATAGTTCCTCTTTACAAGGGAAAAGGGGACAAGTGTGAATGTAGTAGTTTCAGAGGGATTAGCTTGTTAAGTGTATTTGGGAAGGCTTATGGGAGGATCTTGATTGAAAGAATTAGGAAAGGAACAGGGGGAGTAATTGTTGAGGAACAGTGTGGATTTAGGACAGGTAGAGGTTGTGTAGATCAGATCTTTGTGGTAAGACAGATATGTGAGAAAGCTATAGGAAAGGGGAAGGATGTTTTTTTGGCTTTTATGGATCTGGAAAAGGCTTACGATAGGGTAGACAGAAAGGCACTGTGGGAGGTTATGCAGATATACGGGATAGGTGGAAAGCTTCTAGGAGCTGTCAAGAGTTTTTATGAGAGTAGTAGAGCTTGTGTCAGGATTAGAAATGGAGAGAGTGAGTGGTTCAAGGTAAAGGTGGGACTTCGTCAAGGATGCGTTATGTCGCCCTGGCTGTTCAACTTATACATGGATGGGGTAGTGCGAGAGGTAAATGCATGGGTAGTGGGTCAGGGATTGGAGATGGTTAAAGAAAATGGAGAAAAGTGGGAGGTGAGCCAGCTGTTGTTTGCTGACGACACTGCGCTTGTAGCAGGATCGGAGGAGGGATTGAGGAAGTTGGTGGCAGAGTTTGGGAGAGTATGTGATGGAAGAAAGCTAAAGATAAATGTGGGTAAAAGTAAGGTGATGAGATGTACAAGGGGTGAAAGTGGCAGTAGACTGGAAGTGAGTATTAAGGGAGAGTGACTGGAGGAAGTGGATAGTTTTAGATACTTAGGTGCAAATGTGGCAGGAAAAGGTGGAGTGAAGATGGAGGTAGAATGTAGATTGAGAGAAGCGAGTAAATGCCTTGGTGGATTAAAGATTGTAATGAGGAATAGGCATTTGGGAATGGATGCTAAGAGGAGACTTTATGAAGGAGTGATTGTGCCAACAGCACTGTATGGAGCAGAAACATGGAACATAAGAGAGGAAGAGAGAAGGAGCTTGAATGTGTTTGAGATGAGGTGTCTGAGAAGTATGATGGGGGTTACTAGGCTAGATAGAGTGAGAAATGAGGTGAGGAGGAGAACAGGGGTGGAAAGGGAGTTGGGAGATAGGGTTGATGAAAGAATATTAGGATGGTTTGGACACATGGAAAGAATGAGTGAAGAAAGACTAGTAAAAGAGGTGTGGAAGGCAGATGTGGAGGGAGTGAACATGAGGGGACATCCTAGGATGAGGTGGATGAATGGGGGTGAAGGGGGCTTTGGGGAAGAGGGGAATGTCTGTTGAGGAAGGACGGGAGAGGACAGAAGACGGGTGAATGGAGAATGGTTGTATATGGATGATGATGTGATGCATGAGGCGGAATGGGTGGGGGGATGGGGGGTGAGATAGTATGTGTGAGCAAAATTTGATGCAGCCCGAAGGGATTCCTCCCCGTCTTCTCCTTTTATGCAATGGGGGGACGGAGAGGGGGGTTGCCGATTTAATGAAGCGGCCTTGCTGTGGATGTGCTGTGTCTTGCGACACTGCTTCTGACCCAGGGCAGTGGACAAGGTGCAGGGATGACCCGTCATCCAGGAGGTGCTATGATAAGAGGGAGGGTGGAGGGATGTGAAGTGTATTCAGGGATAGAATGGGTGGAAATGATTTTATGCCTTTTCCTTTTTGGCTACCTCCCTTGTAAGGGGAAAAAAGCCTTGGTATATGTATGTAATTATTTTGCATCCATACAAAAAAAAACTGTATTTCTTAACATCCTTTAGACATGTAGTCTTTCTTGATTTATTTTTATGACCTCTTAAAATCCTCCTCTCTCTAATCAAGATGTCTCTTCTCTCAACATAGTCTTTCCCTTTTAGGAACCAGAACACTGTAATCATATATCCTCTTTCTCTTTGATCTTTCAAAGTTGACAGACCCAGTGCTTTCAGTCTCTCCTCATTTGATATATCTGCCAGACTGAGAACCAGTGTGGTTGCTCTCTTTTATATTGTCTTGATCTTGCTTATATCTTTCATTCTGTGTGGTGTGTGTGTGATTCACCACGGTTTAGGATCACATGTTAGACTCATGATTGACAGCTATTACTCTCCCAAAGGATAGTTCAGAGTTCAAATATATGGCCCAATTTATGGGTAATGATGTGACCTTACACATACACACACCCATCTTTATATTACTGCATATCCTAGTGTATTAGTCTTTTTTTAAGCTGAAATTAGGGGGCAACTCATACATATATGCCATTTTCAAAGGGATAAAATTCATGATTGGAATGAGTAAAAAATAAGCAGTTAAGAGCCAGATCACTGTAAAGAATATTGAAGATAAAAAGAATCACTGATTGTCTAAAAACAAGTCTTCGTAGAACTGAAAGCACAGGGTTTGAGCTAGGAGTGTGGGGTGAGCTTAACCCATACCCTGATAGCTCAAACTTCCTGCACTCAGAGCTATGGAGACTTGTTTGTAGACCAGATTTACTGTGCTATTAACCTGTTTCTTCATAATAACAATCTTACCAAATTTCTTCATGGGGGGACAGAGAGGGAGGGTGGGGGGTCGCCGATTTAATGAAGCAGCCTTGCTGTGGATGTGCTGTGTCTTGCGACACTGCTTCTGACTCAGGGCAGTGGACAAGATGCAGGGATGACCTGTCATCAAGGAGGTGCCAAGATAAGAGGGAGGGATGAGGGTGGAGGGGAGTGGAGTGTATTTAGGGATAGAATGGGTGGGAATGGTTTTTATGCCTTTGTTTTTTGACTACCTCCCTTGTAAGGGGGAAATAGCCTTGGTATTATATGTATGTACCAAATATACAGCCAATTTCTGTAGTTTATAAATAAACAGTACTTGAAAGTTTAAATGATCATCAACATTCCATGATACACTGGTAAACAAATGTTGTTTTGCATCACCGGTGTCATCTATTGGTACAGCATCACACTATAAATGAAATAAGAATGGCAGTAAAAACAAAAGAAAAATGTATGGTACTAATGGTATTTTAATTTTAGAAGACATATTCACATCAAACACACATGTTATGATCATTATAGCAAACATTTTACATAGAAACTTACATCAGAAACTAGGGCCAACTTATACACACTATATATGAATTTTTTTTAGATTTTTTGGGCCACAAATAAGGGGTTAACCATTGGACAAAGTCAACTATCACTTGAGGATATATAATACCTGAGTCAGAGTGGCATGCAGTGATCCTGAAACACAGACCTGTGCAGGAATCAAACCCAGATTGCTAAATTAGTGGTCTACTTGAAGTAGTCTCCTCTCCAATTTACCTCAACTTCATCTTCCAACTTGTTCTTTTTCCTTAATTTCCAAAACATGTTCCCCTTCCCAAATTACAACACTGTTTTAGACCGCTACACTCAACAAGCACTCTTCTGATAGATCTCACACAAAGAGTTTTTGATGACATCAATTCAGATAAGCCCCCACACAGAACACTTTTTATAACACTAGACTTTAGTAAAGCTTTTGTTGCCATCCCCTGACACAGTCTCACAAACAGAATACACAACACAAACTTGCACAATAATACTAGAAAATGGCTGGCCAATTATCTAGCTGGTAGAAATGCCTATATTTCATATAATGGCCAATCATGCACACCAGAAATTTTAAGAGTGTAAGAATGAATGAGACTGCAAGAGACCATAAGGCCTACACTAGGCAGTTCCATGGGAACTTCTTGGGAACAGAGTACCTGAGGATTCAGTCCTATCCCCCGTATTCTTTAATCTATACATGCATGATGTATCCACACTCCACACCCCAGACATTCAAATCTCTTCTTATACTTTGTTAAGAGACACAGACATGAATGGATATGGGCGAATGGCTAGAAAACGAGCTCTTGTACAGCACTTTTTCAATAACAACAAAAGGAACACCTGGTTGTATTTACAAAAGAGAAGCAGTTATGTTTATCGAGTGACCAAAATGGTAAAATAAGTTTCAAGTAAATAGTGCATCAAATACACAAAATGGAGAAAGAAAAAGAAGAAAGAAGAAAAAGTGAACCAATGAAGAGAGGTTTGAATATGAGCAGAGTTGAGTCACCGCTGGGGGTAATACAAAAAAAAATCATCTATGATTGATATCCCAAAATCAACTCAAGGGTGGACACTAGTTTTTTTCAGGATTTCCAAAAGAAAGAGGATTATTAGGTAGAGGTTTAGATGTGGAAAGAGAAACTAGGTATAAAATGTACTAAGAAATTGGGATATTGCTGATTTGATGGAGGAATTAATGGATTTGAAAGATGAATATAGGGCAATGTACAGAGAGATAAACCTGTTACAAAGACCTTAAAGGTCTAAAAAAATTATTAGGTATGGTCAAAAGTGATAACAAAAGAATGAGAAATGAAGATGAAAGTAAAAATGAAGCATTAAAAAAAGAAATCAAAGAAATCGGGATATTGCTGATTTGATGGAGGAATTAATAGATTTGAAAGAATTATAGAGCAGTGTACAAGGAGATAATCCAATTACGAAGAGCTAATAACGAGATGAACAGAGTTTAATGATCTAAGAAATTAAGTAAATAAATAACCTGATAACGAAAGAATGAAAAATGAGGATAAAAGTAAAAATGAGGTGTTGAAAAAAAGTCAAAGAAGAAATACAAGCAGTGACTGAGAAAGTAGGAGAAACAATTAAGGAGAAGGATCTCCTAGAAATAAAGAATCAATGGAAGCTAGAACAAGGAAGTCAGAAAATAACCTTTAACCCCTTCCATACGGTGCCGCACACGTAGGCGTCATGGGGAGCGAGTGTATTCGCGAGGCTGCCATATCGGCGTCTTGATTATATTTATTGTAGTCACCCCTCCATAATGACATTCTTTCTAATTCTTTTGTAATCGCATTTTCTATGGTTATCAAAATTCACGGGTGAAGAGAGAACGATCGATATAAGCGGTGACTATATTTTATGATGCGAGTATTATTACGACACGTCGTACGGCTGGCATTGGCTGCTGCCACCGAGATCTAAGTCCATGACGCCTACGTGTGCGGCACCGTATGGAAGGGGTTAAAGACAGAAGGTTGAGGAAAATGCTAAAGAAACAGTAATTAAAGAACAGGAAAACTGGGTAAGAGACACAATGGATATGGAAAAAGTCCATTGTAATTTATGGTATTAAAGAGAAACATAGTGTACACA
Organism: Oratosquilla oratoria; assembly: GCF_046742065.1. Lineage (NCBI taxonomy): Eukaryota > Metazoa > Arthropoda > Malacostraca > Stomatopoda > Squillidae > Oratosquilla > Oratosquilla oratoria. The sequence continues at coordinate 15,768,776 of NC_134815.1, forward strand.
GATACCAAAGAGAAAAAGAAGAGAAAGAAATTGCAAAAGCAATTCCAAAAGAGATACAAGAGGAGGGACAGGTAATGGAAAAAGAGATAGAAGAAGTACATAGTATGAGACAGTACTCTAGAGAAAAATAGTATAGGCCACTAAGAATCAATTTAAGGTCTCAAATGATAGCTGAAAAGTACTGTCAAAAGCAGCAAAGCTGGCAAGTAGTGAAAATTACAAAAATGTATAAAAAAAAAAAAATGAGCAATGAGGAAAAAGAGAAATAAAAGACACTCAGAAATGAAGCAAATGGAAAAAATGAGAGAAGAGAGGAGAATAAAAAAATGATTTTTAGAATACTGGACCTGAGGCTGATAAAATGGTACATAAAGGAAAAAAAAAATAGAAATAACATATACTAACATAGACAGCATGATTTCAGAACTAAACTAATTAAACGACTATCTATCAGTAGAGAAACCAGACATAATGGGAATTGTGGTGACAAAATTTAAAGGTCTATCATCAAATACTGTGGGACAAGGCCTATACAACCACTGGGCAAAAAATAGAAAGGAGATACAGGGTGGAGGAGTCATGTTTTTTAATAAGAAAGGCTTAAATGTGACAAAGATAACAGGAGGAGAAAGTAATGTGGAATTGATCATAATTAAAAATGAAAACAGAGACATGAAAAGTCGAAAATTTGTAGTAATATATGTGCTCCCAAAAACACAGGCTTGGACAGATAGTGATCATTCCATAATGTTGGAAGACGCAAAGAATACATTAATTGAATTACTGAAAGAAGGAAGAAACCTAGTAATTATGGGTGACTTTAATCCAAAAGAAATATGTTGGGAAGAAATGACAGTGAAAGTTGGAGAAGACCTTTGGGGAAATATTCTATTGGATATGACCATTGAATATACATTGACTCAATGGGTAAAGGAAAAAAACCAGATATAGAAACAATGAAGAACCATTGAGACTAGATTTAATATTTACATCAGAGCTTGAAATTGTAGATAAAATGAAATACAAGACACCAATTGGGAAGAGTGATTACATACTAATAGAGTTCAAACTAAAAGAAGAGATTGATTTGAGAAGAAATGAGAAACATAGAAAAGGAAGACTAATGTACAACAGAACAGATTTTGAGAAACTCAGAAAATTCTTTCAAAATGCAAACTGGGAAAACTTCTTAAATGAAGAAACAAAGATGGAAGAGAAATGGAACATGTTAAAAGGAAATTATGATAAGGTAATAGACAAATACCGTATATACCCGTCTATAGGTCGATCTCGTGTAAAGGTCGACCCCCATTTTTGGCAAAAAAATCTGGAATTTTCCATATACCTCATGTACAGGTCGAGTGGCTTGTTTTTGTTATGGTGCTGTGAGCATTCCACTGTCTTAATGCTTTGAAGTGGCATGGCTTGCCTGGTATAGCAATTGATTATTATGGTTTTATTCACTTCATTAATTCTGATGTATTTTGGTTTATGTTTTTTTTTTCAAGTTCACTGATTTTAATATTTAATAAGTTTCACTGAAGTTGCCATTTCAGCGGAGTGAAAAACTTGAACAGATTACCAAGTAATGTACGGTATATGGAATAAACTGGCTAGGCTGTTTCGTTAGAAACAATTTTAACCAACAGTGTCTTAGAGTAGTCTTGTAATCTCAACTGTGCGGATGATCCGGCTAATGATAATGTGGAGGAGGAAGATGATGTTGATGTTCCTATGGCTGATGAAGTTGATCCGTATGACAATACTCTACACAGAAGTGAGTGGGAGGAGCTGTTTGGTGGTGAAGATGACGACAGCAAGGAAAACGATTTTGGTGGATTTTAGTTAAAATATTTAGGATTATACCATGTGTCACTGTAACAGTAACAAGTTGGCAGTACTGAACAGTTTGTTTTCATGATGGTGAGATCCATGCATTGTTTCGGTAATGGTAACAAAAATATATATCATATAGAAAGCTAAATTTGGGTAAATTTTTAGTTTCGACCATGGGCGCAATATAGCACTAAAAAATTAATTACTAATTTTGTAAATTGTAATGTATCAACGTAATATGCAATTTTGTGAGCGGAAATAAAAAAACAAAAAAGGTGCTAAAACAGATTTCGTAAGTAACGAAGCATGTTGGACGAATGGTACGCCATGTTTGTTTTGATAAATGCTGACGTCGAAGAAATGAAAGGATGATAAATTCGTCTAACCTAAACTAATCTAACCTAACCTAACCTGTGTTTAATAAATCATTACCTGCAAATTAAATGTCATCCGGCACGTTCTCGTCGTCGTCATGAGAGACGTTGGCGGGCTTTTCAACCACTCTCTCAGCTTGCAGGGTATACAAAGTTCTTGCAGCTTGAAGGAATGCATGTATCTCTGCTCCATAACATTCCTTCAAGAAAATGTACCTGGCGAGGTACTGTCGGAAGTACCGAGGCCATCAATTGGCAGACGACAAGATGGCGTCCTGATCCTATGCTACCGACTTCATTCATTAGCATATTTGCTTGTAGCAAGGTATTTTTTATTTTTACTTCTGCCCACAAAATTGCATATTATGTTGATACATTTTAATTTACAAAATTAATAATTAATTTTCTATTGCTATATTGCGCCCATGGTCGAAACTAAAAAAAAATACCTAAATTTGAGAATATCACAGCATTTTATTATTCTTTAAACAACTATGGGTACTATAATAGTATACATGATATAATAAGCTTGCCTGTGCTAAGAATTTTAACAAATAGGTAAAACCACAGTATGGGGTTACCGTATCCAGAAGGAATTTCACATGTTTTGGTACGTACTGTGTATTTTATGTCCCCATTGTTTACTGGTAGTAACTAGTAGGTAAATATTTTGATTTCTGAACCTAAAGAAAAGGTAAGAGTTCTTCCTAGCCTTTCTTGTCATGTCTGGATTTCAACCTAACAAGATTATTACTTGGGTATAGGTTGACCCCTAGGTTTTGGCCTAAAAAAAATTCCTTAAGATTTTGACCTATAGACGAGTATATACAGTATGTACCAAAGAAGAAACAAGAATGAGTGTACATAAAGTGCTGGTACAACAAAAAATGTAATGAGGTAAAAGATAGAAGAGACAAAGCCTGGAAAAAATGGAAAAAAGACAAAAAAAAATTAGCACGTGGCAGATATATATAAAACTAAGAAATAAATATGTAAAAATCTGCAGGGAAGAAAAGAGAAACTATGAAAAGGATATAAAAGAAAAATGCAAGGACCAACATAAACTATTCTACAGGTATATGAATGACAAACTAAAAGATAAACATGAAATAGTGAAACTACTTCAAGGGAATAATGAATATATAGGTGATAAAGAAATGGTTGAAATCATGAACAAACACTTTAAATCTGTATTTACAATTGAAAGTACACAAAATTGGGAGGAAGGACAGAAAGATCCCCCCCAAGAAAGAAATAACTGTGACACAGAAGGGTATAAGGGATTAAATAAAAAAAACCTTGACATCAGAAAATCACACGGACTGGATGGAATTTTAAATTGGATATTTAGAAAATGTATAGATGAACTAATGGACAAAATACACAAGATAATTTATTTCTCACACAAGGAAAAGTACCACAAGATTGGAGAAATGCAAATATTGTACCAGTATAGAAAGGAGGGGGACAAGGAAAATCCAACTAACTATAGACTGGTCTCCCTTACAAGTACAATAGCAAAAATATATGAAAAAGTTATTAAAAGTAAATGGATTAAACATTTGAAAGAGAATGATATACTAATTCCAAAACAATTTGGATTTAGACATGGAAGATCACATGCCACAAACTTGATTTTCTTTTACTCAAGTCTAATAGAAATAATACAAGAAAGGGACAGATAGGCAGATTGTGGCTTCTTAGATCTATCAAAAAAGCATTTTATAAAGTACCACACAAAAACCTACTAAGAAAAATTGAAATAATAGGTGGAGTACAAGGAAAGATATTGGAATGGATGGAAGATTTCTTGAACAGGAGAAAAATGAGGGTGGTACTTAGAGACAAGAACTCGACCTGGGAAGAAATGATAAGTGAAGTCCCACAAGGTTCTGTATTGGCTCTGATAATATTTGCCATATATATAAATGACATGGAACTATACAGACACTCCTCCTGTCCTCTGGCACTCTACCCTCTCTCCAACAAACATTGAATAACCTCACCAGCCAGTCCACCATCACTGTACCTCCTTTTTTTAGACATTCTGCATGGCATCCATCCAGACCAGGTGTCTTATCTGCTCTCCTCATCTTAACAACTGCCTTCACTTCATCCTTCCTTATTTCTCCTCCATTTTCCTCACTCATCACGGTTATTTTCTTAGCACTTCCCACTGCAACTATCTTTCTCTACCTATCCTCCTTCACATTTAGCAACTCACTAAAATACTCTGCCCATCTTCCTCTTACTGCCTTCTCATCCATTATCATCTCTCCATCTGCACCTTTTACCTTTTCTTCTCTACTTGATTTGCCTCCTCTTCCTTTTTTAATTTCTTTCCAAAACATCTTTTTATTACTTTCAAAATTTTCTGTCATACTCTTACCCCATTTCCCATCTGATCTCCTCTTTGCCTCCTTTACCTTTTGCTTTACTTCTCTTCTCTTTTCTTTGTACCTCTCATATGACTCCCTCGTCCTATTTTGTAACCAATCTGTAAAAGCTCGCTTCTTCTCTTCTACAACCTTCTTTATATTCTCATCCCACCATTCACTTCCCTTCCTTCTATTCCCTCCCATCCTTCTTGTTCCACACACCATCATTGCACACTTTATGACTCCCTCCTTGAACCATCCCCATTCCTCCTCCACTCCTAGCTCTATTCTATCCCTCACTCCCACTCCTCTCTAAGCTTCTTCATGTACTCCTCCTTTTCCTTCTCATTTAAAGAGTTCACCCTAAGCACCTCCCTACCTTTTGTCCTTTTCCTCTTTCTCCATCTATCCTCCACTTTCAACTTGCCTTCCACCAAAAAATTATCTGATATTCCTTCACTCTCTCCCCTTAGAACATGTACATCCTTATCTCTTCCTATTATACTCCTGTCTAACACTACATAGTCCATTAACACTCCATCTACCACCCTTCCATCCACCACCCTCTCCCATGTGTACTTATGCTTGACTTTCTTCCAAAACACTGTATTTGCTATCATCAACTCTCTAGGCATATCTCCACTATCATCTTTCCACTACAATTCTTTGCTGGAACTCCACATTTCCCAACCACTCCATCAATTGGTTCATTTCCTACCATAGCATTAAGGTCTCCCAATACCACTACATTGACGTTCCTCCCTCATTTAAATCTATCCAAAAAGGCCCCCTTTATTCTACACTCCTCTCACTACGAGGCCCATATGCACTTACAAAAACCCACATCTCCTTTCCCAGTTTCACCTTCATCCACATTAACCTTGAAGAAACCTCCTTCCACTCCACTACACATTTACCTATCTCTTCACTTACTAGTATAGCCACCCCTTCTCTCCCTCTCCCTCTCTTCACTCCTGAGAACCTCCCAACTACACTCCCAAACTCACACTCGCCCTTCCCTCTCAACTTAGTTTCACTCAAAGCCAACACATCCATCTTTCTTCTCACATACTACCTATCTCTTCCCTTTTACTCTCATCTGTACCACATCCACGCACATTAAAAGACCCAAACCTTAGGGTGCTGGTTGGAAAACAACTAGACCCTCTTATGCCTTTACTTTTTTTAGGAATGTCCCCTGTGGGGCTACAGGGAGAAGGATGCCTGGTCCCAATCCCCATCCCATTTTTCTCGCCTCTTACGATCCAAGTGGAAATACTTGGTGGCAGCATTCTTTTCCCCCCACCACAGGGTAGGCGAGACAAGGAAATGAAGTTCGGAGAAATGGTACAGGACAGCAACAAGGGGTTGGGGGACAGCATAATGGAGGGACAGTAGCAGTATAATGAAAGTTTCATCATTTCTCTGTGAGCAGAGTCCTCCTCTATCACAGACAAAATGATGTGTGGCTCTGGTCCATAGGGGTGCCCCATATAGACCCTAAAGTATCAAATGCATGCTACTTTGCCATAAAATATGCAGCCAATACTTTACAAGGAAAAAGGGGATAAGTGTGAGTGTAGTAGTTTCAGAGGGATTAGCTTGTTAAGTGTAGTTGGGAAGGCTTATGGGAGGATCTTGAGAGGATTAGGAGAGGAACAGAGGGAGTAATTGGTGAGGAATAGTGTGGATTTAGGACAGGTGGAGGTTGCATAGACCAGATTTTTGTGGTAAGACAGATATGTGAGAAAGTTATAGGAAAAGGTAAGGATGTTTTTTGGGGCTTTTATGGATCTGGAAAAGGCTTATGACAGGGTAGACAGGAAGGCACTGTGGGAGGTTTTGCAGATATTGGATAGCTTTTAGGAGCTGTCAGGAGTTTTTATGAGAGTAGTAGAGCATGTGTCAGGATTAAAAATGTAGAGAGTGAGTGGTTTGAGATAAAGGTGGGACTTCGTCAAGGATGTGTTATGTCACCCTGGCTGTTCAACTTATACATGGATGGGGTGGTGTGAGAGGTAAATGCAAGGGTAGTGGGTCAGGGATTGGAGATGGTTAAAGAAAATGGAGAAAAGTGGGAGGCGAGCCAGATGTTGTTTGCGGTCGACACTGAGCTTGTAGCAGGATCAGAGGAGGGATTGAGGAAGTTAGTGACAGAGTTTGGGAGAGTGTGTGAAAGAAGAAAGCTTAAGATAAATGTGGGTAAAAGTAAGGTGATGAGATGTACAAGGGGTGAAAATGGCAGGAGACTGGAAGTGAGCATTAACTGAAGGAAGTGGATAGTTTTAGATACTTGGTTGTGAATGTGGCAGGAAAGGGAAGAGTGGAGGTGGAGGTAAAATGTAGATTGAGAGAAGCGAGTAAATGCCTTGGTGGATTAAAAAGTGTAATGAGAAATAGACATTTGGGAATGGTTGCTAAGAGGAGATTGTATGAAGTGGTGATTGTGCCAACAGCACTGTATGGAGCAGAAACATGGAAAATAAGAGAGAAGGAGTTTGAATGTATTTACCTAGTTGTATTTTATGGGCCTGGAGCTATGCTCGTTATGACCCATTTTTGTATCTCTACATCTAGTTTGCTTTTGAATTCGTGTATATTTCTGGCATTAACTGTTTCACTTTTCAATTTGTTCCAGATATCAATCACTCTGTGTAGGAAGCTGTTCTTTTTCAGGTCTAATCTATAGCTGTCTTTCTTTAGTTTTTGTGCGTGTCCTCTTGTTTCTCTTTTGTCCCATTTTAATAGGTCATCCCTATCAAGAACTTCCATTCCTTTCATAATTCTAAAGATGTCAACAAATTGCCTCTCTCCCTTCTCTGTTCTAGTGTTATCAGTTGTAATTTCTCCAATCTTTGTTCATATGTTAAATTTGATAGTGTAGATGCCATCTTGGTCGCCGCTCTCTGGATTCTTTCTAATTTTTTGATGTTTTTCTTTGTGATAGGTGCCCACAATGATGTAGCATATTCTAGTTTCGGTGTTATTAATGCAACAATTAGTTTCTTAACCATCTCTTCATCCTTGCAGTCAAAGGCCACTTTCATAGATCTTAACAAATTGTAAGTCTCTCCAAATATCTTGTTTACATGTTTGTCAGGAGTCAAGTCACTTGAGATGATTACTCCCAAGTCTCTTTCTGATTTCACTTTTTTGACTTCTTTACCTTCAATCATATTTTTGCCTTTACCGAACTCCATTATGCTACATTTCTTGATGTTGAAATTCATTTCGTGTTTCTGACTCCACTCCCATACTCTATGTAAATCCTCTTGTAACAATTTGTTATCTTCTTCTGTTGTCACTCTCCTGAGCAATTTAGTATCATCGGCAAAGAAGTTCATGTAACATTTCTCTCCTTCATCCATATCATTTATGTATATGGCAAACATTAAGGGAGCCAGAACAGAGCCTTGGGGGACGCCACTTTTTACTTCTTCCCATTTCGAGTTCTTCTCTCTAAGAACCACTCATTTTTCTTCCATTTAAAAAGTCCTTTATCCATTCCAACAAACTGCCTTGAATTCCTCCTATTTTTTCAGTTTTGTCTATTAACCTCTTCACTACGGGGCACATCGCATGTCTGGCAGCATTAGCTGCCCGATGTGTGATGTTGCGTCATAATAATCGCATTATAAAAAATCAAGTCAGTGCTCAATCGTTCGTTCTCTTTCACCCGTGTATTTTGATAACCATAGAAAACTGATGAAGCCAGTTTAGAGAGAATGAAAATTACTTAGGTACAACTACAATAAATATAATCAAGATGGCGACGTCGGCAACATCGAGTACCTACTTGCTCCTCATGCCGCCTACGTAGGCGTCACCGTATGGAAGTGGTTAACTTTTTATGTGGTACCTTATCAAAAGCCTTTTGCAAATCCAGGAAGGCGCAGTCTGCCCAACCATCTCTTTCTTGAACAATATCAATCACTCTTGAGTAAAAGCATATTAGGTTTGTGGTACATGATCTTCCACTTCTAAATCCAAATTGTTTTGTATTTAATATATTGTTTTCCTCCAAATGTTTGATCCATCTGCTTCTAATGATCTTTTCGCATATTTTGGCTATTGTACTTGTGAGGGATACTGGTCTAAAGTTTGTAGGACTTTCCCTGTTTCCTCCTTTGTGTATTGGCACTATGTTTGCATTTTTCCAATCTTGTGGTACTTTTCCCTCTTTTAATGAGAACTCTATTATCTTGTGTATCTTGTCAGTCAGTTCGTCCGTGCATTCTTTTAAAATCCAATTTACAATTTCATCAGGACCGTGCAATTTTCTGACATCTAGGCTTTTTATTTGATCTCTTATTTCCTTCTGTGTTATTGTTATTTCCTTCATTTTGGGTGAACTTTCTAACTGATCATTCTCCCAGGGTTGAGAGTTCTCAATTGTAAATACAGACTTGAAATGTCTGATCATAACATTCGCCATCTCTGTATCATCATTGAATTCCTTGTCTCCTTCGTGTAGTTTTACTATAACATGCTTGTCCTATGTTTTGTCATTTACATATCTGTAAAAGAGTTTTGGTTGATCCTTACATTTATCTATAATATCCCTTTCATATTACCTTTTCTCCTTCCTGCGTATGTTTACATATTCATTTTTAAGTGCTTTGTATGTTTGCCAATTGGATGTTTTTCTATTTTTCTTCCATTTCTTCCAGTCTTTAGCCTCACTACATCTTTTGTTGAACCAACATTTTATATATTTCTCCTTGTGCTTTTTTTATTGGTATGTATTTGTTTACTCCCCCATTTTCTTCTCTTTAAACATGTTCCACTTGTCTTCCATCTTCGTTTTGTCATTTGTGAGCCTGTCTCAATTTGCGTCTTAGAAAAATTTCTTTAGTTTTTCAAAGTCCGTTTTGTTGTACATAAATCTTCCTTCTCTATGTTTATCATTTCTGTCCATATTGTAATGATCTTTTAATTCAAAGTCTATTAGTATGTTGTCACTTTTTCCAATAGGTGTTTTGTACTCCATTTTGTTTTCAATTTCTGGTTCAGATGTCAATATTAGGTCTAGCTTTGATGGTTCATCATTTCTGTATCTAGTGTTTTCCTCAACCCATTGTGTTAGTGTGTACTTGATAGTCATATTATGGTGTTGCTCCACAGTTCTTCGCCTCCTTTTACTGTCATTTCTTCTCAGATTATTTGTTTAGCGTTAAAATCACCCATGATTACTAAGTTTCCACCTTCTTTTAGCAACTCATTTCAACTCCATTGTTTCTTTCAATAAGTTTAAATGATCATTATCTGACCATACATGGGTCTTTGGTGGGACATATACATACATACATACATACATATACCAAAGGCTTTTTCCCCCTTACACGGGGGGTAGCCAAAAAGAAAAAGGCATAGAAATCACTCCCACCCATTTCATTTCCAATATATTCCACTACCCTCCACCCTCCTCCCTCCCTCCTATCTTGGCACCTCCTGGATGATGGGTCATCCCTGCATCCTGTCCACTGCCCTGGGTCAGAAGCAGTGTCGCAAGACACAGCACATCCACAGCAAGGCCGCTTCATAAATTCGGCGACCCCCCCTCTCCGTCCCCTCATGCAGAAAAGGAGAAGACGGGGAGAAATCCCTTCGGGCTGCGTCAAAATTTTTTCTCATATATACTTCCTCCCCCCATCTCCCACCCACTCCCCCTCATGCATCACAGCCTCATCTATACACAACCCTTCTCCATTCACCCCTAGTACATATACTCCTATAAATTTTCTGCTTTTTGTCTTTTTATGATCAGTTTTGATCATGATTATTTCTATGTTTCCTTTTCCTTCAATAGTCTTGGTTACATTTAATCCTTTTTTGGTTAGTATCATGACACCCCATCCTTTCTTTTCGATTCTGTTTTTCACCCATATGTTATATAGACCATGTCCCACAGTGGTTGTTAAAAGTGGTCCTCTCAACTTCATCTCCACTATCCCCATGATGTCGGGTTTATCAGTCTGTAAGTAGTCATTCAGTTTGTTTATATGCCACTTTTAAATTTGCATTATTATCATTATTATTAAAAAAAAAATTGGGGGAGGGGGGTCCATTTTTTTGATGTACCACTTTTTCAACCTCAGGTCCAGCACTCTCCAAAAAAAACTCATTTTTTTTTCTCTTCTGTTCTCTTTTCATTCATTTCGTTTGCTTCTATTCTAAGTGCTTTATCCTTCTCCTTCTCCTCCTCATTCATTTCTTTTTGTATTCTTTTATTCTTAAACTTTTCAATGTTTGCCAGTCTGACTGCGTTCGCTAGTACTTCTGCCATCAATTGTGTTCTTAATTTGATTTTTAAGGGTCTGTGATGTTTGTCTTTTGCATATTTTCCTATTCTGTGGATTTCGTCAATTTCTTTTACCAGGTCAATTTCATCATCCTGAATTTCTTTGATAATTTCCTTAACCAGTTCCTTTTCCTCCTTTTCCTTTTGATATCTATGCATATCATGTTTTTCTTTAATTCCATGTACCACAATGCACTTTCGTTTATCTACTGTGTCTCTAACTAGACTTGGTTTCTCTTTTATTACTTTAATAACAGTTTCTTTTGTGTTTTCTTCCATTTGTTCTTTAAGTATTTTTTTGAAAGATACCTCTTGGTTTTCCCTTTCTACTTTCCACTGATTTTTTATTTCGATTAGATCCTCTTCCTTAATAGACTCTGCCACTTTTCTGGTCACAACTTCCAACTGCTCTATCTTGCTCTTATCCTCATTTTTCAGTTGTTAATTTTCTTTCTTTAAATTATCCATTTCACTCCTTAGTTCATTCAATTCTCTTATTGTTTGATCATTACTTTTTCATAGTGCAGTGAGTTCTTTGTACATAGGTTGGTAGTCTAACTTTAAGTCATAAATTTCCTCCATCAAATCATTTCCCGATTCCTTAGTACATTACTGTATTTATTTTCTTGTTCAATATCCAGACTTCTTTCCATATTAGAATTTCTTTGAAAGCCAGAAAATATGTTTCTATTCCGTCTTGGAACAATCCTCAGGGTATCTGCTGTACAGACGCGTTTCAGGATCACACCAATTGGACTCTCTACAAGACTTACCTCTAGTTCACGTTCACATTTAGCTGTCCTATCATCAGTTTCATCTTTCTTTTCCATTATTGCCAGAAAGTAAAATTCATTTCGCAAACCAGAACAAATAGAAAAATACTATACGGTCTCATGGCATCATCCGACTGCGTAAAAACAACAGTGGTTTCCTCTATGTTTACACCAAAACCACTAGGTATCGTTGTCCACAGCGCTGCACTGCTCAGCACGTCTACACTCTACAACGTCTCGAGATGAGGTGTCTGTGAAGTATGATGGGGGTTACTAGGCTGGATAAAGTGAGAAATGAGGAGGTGAGGAGGAGAATGGGGGTGGTAAGGGAGTTGTTGTTGTTGTTGTTGTCGTTCCCTAGACTGTCCAAGCAGTTGTCCCGGCAAACCGCGACAGAAAAAAAGAGAAAAAAAAAATTGTATATAGATTAACAATAATTCAGATGCTACAGATTGCCACCCATATTCGGGATGAAGTGAGCAATATTCTGCTACTCCTTGACTTCTGATGACACAAACCAAAGGATGAGGGGTTGGACTGGGCTGCAGGTTAGTCGTATGGTAGGACCTGGGGCATTGGGTAGGTGGGTCCTAGTCCACTTTCCATTCGTGGTTGAAAGGAAACACGCCGGTCATTGCTGCCTTTATTTCTCCAACATCAGTCTAAACGCTTCCCAAACCGAGGGAGGGAGGGAATTGAGAACTTGCGTCCCATTCGGTCTTCCAGACCGGTTCACTGGTTTCCAAGACCAGTTCTGAGACTAGTTCTGGTTTCCCATACTGGTTCCCTGTAAATTTTCAACTTATTCAGAAAAAATACCACATCAATGTGAAAATGGAGTAGGGTATCTGAAAGATTCGTGAGGCAGAAGAAATCCTTATAAGATTAAAGTGAGGTAACATGAGGTTAATATGCCTCTTCCTGTAATATAACATAGGATAGGCCTCTTCAGAAATCTTTAAATTACCCTACTTAAGGTTTACAAATGATTTTAGGCTATGCTATGGTAGGTTAGGTGTATGCTAACCCCCTATACAGCAGCCATTTCGTGACACTCTAATGCCTAACAAAAAAAATTATAACTACAATGAGAAATTGGTTTTGGCACATTTTACTTTTCCTAAACAGAGTTATGAGAACGAAAAGGGTTATCCAAACACGTAGCAACAACACAAGGCATGGTTATTGCCAGCATCCGTGTAACTTGCATTCCCCTTTTACGTCTCATTTCCTTTCTCTATATCGGACGTGGGATCTTTTTAAATGTCAATTACTGGTTCTGGACAATTTGAAGAAATCATTAATATCTTTCTTAGGCCGTCTGGCAGTGTTTACGTGGCATCTCTCTCTCAGACCACATGAGTGTGAGCAACACATCGAAAACGTTTTTGATTCCTTCTTTCCGATAGCGAGGAGGAATATAATTGACATAGTAATTTTTACATGTGTTTGTTGACGAATAAAGTACTTTTTATGGATTTCATTATAATTCATTTTAATGATTACAATAGTAATTTAAAGATATTAGAGCTGGATGATGAATCAATTTCTAAGTATATCCAAAATTATTAGAGGGATAGCTTTTCACTCTGACACAGACCCGTCTCCCCAAGGAATGCCACAGCCAAAACTGGGTTTTCCCAGAAATCCTTTATAGAGTGTATGTTGTGTTGTTTGCGTGCATGATTGTGTATAATGCAGTCTTCCATTATGTGTTGTATGGTATGGGGTGAAGTGTTACATCCTAGGCAGCTGTTCACAATGCGGTCATCCAGCCTCTTCTGGTAGCTTAGAAGTGCTGGGTGGTGGCCGCACCGCAGTCTGGCCAGGTGGACTCTGTCCTTTCGTGGGAGAGTGGATTCAGAAGGGTGGATATCAGGGTGTCTGGCATGCAGCAGTGTGTTGTCTTTCAGTGTGTTAATGGAGCGGTGAGTGATATGATTATGAATATGTTTCCGGAGGCTGGTATTTGGTGGTTGTGGAGGAAGAGAAGAGAGTATCTGTGTGTGATACAGGTCTTTGGGTGTTGTTTTAATGTTTCTTGGTGTGTGTGGGTGTTCTGCTATGTAGTGTAGCGGGTGTGATGTGTTTGTGGTGGCTGCGGCAAGTGTTTGTGTGCCTCTCATGTCGAGGTGGTCCTTGACTTTGAGGACTTTTGTTTCATGGTGTAAATGGTCTGTAGGTGTTGTATTTGTGCAGCCTGTAATTGTTTTTAGGGCTTTGTTTTGTATGATTTGAAGGGTGTTGTGGTGTGTCTCACTGAGATTGGGAGCCCATGCAGGACTCGCATAATTCATCACTGAGCGTATGCATTGTTTGTATATTGTTGTATTAGTTTCTTTGTTTTGTCCAAATGTTGTTCCAGCGATTGACTTAAGTGCGTTAAGTCTAGGTGTGCATTTGTTTTTTATGTTTGTGATGTGTTGTTTGAAAGACATGGATGTATCGTATGTTACACCAAGAACTTTCTGTGTGTTTGTGTGTGGTACTGGAGTGTTGTTGATGTAGAGATGAGGTATGTATTTGTGTTCTTTTGTCCAGTTGGTGAGAAGTGGTGCTGTAGATTTGGTTGGAGCTATTTTGAGTCTGTTTGTGATGAACCATGTGTTGAGTGTATCAAGGTAAGGCTGGATTATTTCTGCAGCTTTGTCTGTGTTATGATGTGTGCATGTGATTGTTATGTCATCTGCGTAGGAAGAGATTTGTATTTCTGAGGTGTCTGGTGTGGGTAAGTCATGCATGTATAGATTAAAGAGCATGGGGGATAGAACAGAGCCCTGTATTACTCCATTCTTAAGGTTTCTGATGTGCGATGATTGGCCATTATATGACACGTAAGCATTCCTACCTGCCAGATAATTGGCCAGCCATCTTTTGGTGTTATTGTGCATGTCTGTGTTATATATTTTATTTGTTAGGTTGTGGCAGGGGATAGCATCAAAAGCTTTACTAATATCTAATGTTATAAGAAGTGTTCTGTGGTGGGGCCTACCTGAATTGATGCCATCTAAAATTCTTTGTGTAAGGTTTATCAGAAGAGTGTTTGTGGAGTGTAGTGGCCTAAAACCGTGTTGTGAGTCAGCAAGGGGAATATGTGGTGTGACAAGTTTAAGTATTAGGCATTCAATGACTTTAGAGGGGGTGCAGAGAAGTGTGATTGGGCGGTGCGATGTTGGGATGGTTGGGTCTTTGTTCGGTTTTGGAATGGTGATTATTTTACCATGCTTCCTGATGTTGGGTATAGTGTTGTGTGGATAGCTGTAGTTTGCAATGTTTGTGAGTGTGTGTATACCTTGTGGTCCAATGTGATTTAGGTGGATGTTACTTATGTTATCAGGGCCACAGGCAGATGAGTGCTTGAGATTATGTATTATGTGTTTTGTCTGACTGTCTATGAAGGGTGTATAGTCTGAGTCTGTGGGAAAGTCTTTCTTACGTCGAATAGTGCGTCGGTCGTCAGGGTGAGAAGTGAGATGGCTTGTCTGTGCAAAATGATTTATGAGTGTGTTTACTTGTTGTCTGTTTGAGGGTAGATTGTCTGTTGTTGTGATTATTGCTGCATGAGAGCGTGTTGTGTTACTGTTGGATAGTGTAATGCTGTTGAGTGTTTTGTACAATTTGCTGGTGTTTGTTTTGTACATACATACATATACCAAGGCTTTTTCCCCCTTACAAGGGGGTAGCCAAAAAGAAAAAAGGCATAAAATCATTCCCACCCATTCCATCCCTGAATACACTCCACACCCCTCCACCCTCCCTCTTATCTTAGCACCTCCTGAATGACGGGTCATCCCTGCACCTTGTCCACTGCCCTGGGTCAGAAGCAGTGTCGCAAGACACAGCACATCCATAGCAAGGCCGCTTCATTAAATCGGCAACCCCCCCTCTCCGTCCCCCCATTGCATAAAATGAGAGGACGGGGAGAAATCCCTTCGGGCTGCGTCAAATTTTGCTCACACATACTACCTCACCCCCCATCCACCCGCCCATTCCACCTCATGCAATCACAACATCATCCATATACAACCATTCTCATTCACCCCTGTCTTCTGTCCTCTCCCGTCCTTCCTCAACAGACATTCCCCTCTTCCCCTCTTCCCCCTTCACCCCATCCATCCACCTCATCCTAGGACGTCCCCTCATGTTCACTCCCTCCACATCTGCCTTCCACACCTCTTTTACTAGTCTTTCTTCACTCATTCTTTCCATGTGTCCAAACCATCCTAATATTCTTTCATCAACCCTATCTCCCAGCTCCTTTTCCACCCCTGTTCTTCTCCTCACCTCCTCATTTCTCACTCTATCTAGCCTAGTAACCCCCATCATACTTCTCAGACACCTCATCTCAAACACATTCAAACTCCTCTCTTCTTCTCTTATGTTCCATGTTTCTGCCCCATACAGTGCTGTTGGCACAATCACTCCTTCATAAAGTCTCCTCTTAGCATCCATTCCCAAATATCTATTCCTCATTACACTCTTTAATCCACCAAGGCATTTACTCGCTTCTCTCAATCTACATTCTACCTCCACTTTCACTCCACCTTACCCTGCCACATTTGCACCCAAGTATCTAAAGTTTTACCAATTTTGTGTTTTTTGTTCATGTATTTTATTGGCAATCACAGTGTTTAGTGTTTGTATTTGGTCTGCTATGTTTTGAGGGATAGGTGTGGGGGTATTGTGTTTAAGTGTGTCTCGTTGTCTGATGAGGCCTTGGATTTCTGGTGTGAAGTTGTGGTTGTGTGATTTTCTGTTGCCTCTAGGGATGTATCTCTTGTCTGCGTTTTGTATGATTGTATTAAAAGTGTGCACAGCATTGTTTATGTTTGTGATTGGTGTACTGTTAAGTGTTTCAAAATGTTGTTCTGTCTCTTCAGTAAAAGCTTCCCAGTTAGCTCTCTTGTAATTGGTGTATGTGTGTCTGTGGCCAACTGGGGTGCATCTTGTTTTGTTGGTGATGATGATTGGAAGGTGGTCAGAACCAAGGGTTCCGACCACTCTCCATGATGTTGTTGGGGTTAGGCAGGGGGAGCAGAAGGTGATATCAGGAGAGGAGGGAGTGTATAGGGCTTGGTGTGGGATATGTGTATGATTATGTGTGTTGTTCATGATAGTCAATGAGTCAAACTGAGTCTGTATATCAAGCCCTCTGTCTTTGTCAGGGTTGTCGACATACCAGGCAGACGACTTGGCATTGAAGTCACCACCCATAATCAGGTTGGGGATTGAGGCTAGTTGGCTAAATTGAGGCCTGAAGGTGTTTGGAACTGTGGGGGATGATTGGGGGGGAATGTACATGTTAACTATTGTCAGTGTTGATTTGTTGCCTGTGCGGATTCAAATGGATTGGATTTCTGTCGTGTTATCCGTGGTGGGGAGGAAAATTTTGGTTGTGGCACTTGTGTCCACAAAACGGATGGAGTGGTGGATCAGGGTGATGAGTCCACTGCCATTGCCGTCAGTCCGGTCTTGTCTGATGGTGGTGTAATTATGAAATGATGGTGTTTTGTGTGAGTGTCTTAGTTTTGTTTCTTGTATAATTGCAATGTGTATGTTGTGTTGTTTAAGAAAGTGTTTGAGTTCATGTTTTTTTGTGTTAATACCATCAATGTTGTGTTGTAATATGTTGATGTGTGTTCTGTATGTGTTGTATGTTGCCGTTTGGGGTTGAGGTTGGAGTGTTAATGGGGTAGGTATAGGATCTGGGTTAGAGGGGGGGAAAGGAGAGATTGGGGACAAAGGAAGGGGAGTACTGGTTGGGGATAAGGGCAGAGGGAAATTGGGAGTGGGTAAGGGTGCTGGCTGTGGTTGGGGAGGTGGGAGTGGGGTTACTGGAGGGCAGGTAGAACATGTCCAAGTGTTTGTGTATTGGTTTGTGTCAGCAAGTGTTGTACAAGTGAGGTGGGCCCAGTTTTTGCACATATTGCACTGAATTGAGCCCTTTGTCTGTCTGCTCGAGGTAATGGGTTTAGAGCATGTTGAGCATGTGCATTTTGTGGTGGATGTAGAGAGCAATCTTGGTAAGGGAGTTGGGAGATAGGGTTGATGAAAGAGTATTGGGATGGTTTGGACACATGGAAAGAATGAGTGAAGAAAGACTAGTAAAAGAGGTATGGAAGGCAGATGTGGAGGGAGTGAATATGAGGGGGCGACCTAGGATGAGATGGATGGATGGGGTGAAGGGGCTTTGGGGAGGAGTGGAATGTCTGTTGAGGAAGGATGGGAGAGGACAGAAGACAGGGGTGAATAGAAAATTATTGTATATGGATGATGTTGTGATGCATGAGGTGGAATGGATGGGGGGTGAGGTAGTATGTATGAGAAAAATTTGACGCAGCCCGAAGGGATTTCTCCGTCTTCTCCTTTTCTGCATGAGGGGACGGAGAGGGGGGTCGCCAATTTAATGAAGCAGCCTTGCTGTGGATGTGCTGTGTCTTGCGACACTGCTTCTGACCCAGGGCAGTGGACAAGATGCAGGGATGACCCATCATCCAGGAGGTGCCAAGATAAGAGGGAGGGTAGGGGGTGGAGGGGAGTGGAGTGTATTAGGGATGGAATGGGTGGGAATGGTTTTTATGTCTTTGTTTTTTGGCTACCTCCCTTGTAAGGGGGAAAAATCCTTTGGTATATGATATATGGTATAAATGACATGGATGAAGGTGTGGAATGTTATATGAACTTCATTTGAGATAATGCAAAACTACTAAAGAAAGTACAGAGGAAGACTGTGAATCACTACAGAAAGACCTGGATAAAGTCTGGGAATGGAGTCAAAAGTGTGAAGTGAACTTCAACATCAAGAAAAATAGTATAATAAAATTTGGAAAAATTAAAAATAGAATATCGGGACAATATAAAATTGGTACAAAGGAAATTTAAAAAAGTTAACTCGGAGAGGGACCTAGGAGTAATTATCAGCAGTGACATGTCACCAGACAAACATATCAACAAAATAGTCAGGGAAACCTTCAGTTTACTAAGATCAATGAAAGTGGCCTTTGACTACTTGGATGAAGAAATAGTAAAGAAAATATTAGTTACATTGGAGTGTGCTGCAACACTATGGACACCCAATACTAAAAAGAATATAAAGAAATTAGAAAGAATTCAAAGAGCAATGACAAAGATGGCACCAACACTCTCCAAACTGACATACGGACAAAGATTGTCCAAACTCAAACCACCAACCCTGGAAAAAAGAAGAGAAAGAGGAGATATATTGATCACCTACAGAATTATGAAAGGGATGAAAGTCCTTGATAGAGATGATTAACTAAAGTGGGATAAAAGGAAAACAAGAAGACATGAAAAGAAACTTAAAAAGGATAGTTATAGAAGATATCTGAAATAAAATAGTTTCCCACACAGAGTGGTGGATATCTGGAATAAATTGGATGAGGAAACAGTGAGTGCAAATTCTATACAAAAATTTAAGAAGAGACTTGATGCTGAAAGATACAAAGATAGGTCACTACAAGCATAACTCTCTTCCCATAAAATACAACTAGGTAATTACAGACAACATAACAATTACATGCACACACCACAAACCAATTCAAAGTAGCCTCATCCAAATACACAGTCACACTTCTCACCAACTGGACAGCAGAACACAAATACATACCATGCCTTTTTATCACTTTATCAACAACATTCATACCACATACAAATATACATTTCTTATCTATGTCAATGACATGATGGGAGGATCAACAAGTTATGCCAACTTGTTTGCAGATGACTCAAAAATCATGAGAAGAGGGAAAAACCAGGAGGATGGTAGACAACTGCAAAAAAATCTAGACACTACTTTTGCATGGAGCCAAGAATGGGAAATGAAGTTTAATACCAAAAACTACAAAGTACTGGAAATGGGCAATAGCAGCAAAAGGCTATCCTTAAACTATTCCTTGGGAAGTGAACACATTACAAAAGCAAAAGAGGAGAAAGACTTGAATGGATGAAGAGATGATGAAAGAACTCATTGAAACCCTGATATATCCAAGACTGGAATATGCAGCAGTAGTATAACTCCCACACAGAGTGAAGGATAAAAGCAAGATTGAGCAAATACAAAAGGCAGCAACCAAATTGGTCCCCAGCCTGGCAGATAAACCATTCGAGGAAAGACTAAAGGTACTGAGTCTACCAACCTTGAAAGATTGAAGAAAAAGAGGTGGCATGATTACAATGTTTAGGTCACTAAAGGGGATAGATTGCATTGATAGAAAAGATCACTTGATTGAAGATGGTAAGAATTTAACCACTTCAGTAGAAGTCAAATTTTTGCACTCAGCATTGGCTGCTTTATGTACAATGCATCATGCTACTCACATTATAAAATATAAAGTCACAGCTGTATCACTCATTCTCTTTCGCTCTGAGTAATAATAAACACAGAAAACATGATCAAACCAGTTCACAGAATCCAGGGGTAACTCATGTACAACTACAAAAATATAATCAAGACGCCAATGCTGGCATCCTTGTGTACCCATTCACACCTCATGATCCCTACATAGGTGTTATCGTACCGAGGAGGTGGAGGCCATAAAAGTGAATTAAAAGCACATGTTGAAAGGTGTAAAGAAATAAAATTTTCCATTAGATGTATAAATATGTGCAGTAGCTTAGAAGGTGATATAGTCCAAACTCAAACAATACTCAAGTTCAAATCTAAATATGATAATTGGAAATCAAAGATATAGATTAAGTTGGAACCCTACATGAATTTGAGTCTAGGTATGTTAGAAAATTAGAGAATAGGAGATGGGACCCAACGAGCATTGCTCCTTTCCAGTATACTACATTTAGGTGAATACAAAGAGTGGGAAATGAAGTTTAATAATAAAAATAAAAAAATGCAAAGTACTGGAAATGGGCAATAGCAGCAAAAGACTATCTTTAAACTATTCCTTGTGAAGTGAGCCCTTTACAAAAGCAAAACAAGAGAAAGATTTGGTACATACATATACCAAAGGCCCCTCACAAGGGAGGTACCCAAAAAGATTTGGTACATACATATACCAAAGGCTTTTTTCCCATCACAAGGGAGATAGCCAAAAAAGAAAATAAAGACATAAAAAACCACTCCCACCCATTCCATCCTCAACATACTCCACTTCCATCCACCCCTTTCCCTCCCTCTTATCTTGGCACCTGGATAATGGGTCATCCCTGCATCTCACCCACTGCCCTGGGTCAGAAGCAGTGTCGCAAGACACAGCACATTCACAGCAAGGCCACTTCATTAAATTGGCAAACTCCCCCTCTCCATCCCCTCATACATAAAAGAGGATGGGGAGAAATCCCTTCAGGCTGCATCAACTTATTTTTCACATGTACTCCCTCACCCCCATCCCCCACCCACTACCCCTCATGCATCACAGCATCATTCATACACAACCATTCTCCCTTTACCCCCATCCTTCCTCAACAGACATTCCCCTCTTTCCCAATGCCTCTTTTACATTTGGTAATGTTCATAAAAGACAACCTGTCACCTGACAGACATATCAGTAGGATTGTAGGAGAGACATACAGACTGCTGTAGAAGATTTAAGTGGCATTTTGCTATATGGATTGTCATGCCCTAAGCTCAGTTTTTGTGTGTTACATCAAACTCTAAAACAGAGTTTGAGTAATTCATACAATCCAGAGTCTCAGAGAAGAATCGCCCCTTTATAGATACGTCCAACACGCCAGGATAAAGAAAGAAGATATACAAAATCACCGAAACATTTATTAACACAACTAATGAGAATATCTCTTACTTACAAGTACCGACAATGCGCAGAGGTCGAGTGCGGAGGGAGCAGCGTGGGTGACCTCACCCCCTGATTTATACCCCAACCGCACAACACAAGTGCTATTGCCCAATGCCAACTTATCTTAATATACATTTCCTATCCCTATCCACCCAACTCCACACATCCATTACTTCCTTTATTTATGCATGGAGAGGGTTCACAATAATTCCCTAGCTTATACCTTAACCTACAAGACAATGAGGTAGAAAGGAGGGGAGGCACTACTTCGCCTTCTTCTCGATTCACGCGCCCCTTGACCTCAGCTAGCGGGCGGCGTTGGCTTCGTATCACTCCGCCGCTTGCCTACGAGAGCTTTCGCGCGCGTTCCAGGTCAACGGCCTTAGCGGACAAGGAGTCATTGTTCATTCTCACACAAAGGGGTAGCATAACACAGTGTAATTATGCTCAAGGAATAAATATGTCACATCACGAGTATGAACCCAGTGTGACGTGACATACATCCCCCTTCACCAAAAAAAAAATGTTCAAACCTGCGAAGCGAGGGTTGAACATTTTGTGTCTGGGCGTGATAGGGCATCAGCGATCATGTTACTCTTCCCTGAAATATGTTTAAGATTTAAATCGTGACCCTGGAGTGCTAGCGCCCACCGAGCCAACCTATCACTCTTAGTCTTCCCTTCTATAATGTACTTAAGAGGATTATGATCACTAAGGACTATTACCTTACCATCTAAAAACACCTGGAATTTCTTTAGCGCTAACACGAGGCTGAGGGCCTCCTTCTCAATTGTGGAATACCTAGTCTGATAATCCTTGAGGACTTGAGACATAAAAGAAATAGGTCGCATGGAACCATCCCTTTCCTGAGCCAACATGGCACCTACAGCCGCTTGGCTTGCATCGCATAAGATGAAAAAGGTCCTGCTATAGTCAGGAGCCACCAAGACGGGACGACTTGAGAGAAGCCTCTTGCACTCATCAATAGCTGCATTTGCGCCTTCATTCCACCTGAAAGGGTTACAAGAGAGCATGCGGGTCAAGGGAGCGGTCACATCAGCGAGGTTTGGACAATACCTTCTATAGTAGTTCACCATACCCAAGAATCTTCGGATCCCCTTCTTCGTCTTTGGGACCTGGAACTCTGCAATGTCCTTCACCTTAGCTTCCACTGGTGAGATGCAATTCTGGCCAACTTGGTGGCCCAAGTACTCGATGGTACTCCTGCCAAAGGAGCTCTTTTTCAAATTTACGGTGAGATGGGCTTGGGCCAACCTGCCAAGCAACTCCTTTAGCCTGTGAAGGTGATCCTCCCAATTGTCAGAGAAAACTACGATGTCATCTGAGTAAGCCTTGACACCGGGTAACCCCTCAACTATCCAATTGACCAGGCGCTGGAAGGATGCTCCGCTATTCCTCATTCCAAAGGGGGTAACTTTATATTGAAAGTGCCCTTGTGGAGTAACAAATGCGGAGACCTCCGATGCTCTACTTGTAAGGGGGATTTGGTTAAGACATCGTATAAAAGAAAGAAAACAACTACAATACCATAGGTAACGCGTTGCTGAAATGTAAACAATGAAGCCAATCTGCTTGCGTTTGTATGATCGATCACGGTTTTGATCGCTTGGCGGCTTGCGTTTTTGCGAGAGGTCCCGGGTTCGGCTCCCGGACAGGCCCCCATTTATGTCATGCCCTAAGCTCAGTTTTTGTGTGTTACATCAAACTCTAAAACAGAGTTTGAGTAATTCATACAATCCAGAGTCTCGGAGAAGAATCGCCCCTTTATAGATACGTCCAACACGCCAGGATAAAGAAAGAAGATATACAAAATCACCGAAACATTTATTAACACAACTAATGAGAATATCTCTTACTTACAAGTACCGACAATGCGCAGAGGTCGAGTGCGGAGGGAGCAGCGTGGGTGACCTCACCCCCTGATTTATACCCCAACCGCACAACACAAGTGCTATTGCCCAATGCCAACTTATCTTAATATACATTTCCTATCCCTATCCACCCAACTCCACACATCCATTACTTCCTTTATTTATGCATGGAGAGGGTTCACAATAATTCCCTAGCTTATACCTTAACCTACAAGACAATGAGGTAGAAAGGAGGGGAGGCACTACTTCGCCTTCTTCTCGATTCACGCACCCCTTGACCTCAGCTAGCGGGCGGCGTTGGCTTCGTATCACTCCGCCGCTTGCCTACGAGAGCTTTCGCGCGCGTTCCAGGTCAACGGCCTTAGCGGACAAGGAGTCATTGTTCATTCTCACACAAAGGGGTAGCATAACACAGTGTAATTATGCTCAAGGAATAAATATGTCACATCACGAGTATGAACCCAGTGTGACGTGACAGGATGAAGAGATGATAAAGAAACTCATTGAAATCCTGATCTTTCCAAGAATGGAATATGTGTCACTAGTATGGTCCCCACACAGTTTATAAGCAAAATGTAGAGAATACAATGGGCAGCAACCAAACTGGTCCCCAGTCTGGCAGATAAACCACATGAAGAAAGACTAATAGTACTGGGTCTGCCAACTTTAAAAGATCAAAGAGAAAGAGGTGATATGATTACAGTATTTAGGTTACTAAAGGGGATAGAATACATTAACAAAAGAGATTTCCTGATTAAAGATCAGAGAGCTTTAAGAGGTCATGGGAGCAAATTAAGAAAGACCACATGTCTAAAGGATGTGAAGAAATAGTTTTCCATATAGATGCATAAATACTTGAAATAGCTTAGGAAGTGATATAGCCCAAACTCAATACATGAGTTCACATTTAAATATGATAATTGGAAATCAAGGATATTGACTATTTTGGAGCTGTACATGAATTTGAGGTTAGGTATGATAAATAATTAGAAATTAGGAGACGGAACCCAACAAGTGTTGCTCCTTTTCTGTATACTACAGATAGGTAA
Organism: Oratosquilla oratoria; assembly: GCF_046742065.1. Classification (NCBI taxonomy): domain Eukaryota; kingdom Metazoa; phylum Arthropoda; class Malacostraca; order Stomatopoda; family Squillidae; genus Oratosquilla; species Oratosquilla oratoria. Next base: position 15,793,149 of record NC_134815.1, read on the forward strand.
ATACACACATGAATTTGAGGCTATGTATGATAGATTTGAGAGTAGGACATGGGAGCCAATGAGCATCACTTCCATCCAGTATAGATAACCACAATTATGTAAATGTGCACACACACAATATAGAAATAGAAAATGAAAAGGGTGGAACAAAAGATGTAGCAGTGACATACATGCTCCCCCCAAAGAAAAAATGGAATGAAGTAAAATATAGAGATCTTATAAACAGTAGAAATGAACAATTAGAAGGGTTTATACAGGAAAGTGAAAATATTACTCTTATGTATAACTTCAACTGTGGAGAGGTGATTTGGAAAGAATGGGAGATTAAAGGTAATTGTTGTTGTTGTTATTCCATAGACTGTCCAAGCAGTTCTGTCCAGGGTTGCCAGATTGGAGTTTTTAATGCCAAATTTTGCATTTTTGGCATTTTTTTTTTACAGTGTTTGGCAGGAAAATGTGTTGGGTGGCATTTTTTGGAATTTGGCATTTTTTCTGGCGGTTTTAAATACCCGGTCGTGATAAGAGATAATTCTTTTACTTGCATCAAGTTGCAAGTGTATTTCTTTCATCAGTGAAACCATACTGCAGTTAGAAAGGCGCCTTCCTCCCACTCAAAATACATTCAAGTTGTCAGCATTGAGCCCAGTAAAGATTCTTAATCAGTTAGAGAGGGCAAAGTTTCAAGATCTCCCCTTCCCACATTCCATTGAAAGTAACTTTGGTAAAATTGAAGAACAGTACAGGAAATTTTTGTATGTAAACTGGGGTGAGGAACCTGTGTTCAGTGGCAAAATACCAGAAGACAGTACAGCTTTTTGGGTTGGTGTAGGTTCCAAAAAGGTAATAGGCTCCCACCCTTTCATAGAAATCTCTGAATATGCACTTTCATGCCTAGTACCCCTGTCAGTAATGCTGTGGTTGAAAGGGTGTTCTCACATGTGACTTATGTGAAGAACAAGTTAAGAAACAGGATGGGAGTGAAAATGTTAGATGCAGTTATCCGCATCCGCACTCATCTACATTTCAGAGGGAAATGTTGCAAAGATTTTGTGCCTAGCCAAAGGATGTTTCAGCTCTTCTCCAGTGAAAATATGTATGAACGGAGTGGTTCATCAAACATTTCTGAATCTGATGATGCTTTTGATTATATTTAGACTCAATAGAAAAGTCACAAATGTATTTTTTATCTATGTATGTCAGAGTATCTAGGAGGCTGTTTTATAAACTGGTTTAATTTATTGTAGAGGATACCAAAAATTTTACTTAGGAACTTAAACGTTATTTATTTTATTTTAGTTGTTAATATTTTTTCTTTCACACATAATATGGAGTATAATATATTCTATTTTGGAAGTCCATATCTTTCTTTCCTTTTCAAACACAGTCTTGTAAGTAGATTTATTTCAGAGGATGGTGGTTCATTATAGTACCACTAGAATTAAATGATGATGTACATGAATGATGTAAATTGATATTGGTTATATCATGTGGTATTGTGTTATATTGGCTAGTCAACAGTAAAAAATATTTTTCATATTATAATTGTAGTTATACACATTTTTATTAACTATACATGTAAAACCAAAATGCAAAAAAAAAAAAAAAAAAAATAGAAAATGTAATGGTTGGCATTTTTTGGGGCACATATTAAAAACAATTTGGCAGTTTTTGGCAGTATTTTGTCAGAAGTTGGTATTTTTCCTGGTAGAAAACCTGGCAACCCTGGTCCTGTCTCCCTGAGGAAGGACCACCATGGCTGGACCGGGTTTTTCCACAAAACCCTTATAGAGTGTACATTGTGTTGGTGGCATGCATAATTGTGTATAATACAGTCTTCCGTAATGTGTTGTATAGTATGGGATGAAGTGTTAAATTCTTGACAGTTATCTGTGATGTGGTCATCCAGCCTCTTCTAACTTAGAAGGGCTGGATGGTGGCTGCACTGCAGTCTGGCCAGGTGGACTTTGTCCTTTTGGGGGAGATATGATTCAGATAGATGGATGTCAGGGGTTCTGGCATGCAGCAGTGTGTTGTCTTTCAGTTTGTTAATGGAGCAGTGACCGATATGATTATGGATGTGCTACTGGAGACTGGTGTCTGGTGGTTGTGGAGGAAGAGGAGAGAGTATTTATGTGTAATATAGGTATTTGGCTGTTGTTTTAATATTTCTTGGTGTGTGTGGGTGTTCTGTCATGTAGTGTAGTGGGTGTGCTGTGTTTGTGGAGGCTGTGGCAAGTGTTTGTGTACCTTTCGTGTCAAGATGATCCTTGACTTTGATGAGTTTTGTCTCATGGTGTAGATGGTTTGTAGGTGTTGTATTTGTGGAGCTTGTGATTGTCTTTAGGGCTTTGTTCTGTATAGTCTGTAGGGTGGGGTGATTTGGTGTGTCTTAGTGAGATTAGGGCCCATGCAGGGCTCACATAACTCATCACTGGGCATATATATTGTTTGTATACTGTAGTGGTAGTTTTTTTTTTTTTCTGAATGTAGTACCTGTAAATTATTTAAGTGCATTAAGTCTAGCTATGCAATTTGTCTCTATGTTTGTGATGTGTTGTTTGAATGACATAGATGTATCATATGTTACACCAAGAATCTTGGTTTTGTGTGTGTGTGTGTGTGTCTTTGGTAAAAGGTTGTTGTTGATAAAGAGGCATAGTATGGATTTGTGTTTTACTGTCCAGTTGGTAAGAGGTGTAGCTATGGATTTGGTTGAGGTTATTTTGAGTCTTTGGTGAACCAGGTATTGAGTGTGTCAAGGTATGGCTATAGTATTTCTGGAGCTCTGTGTTGCTGTATTTACCTAGTTGAATTTTACGGGATGAGAGCTATACTTGTAGTGACCCATTTTCAAAGGATTACAAAGGTGGAGCATGCCGACAGGAGACCTTTTGATCCATATCTAGGTCGGATGCGAAAAAAATCATATTAATAAAAAAAATAAAAAATAAAAACTATAATAATGTAAATAATAAATAAAATACATAAATAAATGCATAGGTATAGTTAGATAATAAACAAACAGGTAAATAGTAAATAATAATAAATTGACATAATAATAAATGAAAATCAGACAGACAAATGATAACAAAACAGAAATAAATAATATAAGATAAATTATAATCATTACAGCATCTTACTTAGGTATTTATCTAAATGATTCTTAAAGCTTCGAACTGAACTACATTGCACTACCTGTGCAGGAAGTTTATTTCATATCTCTCCACATCCAGTTTGTTCTTAAAATCGTGTATAGTTCTGGCATTCACTGTTTCTCTGTTCAGTTTGTTCCAGACATCGATCACTCTATATGGGAAGCTTTTTTTTTTTTCAGGTCTCTTCTGTAACTGTCTTTCTTTAGTTTCTTTTCATGTCCTCTTGTTTCTCTTCTGTCCCACTTTAATAGGTCGTCTCTATCAAGAACTTCCATCCCTTTCATAATTCTAAAAGTGGTCAACAAATCGCCTCTTCCCCTTCTCTGTTCTAGTGTTGACAACTGTAATTTCTCCAATCTTTGTTCATATGTCAGATTTGACAGTGTGGGTGCTATTTTTGTCATTGCTCTTTGGATTCTTTCTAATTTTCTTATGTTTTTTTTTTGTGCTAGGTGCCCACATTGATACAGCATATTCTAATATCGGTCTTATCAGTGTAACAATTATTTTTTTAACCATCTCCTCATCTATGTGGTCGAAGGCCACTTTCATTGATCTTGATAAGTTCTAAGTCTCTCCAAATAATTTATTTACATGTTTGTCAGATGTCAAGTCACTTGAGATGATTACTCCTAGGTCCTTCTCTGAGTTTACTTTTTGACTTCTTTGTTTCCAATTTTGTATTGTCCCAAAACTCTATTTTTACCTTTTCCAAATTCCATTTTGCTACATTTTTTAATGTTGAAGTTCATCTCATATCTCTGACTCCATTCTCATATTATATCCAGGTCATCTTGCAGCGATGATCTACAATCTTCTTCTGTTTTTACTCTCTTGAATAATTTGGCATCGTCAGCAAAAAAGTTCATGTAACAATTTACTCCTTCATCCATATCATTTATGTATATGGCAAACATTAAAGGAGCCAAAACAGAGCCTTGTGGGATGCCACTTTTCACATCTTCCCATTTCAAATTTTTGTCTCTAAGTACCACTCTCATTTTTCTCCCAGTTAAGAAATCCTTCACCCATTCCAACAGTTTGCCTTGAATTCCTCCTATTTTTTCAATTTTACTTATTAATTTTTTGTGTGGTACTTTGTCAAATGCTTTCTGCAAATCCAAGAAGGTGCAATCTGCCCATCCATCCCTTTCTTGTATTATCTCAATTAATCTTGAGTAAAAGCAGATTAGGTTTGTGGTGCATGATCTTCCACTTCTAAAGCCAAATTGTTTGGGGTTTATTATTTTGTTATCTTCCAAGTGTTTGGTCCATTTGTTCCTGATGACCTTTTCACATATTTTTGCTATTTCCCAATTTCCTCCTTTATATATTGGTACTATGTTTGCATCTTTCTAATCTTGTGGTACCTTTCCCTCTTTGAGTGAGAAGTCAGTTATCTTGTATAATTTGCCTGTCAGTTCATCTGTACACTCTTTCAGTATCCAATTTGCAATTCCATCTGGTCCGTGCAATTTTCTGACATTTAGGCTTTTTATTTGGTCTCATATTTCTTTTTGTGTTATCTTTATTTCTTTCATCATGGGTGATCTTTCTTGTTGTCCATCTTCCCAAGATTGTGAACTCTCAATTGTAAAAACAGACCTGAAATGTCTGATCAGAACTTTTGCCATCTCTGTGTCATCTATGTATTCTTTATCTCCTTCACGCAGTTTCACTATTTCATGCTTATCCTTTAGTTTATCATTTATATATCTGTAAAAGAGTTTAGGTTGATCCTTGCATTTGTCTATGGTATCCCTTTTATATTCTCTTTTTTCTTTCCTGTTTATATTTACATATTCATTCCTAAGTTTTATATATATTCATTTAGATGTTTTTCTATCTTTTTTCCATTTTTTCCAGGCTTTGTCTCTCCTGGCTTTAGCCTCACTACACCTTTTGTTGAACCAACATTTTATATAAATCTCTTGTTTCTTTTTTTTTTGGTACATATTTATTAATTCCTTCTTTGTACTTTTCTTTGAATATGTTCCATTTGTCTTCCATCTTTGTTTCCTCTTTAGAGAATTTATCCCAATTTGTGTTTTGATTAAATTTTCTTAGTTTTACAAAATCCGTTTTGTTGTACATAAATCTTCCTTCTCTATGTTTATCATTCCTATCTAAATTGTTGTGTTCTTTTAATTCAAACTCTATTAGTATATGGTCACTCTTTCTAATTGGTGTTTTATACACCATTTTGTTCACAATATCTAGTTCAGAAGTTAATATTAGGTCTACTTTCGATGGTTCCTCATTGTTTTTATATCTAATATTTTCCTTAACCCATTGCGTTAGGGTGTATTCGATGGTCATATTCAGTAGAATGTTGCTCCAAAGTTCATCTCCCCCTTTAACTATCATTTCTTCCCAAATTATGTCTTTTGCATTGAAATCGCCCATGATTACTATGTTTCCACCATCTTTCAGTAACTCGTTTAACCCATTCATTGTTTCTTCCAGTAATTTAGAATGTTCGCTGTCTGACCACATATGGGTTTTTGGTGGTACATACACTGCTACAAATTTTCTGCTTTTCATATTTTTGTTTGCAATTTTAATCATAATTACTTCTACATTGCCTTGGCCTTTAATAATCTTTGTCACATTTAGACCTTTTTTGGTCAATATCATGACTCCTCCTCCTTGCTTGTCCGTTCTATTTTTCACCCAGGGATTATATAGACCATGTCCCACTATGCTGGTTGATAGTGGTCCTTTCAATTTTGTCTCTACTATGCCCATGATATCAGGTTTTTCTGTATGCATGTAATTGTTGTGTCATCTGCATAAGAAGAGATTTGTGTTTCTGGGGTGTGGGGTGTGAGTATATTATGCATGAAGAGTGTGGTGGATAGGACAGAGCCCTGATGTACTCTGTCTTAAAGTTTATTGTGTGTGATGATTGGCCATTACATGAGACATAGGCATTTCTCCCCACCAAATATTTGGCCAGCCATTTTTTTATTTTTTATTATTGTGCATGTTGGTGTTGTATATTTTGTTTGTGGGTTGTGTTGGGGGATGGCATAAAATACTTTACCAATGTCAAGTGTTATAAGAAGTGTTCTGTGTGGGGGCTTATCTGAATTGATGACATCAAAATTTCTTTGTGTGAGATCTATCAGAAGTGTTGGTGGAGTGTAGTTGTCTAAAACTGTTATGATTTGGAAAGGGGGATATGTGTGACAAGTTGTAGTATGAGGTGTTCTATGACTTTGGAGGAGGTGGAGAGAAATGTCATTGGGTGGTGTGATGCTGGAACTGTTGGGTTTTTGTTAGGTTTAGGAATTGTGATGTTTTTACCATGTTTCCAGATGTTGGGTATGGTGTTGTGTGAATGGCTATAGTTTGCAATACTGGTGAGTGCATGTGTGCCATGTGTTTTATGTGGATGTTACTTATGTTGTTAGGACCACAACCAGATTAGTGTTTGAGGATATGGATGTTTTATCTGGCTATGAAGGATGTGTAGTCTGGATCTGTGGGGAAGTCTTTCTTTTGTTGGATTGTGCATTGGTCATCAGGGTGAAGGATGAGATGTCTGTGTGAAGGGATTTATGAGAGTGTTTGCTTGTTGTCTGTTTGAGGGTAAGTTGACTCTTGTTGTGGTTATTGCTGTGTGAGGTCATGTTGTGTTACTGTTCAATAGTGTAATACTGTTGATTGTCGTATGCAATTTTTTTGTGTTTGTTACATGATTAAGTGTGTTGACAAGGGGTTGCCAATTTAGTGCTTTTTGTTCATGTATTTTATTGTTGATCTCAGTGTTAAGTGCTTGTATTTGGTCTTATGTTCTGAGGGATAAGTGTGGAGGTGTTGTGTTTGAGTGTCATGGTGCCTGATGAGGCCTTGAATTTCTAGTGTCAAATTTAGGTTACGTGATTTTCTGTTGCCTCATGGGATGTATTTTTTGTTTGCATTTTGTATGGTGTTGAAAGTCTACACAGCAGTGGTTATCTCTGTGTTTGGTGTTTGGTTCAATGTCTCATTGTTGTTCTGTCTCTTCAGTGAAGGCTTCACAGTTTGCTCTTTTGTAATTAATGAATGTGTGTCTGTGACCAACTGGTGTGTATTATGTTTTGGTGATGATGATTGGAAGGTGGTTGGATCCAAGGGATCTGAACACCTTTCAAGAAGATGTTTGGATTAAACAGGAGGAACAGAAGGTGATGTCAGGAGAGGAGGGGCTGTAGAAGGGTTGATGGAGGATATTTGTGTGATTATGGGTGTTGTTCATGATGGTTAGTGAGTCAAGTTGTGTCTAAATCAAATCCCCTGTCTGTGTCAAGGTTGTTGACATACCAGGCCAATGACATGGCATGAAAGTTACCTAGGATAAGGTTGGGAATGGTGATGAGTTGGTTGAGGTTAGGCCTGAAGTTATTTGGAACAGTGGGAGATGATTGGGAGACAGGGAGGAAATACATGTTAATTATTGTGATTGTGGATTTATTACATGTTTGGATTTATATTGATTGGGTTCCAGTGGTGCTATTGATGGAAGGGAGGAAGGATTTGGTGAAGATACTTGTGTCCACAAAACAGATAAGTCCACTGCCATTGCTGTCAGTCCAGTCTTGTCTGATGGTGGTGAAATTATGAAATGAGGGTGTTTTTTGAGTGTCACAGTTTTGTTTCTTGGATGGTGGCACTGTGTATGTTGTGTTTTTTGAGAAAGTATTTACCTAGTTGTATTTTACGGGACGAGAGCTATGCTCATTGTGACCCGTTTTCGTATCTCTCTACATCCAGTTTGTTCTTAAAATCGTGTATAGTTCTGGCATTCACTGTTTCTCTGTTCAGTTTGTTCCAGACATTGATCACTCTATGTGGAAAACTATTTTTTTTTTTCAGGTCTCTTCTGTAACTGTCTTTAGTTTCTTTTCATGTCCTCTTGTTTCTCTTCTGTCCCACTTTAATAGGTCGTCTCTATTGAGAACTTCCATCCCTTTCATAATTCTGAAATTGGTCAACAAATCACCTCTTTCTCTTCTCTGTTCTAGTGTTGACAACTGTAATTTCTTCAATCTTTGTTCATATGTCAGATTTGACAGTGTGGGTGCCATCTTTGTCACTGCTCTTTGGATTCTTTCTAATTTTCTTATGTTCTTTTTTGTGCTGGTGCATATTCTAATTTTGGTCTTATTAGTGTAACAATTATATTTTTTTAACCATCTCCTCATCTATGTAGTCAAAGGCCACTTTCATTGATCTTAATAAGTTGTAAGTTTCTCTAAATAATTTATTTACATGTTTGTCAGATGTCAAGTCACTTGAGATGATTACTCCTAGGTCCCTCTCTGAGTTTACTTTTTTGACTTCTGTGTTTCCAATGATATATTGTCCCAAAACTCTATTTTTACCTTTTCCAAATTCCATTATGCTACATTTTTTTATGTTGAAGTTCATCTTGTATCTCCGACTCCATTCCCATATTTCATCCAGGTCATCTTGCAGCGATCTGCAATAGCTTAGGTGATATAGCCCAAGCTCAAGCAATACACGAGTTCAGATCAAATGTGATAATTGGAAATCATGGAAATAGATTAAGCTGGAACTGTACATAAATTTGAGTCAAGGTATGTTAACAAATTAGAGAATAGGAGACGGGACCCAACAAGTGTTGCTCCTTTCCTGTATACAATTAGGTAAAACACACACACACACAATAAGAACAATCAAAGTGGCTTTTACATACCTGGACAAAGAAATGGTGAAGAAAATACTCGTTACTTTGATAAGACCAAGATTAGAATATGCAGCGACGATGTGGTCACCAAGTACAAAAAAATGTATAAAAAAACTTGAAAGAATACAAAGAGCAATTACAAAACTAGCACCAGCACTCTCAGAACTATCATATGAAGAGAGACTAACAAAACTTGAACTACAGACATTAGAACAAAGAAGAGAGAGAGGAGACTTGATAACTATTTATAGAATCATGAAAGGCATAGAAACTATTGATAGAGAGGATCTGATAAAATGGGATAGTAGAAATACAAGAGGACAAGGAAAGAAAATCAAGAAAGACAGTTATAGAGGGGACCTGAAAAAGAACAGCTTTCCCCACAGAGTAATAGATATCTGGAACAAGTTGGACGTAAAAGTGGTGTTTGCAAAAACAATTCATGAATTTAAAAACAGTCTAGATAAAACGAGATATGAAGACGGGACACCACAAGCATAGCTCCCCTTCCTGTACAATACAACTAGGTAACTACACACATCGGTTGAAGTGACAGCAAAGTTTGGAACTCCTGGAAAAATTCAAGTTTCATTTATCTCAATGAGGGAGTTCCTTTGTTGTATTAGTAGGGAAGGGGAAAGCTCGTGGTGTAGTGGGAAGGTGAAGAAAAGGGAGAAAGAGGGATTACTGAGGAAAAGGGAAGGAAAGGAGGAAGGGGACGAATGGGTCCCGGATGTTAGAAGGGCTGTAAACAAAAGAGGTGCAGAACACACAGACAAGGAAGAACAAGGAACCAGAGGTGTCAAAAGCAGAAATATAGATAATAACAGCTCAATGGAAGGAGAAGATAACTGCTTTCATGGATTTAATGAGGGAGGAGGTGACAACCACCCCTGACTAGTAAATCTAGAGGAGAAACTAAAAAAAAAAAATAAGAAAGCATGGGAGGTTAGGTTTAACCAATTAACACTAGTTACCCAAAGAGTTGATAAACTGGAAGAACTAAAGAAGGAGAATCAAAACCTAACTAAAGAAATAGAAGAATTAAAAAGACAGTTAAAAGAAGTAAAAGATGAGAATGAGAAATTAAAGAATAATAATAAAGAAAATAAAGAGTCCATAGCAAAAGAAGCACAGGGTTGGAGAAAAGTCCAAGAGAACAACAAAGTTGTATTTAGAGATATAGTGACACAACATATGAAAAAACAAACTGAGGACATAGTTATTAAAGTGATGAGAGAAAAGGAGAATATAGTAAGAGACTTAGCAGACAAAAAGAAATGTATAATCATATTAGGGATGGAAGAGAAGCATAATCCAAATAGGACCACAAGAGTAAAAGAGGAGAAGGAAAAGGTAAACAAGATATTAGAGTTAGTTCAAGAGGATGGACAAGAAACAGGCAAAGAAATTAAAGAAATATATAGACTAGGGAAATACAATACAGATAAGACCAGACCAGTTAAGATCAAATTTAGGTCACAAATGACAGCAGAGAATATCTTAGCAAAAACAGGGAAACTAGCAGACAGTGATCAATATAAACAGGTATGGATAAAAAGAGATTGATTGATTGATTGATTAAAGGTTATCTGGCGTTGTAACTGCAGAGGTCATAGACGCCGAATTGTTAAATTCTAAGATTCAATTTTGGGTATAGATAATAATAATAGTGATTTACTATGTATAGATGAAGGTAAATATTAATAAATCTAAATTCAGTATCAAGTATTAGTTATCAAACAGCGTAATGGTTATATATATATATATGGTGTTAAATTATGTTAAGATCTGAATAGAGTTAAAAGCTATTTGGTTTTAATTATTATTGTTGTTACACATTTTAGGACCAACCAGTCCAAAGAGTCTAACTAGGCCCTTAGTATTGGTCAGGAAAAATTGAGAAGATTGAGTGAATATATATATATGTAGGAGTATATCCAATGAAATGAGAGTGGTAGGATTATATTTCAATAATAATTTGTATTTGTTACTAAATTTGGTCAAGTAGGTTAACTTTTTTTAAGAATTTAATGACTCCCTCATAATCGTACTGCAGTTCTTTTCCCAATATCTTGGCCAAATTATAGTTACCATCTCTCTCTTTCTTATTTGGGAAGTGACGCTCTCTCAGTTCTCTGTGATTAGGGCATTCAACCAGCAAATGTTTAATAGTCATGGGGATTAAGCAATCTTCACAGTATGGTTGATTTTCACCACTCATGAGATATCCATGGGTCAGCCTTGAATGTCCTATGCGGAGACGACATATAATTACTTCCCATTTCCTTGGCATAATTTCATATTTCCAAGGGTGTATATTTGTGGTGATCTCTTTCATTTTGTTATGTCCCACTTCATTCCACTGTTGTTTCCACGACTTATGGATGATATTCGTGATGCTAGGAAGGATATCTCTATATGGTATTGCGCACCGTTTAGGGATCAGACTGGTTGCTGCTGACTTTGCTAGTTGGTCAGCTTTTTCATTTCCATATATATGTACATGTGCTGGAACCCAGCAAAATGATATAGTGATCCCTCTACATTGTAGTAGAAACACCCACTGTGAGATTTTCATTGTTAGAGGATTATCACCATTGAAGATTTCTATTGCCTGTAATGCACATTTTGAATCACAATAGATTGTGAAGTTGGATGTCTGGAGAGTTATAATGTGTTCTAAAGCGGTTAAAATTCCATATAGCTCTGCTGTAAAATTTGATGCTGCAATTGGTAGTGCTCCTCTGCAGCTAAAATTATCGCTAAAAACTCCATATCTGATGCCAGCATCTGTTTTTGAGCCATCCGTGAAAATGAATGTGGAATCCAAATGTTCAGTAATGTTCTAAAAACTGTCCTTTAATTTCTGCATCCAATTTATCTTTTTTAAAACCTTTAAAATATCTACAAAATTTAATTATGGGTAACTTCCATGTTGGGGTAACTGGTAATTTAACCGGGCAGATCTGATTTGTGATATTTAGTCTCCAGTATTTTTCTTATTCTAAAACTAGATGGTCTAGGATATCTTGGATGATTTTCAAAAAAATTATTAAAATAATTTCTGTTGACTGTAGTAAATGCTCTTGATTCAGGGAGTTTCTGTGTCCTAAACTAATTTCGGATGATAGATGACTGTCGGTATAGTTCTAGTGGAATCTCTCCAGCATCAATTAGTAAACTGGGGATGGGGGAAGATCTGAAAGCTCCTGTTGCCAAATGTATGCCATTGTGATGTACTGAATCTAGGATCTTTAGATGTTTGCTTGATGCAGAAGAATAAATTTCACATCCATATTATAGTTTGGTAATTATCATAGATTTATGTATTCTTAATATTGTCTGTCTATCTGATCCCCAGTTTGTATTTGATAAAACTTTTAAAATGTTTAAAGCCTCTTGACATTTGGTTTTAATATGTTTCAGATGGGGGATCCAAGTAAGCTTTTTATCAAATATGAGACCCAGGAATCTAGTCTCTTTGACACAGGGTATTCTATTGCCATATAGATAAAGGTCTGGGTCTGGGTGTATCCCTCTAATGCGACAAAAGTGCATGATTATTGTTTTGCAGGTAGATATTTTAAATCCTTGTTTTTCTGCCCAGTTGACGATCTTGTTGATAACGAGTTGTAGCTTCCTTTCTGCTGCAGGCATATAGGTAGCAGCAAAGGATATCGAGAGGTCATCTACATATAATGTGCTTAATATTTTATCTGGTATAATATTTGCTACCCCATTTATTGCCAAAGCAAAAAGTGTTATACTAAGTATACTCCCTTATGGAACACCCTCTTCCTGGCATCTCTTATCTGATAGAGTATTACCAATTTTAACTTTAAAATATCTATGGGATAAAAATGCTTTAATATATAGGGGTAATTCTCCTTGTAGACCACAATCATGAATGGTCTTAAGAATTTCATGTCTCCATGCAGTGTCAAATGCCTTTTCTATATCAAAGAATACAGTTATATGGTGTTGCTTTGAGGTGTATGCTTCACATATGGAGGTTTCCAGCTGCATTAGGACGTCTGTTGTAGAATGCAATTTTCTAAATCCACATTGTGATGGTGATATAATATTATTACTCTCGAGATACCAGACAAGTCTTGTATTTACCATTTTCTCCATTATTTTGCCTAGACAACAGGTTAAAGCAATAGGACGGTAACTGGAAGCTGAATATGGGTCTTTTCCTGGCAAGATAATACAAAAGCTGTTTTCCATATGGTTGGGTATTTGTGCTCCCACCACAATCTATAATACTCATCACAAAAAGTTTTGTATTCCTTGTAGTATGTTTAAACATTTCATAGGGGATTATATCTGGACCAGGGGCTGTATTTTTGCTTCTATCTAGGGCAGTATCAAACTCTCTTTCTGTAGGGGGTATGTTGTATGATTCTGTTTTGTCTGTTGAAAAATCTAAATGCTGTTGTTGTTCTTTTACTCTGTATTGGTGTCCTGGGCTGCTGTCAGTCTTTTGTGAGACTTGAGCAAAATGGTCAGCCAAAATATTACTAACTTTTTTTGAATCTGTGACAAGGGTATTGTTAACTTTAAGCACCGGTGGAGGGTTGGGTGTAAATTTCCCTGCTATCTTATTCATTTTTTTCCAAATACTGTGGATGGGTGTTCGACTATTGATGGTAGATCCAAAGGATGCCCATGATTGTCTTCTGGTAGCTTTCATTGCTTTACGGAATCTAGCTCTGCATTGTTTATAGATGATCATATTCTCAATTGTTTGATGTCTGCAGTAACGGGTAAGTGATGTTCTTGTAGTTTGATGTAAAATTCTGAGCTCTTCAGACCACCATGGAACTGGGCGTCGCTTAAAGAGTCCTGTAGTTTTTGGTATAGAGTGTATACCTGCTGTATGAAAAGTTCCATTTAATAAGTCAATAGCATCTTCTGGAGTTGGAAAGTCATTTGCATTGCCTTCAATTTCACTTAGTTCTTTAAACTTATTCCAATCAGCTTTGTCGATACTCCACTTTGGTGATCTTTGAGTTGGTGGGTCATCATTTGTTTCAATTATTATCGGGGCGTGGTCACTGCTATGCCAGTCATCATTTGGTCTCCATCTGAAATCAATTGTGCAGTTGGGACTAGAAATTGTAAGATCTAGACAAGAAACAGTACCTGTTTGAATATGGTAATGGGTGGGCTCGCCAGTATTCAAAAGTCCTAGATCTTCATATTCTATAATTGAAGCTATAATTTTCCCTTTTTGGTTTGTAGTAACATCTCCCCATAGTGGGTGTCTGCCATTAAGATTGCCCATAATGAGAAAAGGTCGCGGGAGTTGATTAATCAAAGTTATTATTTCTTCCCGGGTAACCATGGTGTTTGGGGGCAGGTAAAGAGAGCATAAGGTGTATTTTCTTTTTAATTGTATTTGAACTGCTACTGCTTGTAATGTTGTATTTATACTAATTGGAAAATGGGGAATATCTCTTCAAACATAAACAAGGTATCCTCCATTACTTCCGGTTTCTATATTATATGGAGTTCTGAAAGGATATACAGTCACTATCCGAGTTACGAAGTACACGAGTTACGACCACTCGTACTTACGACCACATCTAGCAGATGCCTATTATGAGTTTACTGTGCATGTCTGACAGCACAGCGCATAAGATAGTTGTGGCAACCGGCATCGCATACGGCAGTTATGGCAGAGATGGAAAAGTTGCTATACACGTGGTTGGAAGATAATAGGCAAAGAAATGTGAGAGTGACGTTGCAAGCAGTGCAAAGTAAGGCTACAAGTTAATTTCACATGTTGAAAGAATGTGCGGGTGAAGAATACGCTTCACATGAGTTCATAGTGAGTGCTGGGTGGTTTTGTTGCTTTCGAGAGCGTTACCAGGTTCACCACGTGTTGTCGAAAGGTGAGGCTGCTAGCAGTGATGTGCCTGCAGCATTTGTGGAAGAGTTTGATAGATTATGGATGAAGGATATTTACGTACTTACGACCACGTCTAGCTGATGCCTATTATGAGTTTACTAATACGAATACACTATAATAAGTATTTTCTTTCTTTAACTTACCATATCATATTAACAACTAAGCAACTGAAAACAATACTGTATACAACTGTAGGAGAGAAGCCAAACGCAGAGTATGGGATCCAATGTATTTAATGTTTCGCCCACCAGGGCTTCTTCAGAAATAACATAGTGGACAAACATCTGACTCCTTATATAACCCGAGCTTGCAGGGAGAAACGAACATGAAACTGGTGAAAAAAAAAAAAAAAAAAAAAAAAAAAAAAAAAAGTAGAGACTGATCAACTTCACACCAGGCTTAATGACCCCCTTATGGGTCGATAGCCTTAAAAAAGTTCACTATGTTATTTTGGGAGAAGCCTTGCTGGGCGCAACGTTAAATACATTGGATCCCATACTCTGCATTTGGCTTCTCTCCTACAGTGCTGTTGCAGTCGTTGCTGCTTTTACTCAATGTTGTATAAAAAGATAAATGTACTGTACCTATATCTCACACTTAGAATGGATTGAAATGGATGAGAAAAATAGATCTTAAAATTCACATATATTTAGAGTACATACAACAATTGAAGAATTAAGAATTTTTTTTAAAGGAAACTACAATTTCAAAAACTTATAAAAGGAAAGCAAGGTTATATTTAATACGTGTGTGTGTGTGTATACAGGTATAGTATATACATACAGTACCTGCATACGTATATATACTGAAATACAGTACAGTATTAATTTTTTTTTTTTTTTTATAGAAATGAAACTAAAAAGCATTGGTAAACAGTAAACAGCTTGTATTTAATAGTATTCAATAGAAAAAGTTACTTAAAAACGCAACAGATTGATATAATGTATCCTAGAGTAGAACCCTTGTGTCGGCCATTTTGAATAGGATCCGATTTACAACCAATCCGACTTACGACTGGTTGGTCAGAACCTATCTAGGTTGTAACTCGGATAGTGGCTGTATATTCTCTTGGACAGGGTTATGTTCATCCAACATTGTTTCTTGTAAGCATACACCTACTGGAGAATATTCGTAAATTAAGATTTTAAGCTCTTCATACTTTGCTCGAAGTCCCTGACAGTTCCACTGTATTATTGATGTGAATGTATCTATTTTCTGGGGGGAGGTACTTTATTCAAGGTTGTTTTTGAGTGTTTTTTGTCTTTATGAGCTTTTTGTGAAGATGGTGGTTTTTCTTCAGTAGCTATTTTGGTAGTTTTGGCTTTTGCTCCTTTATCTTTTTCTTGTAATATATATCTGCTAGGGTTACATTTCTTTGGAATTGATGGAGAGGGTGAGGGTGTTCTTGTTTTTTTTTTTTTTTTGTTTTTGTTTTTTTTCAATCTCCATTGAGTCCGGTAGTGATTCTGCCCGAGACACTACGCTGGAAGATGGAGGAGGGTTGGGGGGTTGCCCCTCTTTTTTATATGGAATGTTTTTATGATCAGGGGGTAAGTTATCTGCCTTAGTGTTTTGTGTTCTTGCTGAGGTATGTTGATCATCTGGCCCTGGATGTTGGGCTGCTATCCCAGAGGTTGAGGTTTCATTCGCAGAGAAGGGATTTGTTGTATGGGGTGGAATTCTTGGAGTAGTATCAGTATTTGCAGATTCTGCTTGAGGTATTTTGCTAGAAGGTGGTTTATGATCAGGGGGTAGTATATCTGTCTTTGTGCTTATTGTTTTCATCGAAATATGTTTATCATCTGGACATGAGTGTTGCATTTCTGTTGAACAAGGTTGATTTCTGGAAGGTGGAGGGGGATTTGAGGGTTGCACCTCTTTACTATGTGAGGTGTTTTGGTAATCTGGAGGTAGATTATCTGTATTTGTGTTTGGAGTTCTCACCATAGTATGTTGGTTATTTGGCCTTGAATGTTGGGTTGCTACACCAAAGGTTGAAGTTTCATTTGTAGTGGGGAGATTTGGGGTAGTAAGAGCATTTGCATAGCTCTTTTTCCTTCCCAAGAGTCGCTTAGCATGTCCTATCGTGATATGCTCAGTATAAGCTTTATTTACTGGTTTCTGATCCAATTGACAGTTGATACATTTGGGAGTATCTAAGCATTGGCCGTGTGTTGGGCCAGAGCAATTACCACATACCTCATTATTCTTACATATCTTTGACGGATGGCCAAATTTAAAACAATTATAGCACTGTAGAGCTTTGGGATGGAAAGGTCTAATTCTCACTCTTTCATTTTCAATTGCTATATGAGTTGGTATATTGTTATCCTCAAAAGTAAGTATAATCACATTACTGTTTGGGATCTTTTTCACTTTCCAAATAGATGTGGGGCACATTTCTAATATTTCTAGTTCAGTCAATTCATACAAGTCTTTATCATGGATAACTCCTCTTCCATAACTAAAATTTTGGTGAGGACTAATCTTTTCTATTATATCACTATTTTCAACATTCATCATACAGAGCATCTTGGATTGTGTCTTTGATTTGGCATGAACAAGTATTGAATTCTTACCAAATCTTGTTATATCTCCATTCTTAATGCCACCTACCCTCTGTTGTAGGTATCTATTAAATTTATAGTAATTAAAATTTTCTTCCTTAGCCTTAATTACTATCCACATACGAGGTTGGGGGATTCTTTCTTTTATAGTATTATCTTGATGGATATCTGAATTCCATTCTGCAGGTTTATATACATCTAGATTTTTAGGAACCTTATCTGTTAAGGCTCCTTTGACTAAGGAATTGTAAATTTTCAGGGTATTGAAGTTTCTGCTCAGGTTAAAGGCATCTTCATGCTTATCAAATGGTACCCAAGCTTCCCATTTTTTCTCAATGTCAAGAAATTTCATGCAAATTTCTACTATAATTCCAAATTTGCTCAGTGGAGTAGATATATTATCATAGTTACACTGTATTGGAATATCTTCTATGTGCACAACTTTCAATTGTTTTATATTACTATCAGTATTTGTGTAACCAACCCCCCTGGGGTTACATATCACAATGTTCAGTTTCTTCGTAGAATGTAACCAACCCCCCTGGGGTTAGGAATCACAATGTTCAGTTTCTACACTTTATTTACAGTTCACGCACAGTTCTCTATACACTATGATACACAGGGCACGTCAGACACCGACCGCTCCTGGAGCTGTCCACTCCGTTTTTGTGGGGCAGAAGTGCTGTGTCTGTAGAATTCTGAGGTGCTCTTTAGTCACCTTGAAAACAATTTTAATAGGAAAATCCGGCCCTTTACATTACAAAGGATTACAAAGGCAAAGCATGCCGACAGGAGACCTTTTGATCCATATCTAGGTCTGATGCAAAAAAAAATATATATATTTCTTATATCCCTTTTTATAATGTATAATATATCCAGGGGGCAAGGGTTGATTACTACTGTGTTATCGTGTGTTATTCGGAATTGGCGATTGACCGCATTTATGTGTGCGTTCGTATGTCTGTGTGTGTATCTTGGTTCCGAGTGCTCAATAACTGCTAGGTCAGCTTTCCTGCGATAAGTGCTGGGTCAGCTTGTTAGGGCGGATGTGTCTGGCGACAGAATGTCTGGGTGATGATTGTGACACCGCTCACATGATTTGTGGGAATGGTGATGTGGTTATAGTGATGTATACATTTGGTGGTGTCAAAGAAGAGTCTTTTTTTCGAGTCTGAGGTCATCATCTGTGCTTGGCATTTTTCTGCATCTTGACCGCAATGAGGGTGACCTTACTGGGGGTGGTTCCCCAGTCAGGTGGATGTGAGGCAAACTATTTTTAGGGCACCTTTTCTAGCCCCCTCCCCATGTGGGGTGAGCAGAGTGGATCCTGAACAGGGCTGCTCAGTCATGTGGGTAGCTGCCGAGCTGTGATGTTGCCTCCATCCCATCACAGAACGACTATTTTGCCCACATCGCCTATGTGCTGTTCGTGAATAGAGGCTCCCAGAGATCACCTTCTCCTGCCCCTATCATCACTAGCCATCACCATAGGACTTTTTTTATAGTGATTATGAATGAAAAGTTTGACTTATAATGATTGTACATGAAAACTTGTTACTGAGAGGTTTCAAAATTTGGCCATGTCATCAGGAGCGTCAACCATGATAGAATAAAGGGGTAGAAAGTTGGGCGAGCGGGAGAGAAGGTAATGGGTGGGTAAGAAATGCAGGTATAAAAGTCTATTCAGCAACGGTCAAGGCTATGTTGTACTGAGGGTCATGGGTAGTTGGCCCCCAGTATGCTACTGCCATTGACCGTTCCCACCCCCTCCACGTGGAGGCAAGAGGCTGGGGTCGCTCCCCCGCAGAATAGAGCGGCTCCAGGGGGGGCGGATAAAAAGAGAAATGAATAAAGAGGAAAGAGAGGATGAGAAAACAAAAAGACTAGAAGCTAAGGAATAAACGAGAAAAGAACAGTCAGAAAAAGAGAAATTCTATTGGAGAATAGTGGATATGAAAGTGAGGAAATGGTTCATAGGAGAGAAAAACGGAAAGGAAACAGAAAACATGATGGAAGTAGTAGAAAATTAAAAGTGTCTTACACAAACATAGATGGATTAATAACAGGCTTGAATGAACTGAATGATTACCTGAAGGAAAAAGAACCAGACATAATGGGAATTGTAGAGACAAAATTGAAAGGTTCGCTACCACCCAACAGTGTAGGACATGCTGCATATAATTATTGGATTAGAAACAGAGGTAAAACAAGGGGGTGGAGTTATGTTCCTCACTAAGAAGGATATAAACGTGAGGAATGTCACATATGGAAAGAATAGAGATGATTATGATGGAAGTGGAGAACAGGGATGGGAAGAACAGGAAGTTTGTAGTAAATTATGTGCCTCCTAAAACGGCTTTGTGGGAAGAGAGAGAACACAAAAATGTGTTAGAAGACACAAGGATAATGGAAAATAGAGGAAGAATAGTTATAATGGGTGACTTTAATTGTAAAGAAATCTGAAGGGAAAAGATGACAGTGAAGGGTGGAGATGACCTATGGGGAAATGTACTACTTGGTATGATTATAGAACATACAATGACACAATGGATACAGGAGAATACTAGGTATAGAAATGAGGAAGAACCATCAAAACTGGACCTAATAATCACATCAGAACCCGAAATGGGTGGACAAGATTGAATATAAGATGCCAATAAGTAAAAGTGACCACATATTGGTTGAGGAAAAATACATGAAAAAAACGAACAAAATAGAAAGGGAAGATTGATGTATGGAAAAACAAATTTGGATAAAATAAGAGAATTCTTTCAAAAAGCAGATACACAAGGAGGAAACAACAGTAGAAGAGAAGTGGAATATTTTAACAAAAATCTATAAAGGAGTGGAAAAGTATGTTCCAAGACAAAAACAAGAAAAAGGATATGTAAAGTGTTGGTACAACAAAAGATGTAGGGTGTTAAAAGACAAAAGGAATAAAGCTTGGATAAAATAGAAAAAGACAAAAGACCTGAAAAATGGAAAATATATACTAGTTATAGAAATGAATACAGTGTGTACAAGTGTGCAGAGCAGAAAAGAGAAAATATGAAAAAAGATGTCATAGAAAAATGTAAAGATCAACCAAAACTATTTTACAGATTTGTAAACAACAAACTGAAAAACAAGAATTAGAGAAACTATGACAAGGAGGAGTTGAATAGACAGAGGAAATAGAAATGGCAGAAATTATGAACAAGCATTTTAAATCGGTGTTTATGAGGGAGAACATACAACTTAGAGATGTCAAGTGGGAGGAGGAAGTCCCCCCTATGAAAGAGATAGAAGTAACAAGGAATGAAATAATGAATCACTTGAGTAATCTCGATGTCAGAAAATTGCATGGACCAGATGAAATGGCAAACTGGATTTTGAGAGAATGCAGGAACAAACTAACAGACAAAATACATAGTCTAATAAGCAGTTCATTGAAAGAAGGAAAAGTTCCAGAAGATTAGAAAAGAGCAAATATAGTACCAATATATAAAGGGGGAAACAAGGAAGACCCTACTAACTATAGACTGGTCTCTCATACAAGTACAATAGCTAAAGTTTTTGAAAGAATGATCAAAATTAGATGGGCAAGATATTTGGAAGAAAAAAAAAACAACGTACTAAATCCAAGGCAATTTGGATTTAGACAAGGATGATCATACATCACAAACTTAATGTGTTTCTATTCAAGGTTGATAGATGTAATACAAGCAAGAGATGGATGGGCTGATTGTGCATTTCTAGACCTGAACAAAGCTTTTGATAAGGTACCACATAAGAAATTGCTAAAGAAATTAGAAACTGCAGGAGTAATACAGGGCAAACTGCTGAAGTGGATGGAAGACTTCTTGCATGAAAGAAAAATGAGAGTGGTGATAAGAGACAAACATTCTAATTGGGATGAAGTGATCAGTGGAGTTCCACAAGGAACAGTTCTGGCCCTGCCACCCCAATAATGTTTGCTATATATATTAATGATATGGATAAAGGAATTGAAACTTATATGAGCTTCTTTGCAGACGATTCAAAATTGTGAGTCGCTGCAGAGTGATCTCAACAAAGTATAGGAGTGGAGTATGAAGTGGAAGATGGAATTCAATATTGAGAAGTGTAGTATAATGGAATTTGGAAGAAGCAAAAAAAGAATAGTGGGATCATATAAATTGGGAGAGGAAGAAATTTAAAAAGTAGAAAATGAGAAGGATCTGGGAGTCATTATTATGAATAATATGTATTCTATATTTCCTTGGCGTAGTTTTACTATTTCCTGTTTATTTTTTTAGTTTACCATTTACATATTTATAGAATAGTTTTGGTTGATCCTTACACTTTTCTATTATGTCTTTTTCATTGTTCCTTTTTTCTCCCCAGCATATTTTTACTTATTCCTTTGATTCATATATATTTGCCACTTTCTAGGTTTTTTGTCCTTTCTCCATTTTTTCCAAGCTATATCTCTTCTATCTTTCACTTAGCTGCACTTTCTGTTAAACTAGCATTTAATACCAGTATATACTTTTTCCCGTTTTTATGCTTTGGGACATATATATCTACTTTATTGATTTTCACCAGAATCATGCATTTTTCTTCCACATGTATTTCTTCATTATAGAATTTTTCCCAACATGCTTTGCAAAAGAATTTCCTAAGTTTCTCAAAGTCTGTTTTACTACATCAGTCTTTTCTGTGTTTCTCATTTCTCTCTATATTTCTTCCTTTAGTTCTATCTAAAGTAGTATATGGTTGGTCTTTGCAATTGGTGCCTTGTATTCAATTTTGTCCACAATTTTAGGTTCTGACTTAAATAATAAAACTAGCCTCGATGGTTCTTCATTATTTGTAAATCTAGTGTTTTCTTTTACCCATTGTGTCATTGTATGTTTTATAGTCATGTCAAGTTAAACATTTCCCCATAGATTTTCTCCACCTTTCACTATCATCTTTTCCCAACAGATTCCTTTGCAGATAAGATCTCCCATAAGTACCACATTATTTCCATCGTTCAGCATCTCATTTACCATATTTTACGGCTTGCAAGACACTGCATCTTGGAAGGCGCACCCTAATATTTGAAAGAAATTCTCATACAATAACACATTCACCATATACCCGACCACTGAACACAAAAACATAAGAAGCAAGGAGTCTGCAAGACACTATTGTCTCAGCACTCATTACAGATTTGCTGGAGCACTCACCACAAATTTACAACTATGTAAATAAAAATACCATAGGTAGATACGTACACACAGTGAAGCAGTCCATTTCTTCTTGTTTTAGTGGCAGGCGACGACAAATATTGGTTTACATTACGAAATCACTTGTTTGATTTTGTTTGTATGGCGATGATACTAGTTGGTGATTAGTAAATATACTATACATTTTTCATTGTCCAAGGGCGGTTTTATTTTAATAAAAATAAACTCAAAAATTTAAAAATATGCATGTAGAAATATAAAACTTGAAAGAAATTTATTCATCCTCAGATCCCGAGAACTTGTCACCACTGGATTCGTGTAACAGTTCTGAACTCTCATCTGCAGAGTTATCACTACTGTCAGTCATGTACAATAAATGATCCTCACTACCATCCATGGCATTACTTATACCACACTTTTTGAAAGACTTTACAACAACTTCAGTATTAATAGCATTCCAAGATTTCAACACCCATTCACACACTTGAGCTATTGATGGGCGTTTCATTCTTCCACACGGTGTCATTTCATGTCTTCCTTCTGCCATCCATTTAGACCATTCTTCATGCATTGGAAATACCTGTAACAGCTAAGTACTGAGTTTACATCATATAAAAGGCTGAATTAAATAGTACTTAAGCTAACATCATAGTGTAATGACTCAACATACAAATCCAGGTCACTATCAGTCAAGTGTCCAAGCTCACTTGAGCCTGGGTGTTGCCTTACAATACAACATTTGTCTTGGAAGATGCACTAGTATTTTTCAGGGTATTTTTTTAGGAAAAAAGTGCGTCTTGTAAGCCGTAAAATACGGTAATGAAAGTCTCATATAATCTAAAATTTTGGTATAATCTCTCTTTCCAAGACCCATTTTTGGGGGCACAAAAATCACTGCAAACTTTCTGCTTTTCATGCCACTACCTACGACTCTTATTGTGATCATCTCCACCCTGTTCTCTGCATATGTAACTTCCATCACATTTAGGATTTTCTTAACCAGGAACATGACTCCACTCTGTTTCTCCTCTCTATTTCTAAGCCAATAATTATATAATTCACGTCCAACACTGTCCACAATTCCCATTATGTCTGGTTTTTCTTCTGACAGAAAATCATTTAGTTCATTTAGTCATGAGATTAATCCATCTATATTGGTATAAGCCAGTTTTAATTTTCTACTCCCTCCATCTCATTCTCTGAACCTTTTGTTTTCTTTTTTTTAATATACCATTTTTTCATTCTCATGTCTAGCACTCTCCAATAGAACTGCATTTTCTCGTTCACCGTTCTTTTGTCTTTTTTTTTTTTGTCTTTTTCTTTAACTTCACTTCTTAACATCTTATCTCTCTCTTTCCTCATCATTCATGTCTCTTTTTATCCATATACTTTTGTAGTGTTTGCTTTTTGCTAATTTTCCTGCTTTTGCTCAAATTTCTTCCACTGCCATTTGTGACCTTAATTTGATCTTTAGGGGTCAACTTTTTCCTTCTGCATACTTACCCATTCTGTGCACTTTATTTCCTTTTCTAATTCTTGCTCTTTATCTTTTAGAATTTTTCTTGTCAATTCTTTTAAGTTATGTTTTTCCTTTATGCCATATATTACTACAATTATTTTTTTCAACTGTATCTCTTACTAGATTTTCTTTTTCCTTAATTACTTTAATGACTGCATCTTTGGCATTCTCCTGTAATTGTTGATGAATTATTTCTTTAAAAAATACCTCTTTTTCTTGGTTTATTTTCCATTCATTCCAAAGTTGTTGCAAGTCATTTTCATTTTTTTTTCTCCTAAAATGTTAAATATACAAGGATTTCATCAAATGGGGTGCTGAAAGATAAAGGATATGACGAGGTATTTATGGGAGATTTTAACTGCAAAGAAATCTGTTGGGAAGAGATTACAGTGAAAGGTGGAGAGGAATAATGGGGAAATGTATTACTTGACATGACTATGGAATATACAATGACACAATGAGTAAAAGAAAATACCAGATATAGAAATAATGAAGAACCATTGAAACTGGACTTATTTTTTATGTCAGAACCTGAATTTGTGGATAAAATTGAATACAAAACGCCAGTGGGGAAGAGTGACCACATATTACTTGAGCTAGAAATAAAGGAGTTAATATATATGGAGAAAAATGAGAAATGCAGAAAAGAGGAACTGGTATATAGTAAAACAGACTTTATGAAACTTAAATTTTTTCAAGAAGCAAGTTAGGAAAAATTCCACAATGGAGAGATGCAAACAGAAGATAAATGGAAGATTCTGATGGAAATCTATAATGAAGGAGTGGATAAATATGTATGAAGACAAAAACAGGAAAAGGAATATATTAAATGGAGGTTTATCAGAAGGTGCAGCAAGGCAAAAAAAAAAAAAATAATAAATAGAAAAAATAAAATAATAAATAGAAAAATTAAATTTGGAAAGATGAAAAAAAAAAAATCCTAGAAAGTGACATATGTCAATGAAAAGAATACGTAAAAATATGCAGGGAAGAAAAAATAAATTATGAAAAAGACAATAGAAAAATGTAAGGATCAGCCAAAACTATACTATAGATATGTGAACAACAAATTGAAAAACAAGCAAGAAATAGAGAAACTACACCAAGGGAACATGGAATACACAGAAGATATAGAAGTGGCTGAGGTCATGAGTAAATATTTCAAATTCGTTTTCACTAGAGAAAAAGTATGGCACTGGGATGAAGGGCAAGAAGTGAAATCCCCCCATTGGAGGAAATAATAACATGAGCTGAAATAATGGACCAAATAACAAGCCTTGATGTCAGGAAATTGCACAGCCTGGATGGAATTGCAAATAGAATACTCAAGGAGTGTAAAGAAGAATTGGTAGACAAAATATATACAAGTTGTTTGCTTTAGGAAGGAAAAATACCAGAAGACTGGAAAAAGACCAACATCATACCAATTCTATAAAGGAGGTAACAGGGAAGACCCAACAAATTATAGACTGGTTTCCCTTACAAGTACCATAGCCAATTTTTTTTTATTTTTTTTTATATATATATATAATCAAAAATAGATGGACATAACATCTGTAGAACAAAATACTAAGCCCCAGACAGTTTGGACTCAGACAGGGAAGATCATGTGCCACAAATCTGATCTGTTTTTACTCAAAACTATTAGATATAATACAGGAAAGGGATGAATGGGCTGATTGTGCTTTACTAGATCTACAAAAAGCTTTTGATAAAGTGCCACATAGAAAACTATTAGGAAAACTGAAAACCATAGGAGGGGTACAAGGTAAACTACTAGAATGGATGGAGTATTTTTTTGCATGGATGAAAAATGAGAGTAGTATTCAGAGATAAGGTGATTAGTGGAGTTCCACAGGGATCAGTATTGGCTCCAATAATGTTTGCTATTTATGTGAATGACATGGACAAGGGTGTGGACAGTTACATAAGTTTTTTTGCTGATGACACTAAGTTGTTGAGAAAAGTGAGCAATGAAATAGACCTTTAGTCACTGCAGAGAGATCTGAACAAACTTTGGGAATGGAGTCAGAAGTGGGAACTGGACTTATAAAAAGAGGATATCAGGCCAATATAAAATCAGTGAAAAGGAAGTAAAGAACCTGGGATTTGAAAAAGACCTGGGAGTAATCACAAAGGACATGTCCCCTGATAAACAGATAAACAAAATTGTCAGAGAAACCTACAACTTGCTGAGATCAATAAAAGTGGCATTTACTTACTTTGGCGAAGAAATGGTGAGGAAAATACTAGTTACACTGATAAGGCCAAAACTGGAGTACACAGTGACACTATGGTCACCCAGTACCAAAAATAATATAAGGAAAATAGAGAGAATCTAAAGAGCAACTACAAAGATGGCCCCCACACTTTCACAACTGTTATACAGAGATTGTCAAAACTAGAGTTACTGACCCTGGGGGAAAAAAAAAGAAGAAGAAGAAGAGAAAGAGGAGACTTGTTGACCATCTATAGAATTATGAGAGGTATGGAAGTCCTTGACAGAGAAGACTTATTAAATTGGGATACGAGAATTACAAGATACATGGAAGGAAACTCAAAAAGGACAGTTATAGAAAAGACCTGAAAAAGAACAGTTTTCCCCACAGAGTGGTGGATGTATGGTACTGGATGAAATGATAGTGTGTGCAAAAACCACACACGAATTTAAGAACACTTTAGATACAGTGAGAAACAGAGACAGAACACTATGAGCATATCTCCCCTTCCCATAATATACAACTAGGTAAATACACTTAAGGGGGTACGCGACACCTGGAGGTCATTTTCTAAACTATTTAGAGTAAAGAGCTGAAACTTCTCAGGTAAATAGGTATCCATGTTGCCTACATTTTAGGCGAAACAGAATGATGTATGTACACATGTACATATGTACACATGTACACATGTACGTATACCAGTAGCGACATTTAAAAGTGCACAGCACCATAATACGTGGACCAATTTGTTTTATATTTTGGCTATGATTAGTCAGTAGGCACACCTAGGGCTGGTCATTGAGTAATTGAACAATTTCCTTTATACTTTTGCATACAGGCATTTCAATTTTAATGTCCGGCAAAAATCGTGAAAAATAATTTTTTTTTGGTCTTGTTTCCATTATTACTCTGAACTCTTTCATCCTATTCAAAATATTCGAACGATCGGCCCTAGCAGTTACTAAAAGTAATATTCCCTGTAAGTTTCATCTAAATCTGATGTATTTTAGATTTTTTATGATTAAAAAAAAGTAAAAAAATATCGAACGGAGATATGGCAACTTGAAATATAGATATATCTGTACCTTGCTTATAGTTTCACCAATTTGACTGATTTTTTCATGGCTTAATTCTTATTATATAATGAGTAAGTACAGTAAAAATCATCAACATATTTTAATTATAAGTACTTTAAATACTGAAAAACTAAAGTATAAGTATATCACAGTAGTGACGACGCACAGACGACACCATCATATAATTTGCTTTTTTGCACCTTTGGCAGTTTCTTCATATGAAACCTCACTGCTGGGGGTCTTCAGGGTATCTAAATCATTGGAAAGAGGTTTATTTTCCAGCAGTGGGCGCCTTCTCTTTCCTCATCAGATTCCCCTCACCAATCTATGTTGGTAGGGCACCCCCTCCAGCATCATATGATGTCCCTTCTTCTCTCTTCTTCCTGTATAGCCTTGATCTTTTTCCTCTTGCTTTCTTCTTTGGATTTAATCTTCCTCTTTGAATTGTTTAGTCTAATGTTGTCCTTTACCTCTGTCACTGTCACAGAGGTGCAGGTGAGGGCGGTGGTGGAGTGAGAGGTGGTGAGGTCTTGGCTAGTCATCTTTGACTGCTTGGCATCTTTAACTGCTGTTTTTTGTCATTGTGGATGTTCTTTTGTTCTTTTTGCTACCCATGATGACTGTACTAAAGAGTAATATGTACTAGCTAAAGTAATAGGTTGCAATGAGAGCTCATGAGACATGCGCACTTTTCCTTTCAGAGCTAGCCGGTAACTGACGCTTAGCTTCGCTCAAAGTTGGCAAAACTTCTCCCTCCACCTTCCTCCCTTCCCCTCCACCATCGTACTGGCCATTGAAGCACTGGGCGAGCGTAAATTCAATCAAATTTCAACGTTATTCGATGCGCCTGAAGGTCCTAAATGGCACGCCACTGTCTAGTGTGGGTTGCGCCTTTAACTCTGTCCCTTTAAACCTCACCAAGACCTTTAAATTGCGCGCGGCTGGAAATTTTTTTGTCGGGATTTATTTCTAAATGGTATACGAACATTTTGAACACAGTTTTGAAAAATGCCATATCTTGACCAAATTCACCCCCCCAGGTGTCGCATACCCCCTTAAAAGAAGAGAATGAGGAATTAAAGAGGAATAATAAAGACAATAAAGAGGCCATAGCTAAAGAAGCACAGGGTTGGAAAAAAATCCAAGAAAACAGTAAAGTTGCATTTACTGACATAATAAAACAGCAAATGAAAGAACAAACTGAAGACTTAGTTATTAAAGTGATGAGACAGAAGGAGAATATAGTAAGAGACTTAGCAGATAAAAAGAAATGTATAATTATATTAGGAATGGAACAGAAACCTAAATAGAACCACAAGAATCAATGAGGAAAAAGAAAAAGTAAGCAGTTTACTAGAATTAGTTCAGGAAGATGAACCTGAAATCATGAAACAAATTGAAGAGATGTATAGACTCGGAAAGTATAGTACAGATAAGACCAGACCAATTAAGATTAAATTCAGGTCTCAAACGACGGCAGAGAATATCTGAGCAAAAACAGGGAAACTAGCAGCAAGTGAACAATATAAAAAGAGAAATGAATAAAGAGGAATGAGAGGAGGAAAAAATGAAAAGACATGAAGCTAAGGGAAAAAAACGAGAACAGAACAGTCAGAAAAAGAGAAATTCTATTGGAGAGTAGTGAATATGAAAGTAAGGAAATACGACATACTAGAGAAAAACAAAAGGGAAACAGAGAATACAATGGAAGTGGCAGAAAACTAAAAGTGTCTTACACAAATATAGATGGATTAATAACAGGATTGAATGAGCTGAATGATTATCTGATGGAAAAAGAACCGGACATAATGGGAATTGTAGAAACGAAATTAAAAGATCCACTACCACCCAACATTGTAGGGCATGATGCATATAATTATTGGATTAGAAACAGAGAGACAAAACAAGGGGGTGGAGTTATGTTCCTGACTAAGAAGGATATAAACGTGAGGTTTTCACACATGGAAAGAATACAGTAGAGATAATTATGATCGAAGTGGAGGACAGGAATGGGAAGAGCAGAAAGTTTGTGATAAATTATGTGCCTCCAAAAACAGCCTCGTGGAAAGAGAGTGAACATAAAAGTATGTTAGAAGACACAAGGATAACATTAAATAAGATAATGGAAGATGGAGGAAGAATAGTTATGATGGGTGACTTTAATTGCAAATAATTCTGCTGGGAAGAGATGACAGTAAAGGGTGGAGACGGCTCATGGGGAAATATTCTACTTGAGATGATTATTGCCCATACAATGACACAGTGGATACAGGAGAACACTAGGTATAGAAATGAAGAAGAACCATTGAGACTAGATCTAATAATCACATCTGAACCTAGAATAGTGGAAAAGATTTAATATAAAACACCATTAAGTAAAAGTGACCACATATTGATTGAACTGGAACTAAATGAGGAAAAATACATGAAAAGAAATGAACAATATAGAAAAGGAAGAATGATGTATGAAAAAACAAACTTTGATAAAATAAGAGAATTCTTTCAACAAGAAAACTGGGAAGGAATATACAAAGAAGAAACAACAGTGGAAGAGAAATGGAATATTTTGACAAAAATTTTATAAAAAAAGGAGTGGAAAAGTATGTCCCAAGACAAAAACAAGAAAAAGAATATGTAAAGTGCTGGTACAACAAAAGTTGTAGGGAGTTAAAAGACAAAAGAGAAAAGCTTGGACCAAATGGAAGAAATACAAAAGATCTGAAAAATTGAAATTATATACTTGTTATAGAAATGAATATGTACAAGTGTGCAGAGAGGAAAAGAGAAAATATGAAAAAGATGTCATAGAAAAATGTAAAGATCAACCAAAATCATTTTACAGATTTGTAA
Organism: Oratosquilla oratoria; assembly: GCF_046742065.1. Classification (NCBI taxonomy): domain Eukaryota; kingdom Metazoa; phylum Arthropoda; class Malacostraca; order Stomatopoda; family Squillidae; genus Oratosquilla; species Oratosquilla oratoria. The sequence continues at coordinate 15,823,342 of NC_134815.1, forward strand.
ACAACAAACTGAAAAACAAACAAGATTTGGAGAAATTAAGACAAGGAGGAGTTGAATACAGAGAGGAAATAGAAATGGCAGAAATTATGAACAAGCATTTTAAATCAGTGTTTACAAGGGAGAACATACAACCTGAAGAGATTGAATGGAAAGAGAAAGTCCCCCCAATGAAAGAAATAGAATTAACAAAGAATGAAATCATGAAACACTTGAGTAATCTTGATGTCAGAAAATCGCATGGACCAGATGAAATAGCAAACTGGATTTTGAAAGAATGCAGGAATGAACTGGCAGACAAAATACATAGCATAATAAACAGTTCCTTGAAAGAAAGAAAAGTTCCAAAAGATTGGAAAAAAGCAAATATAGTACCTATATATAAAGGGGGAAATAAAGAAAACCCTACCAACTATAGACCAGTCTCTCTAACAAGTACAATAGCAAAAATTTGTGAAAGAATTGTCAAAAGTAGATGGCTAAAATATTTAGAAAAAAGCAACGTGCTAAATCCAAGGCAATTTGGATTCAGACAAGGACAATCATGCGTCACCAATTTAATATGTTTCTATTCAAGGCTAATAGATATAATACAAGAAAGAGATGGATGGGCTGATTGTGCATTTCTAGACCTAAAGAAAGCTTTTGACAAAGTACCACATAAGAAGTTGCATAAGAAATTAGAAACTGAAGGAGGAATACAGGGCAAACTGCTTAAATGGATGGAAGACTTTTTGCAAGAAAGAAAAATGAGAGTAGTGGTAAGAGACAAACACTCAGATTGGGATGAAGTGATAAGTGGTGTTCCACAAGGAACATTTTTGGCCCCAATAATGTTTGCTATATATATTAATGATATGGATGAAGAAATTGAAAGTTATATGAGCTTCTTTGCAGATGATGCAAAACTATTAAAAAAAAAGTGAACACGGAAGAAAATTGTGAATCACTGCAGAGTGATCCAAATAAAGTCTGGGAATGGAGTAAGAAGTGGGAGATGGAGTTCAATACTAAAAAGTGTAGTATAATGGAATTTGGAAAAAGCAAAAACAGAATAACAGGATCATATAAATTGGGAGAAGAAAGAATAAAAAAAAAGTTGAAAATGAGAAGGACCTGGGAGTCATTGTTATGAATAATATGTCACCTGAGAAACAAATAAATAAGATTTTTGGTGAAACTTATAATTCAATAAGAACAATCAAAGTGGCATTTACATACCTGGATGAAGAAATGGTGAAGAAAATACTAATCACTCTGATAAGACCAAGATTGGAATATGCAGCAACGATGTGGTCACCAAGTACAAAAAAATGTATAAAAAAAAAAATGAAAGAATACAAAGAGCAATTACAAAATTGGCACCAACACTCAAAACTATCATATGAAGAGAGACTAGCAAAACTTGAGCTACAGACACTAGAGCAAAGAAGAGAGAGAGGAGATTTGATAGCTATTTACAGAATCATGAAAGGCATAGAAATTATTGAGAGAAGACCTAATAAAATGGGATGATAGAAATACAAGAGGACACAGAGAGAAAATCAAGAAAGACAGCTATAGAAGAGATCTGAAAAAGAACAGCTTTCCTCAAAGAGTAATAGACAGTTGGAACAAGTTAGATGAAAAAGTAGTGTGTGCAAAAACAATACATGAATTTAAAAATAGTTTAGATAAAATGAGATATGAAGACGGGACACCACGAGCATAGCTCCCCTTCCCGTAAAATACAACTAGGTAAATACATAGACACAAAGAAATTTGTTGGGAGGACATGTCAGTGAAATTTGGAGAAGACTTGTGGGGTAATGTATTACTGGACATGACCATGGAATATACAATGACACAGTGGGTCAATGAAAACACCAGATACAGAAGTAATGAGGAACTGTCAAGACTGGATTTAATATTTACAACAGAACCTGAAATTGTGGATAAAATTGAATACAAGACACCACTTGGAAAGAGTGACCATATACAGACTGAACTAAAGGAAGAAATATATATGGAGAGAAATGAAAAAGTGTAGGAAAGGAAGATTGATGTACAACAAAAAGGACTTTGGAAAATTAAAGAAATTCTTTAAGAATGCAAATTGGGAAAAATTCCACATGGAAGAGACAAAAGTGGAAGAGAAATGGGAGATCTTGATGGATAATTATAATGAAGAAATGAATAGGCATATACCAAGACAGAAACAAGAGACAGTATATATTAAATGCTGGTTCAACAGAAGATGCAGTGAGGCAAAAGATAGAAGAGACCGAACTTGGAAAAGAAGGAGAAAAGAAAAAAAAATGAAAAATGGCAAATATATATAAACTATAGAAATTATTATATAAAAGTGCAAAGAGAGGAAAAAAGGAACTATGAAAAAGACATTATTGAAAAATGCAAAGAGCAACCCAAACTATTCTATAGATATGAGAATGGTAAACTTAAAAATAAACAGGAAATGGTGAAACTACGCCAAGGAAATACAGAATACACAGAAGATCTAGAGATGGCCAAAATCATGAATAATCATTTCAAGTCAGTTTTCACTAGTGTGAAGGTACAGAATTGGGATGAAGGAAGTGAAATACAATATCCCCTCATGAGCAAAATAATAATAGCACAAAAAGAAATAATGGAACATTTAACAAACCTTAATGTTAGGAAATTGCATGGTCTGGACAGAATTGCAAATTGGATTCTAAAAGAATGCAAAGAAGAACTAATGGATAAAATATATAACATAATAAGTTGCTCACTTAAAGAAGGAAAAATTCCAAAAGACTGGAAAAATGTCAACATTGTACCAGGAAGAACCAACTAAATATACACCAGACAAGCACTATAGTCAAAATTTGTGAGAAATTTATCAAGAATAAATGGGTAAAACACCTGGAAGAAAATAATATAATAAACCCACAATTTGGGTTCAGACAGGGAAGATCATGTACCACAAATTTAATCTGTTTTTACTCAAGACTAATAGATATAATACAAGAAAGGGATGGATGGGTTGATTGTGTATTCCTGGACTTATAAAAAGCTTTTGACAAAGTACCTCACAAAAAAAAAAAAAAAAAAAAAAAAAAAAAAATATATATATATATATATATATGTATATATATATATATATATATAGGGATACAAGGCAACCTGCTAAACTGGATGGAGGACTTCCTGAATGGTAGGAAGATGATAGTATTCAGAGAAAAATATTCAGGTTGGAAGGAGGTGATTAGTGGAGTTCCACAAGGATCTGTACTGGCTCCAATAATGTTTGCTATTTTTGTTAATGACATGAGTGATGTGGAATGTTACATGAGCTTCTTTGCAGACAACACTAAATTGTTGAGGAAAGTAAAAACCAAAAATGGATTGTGAATCACTACAGGAAGACCTGAATAAGGTTTGGAAGTGGAGTCAGAAATGGGAAGTAGACTTCCTGTAAAATATAACTGGGTAAATTCACAGCTTAGAAGGTGATATAGCCCAAGCTCAAACACTGCATGATTTCAAATCTAAATTTAATAACTGGAGGTCAAAGATGTAGATTAATTTGAGTCAAGGTATGTTAGAAAATTAGAGAATAGGAGACAGGACCTAACAAGCCTTGCTCCTTTCCTATATAGTACAATTAGGGAAATGCACACACACTCCCATGACCTCTTAAAGCCCTCTCACCTTTAATCAGGAAGAGATCTTCTGATTAAAGATGGGAGAGATTTACTAGGTCATGGAAGTAAATTAAGAAAGACCACATGTGTAAAGGATGAGAAAAAATAGTTTTCCATATAGAAGCATAAATATGTGGAATAGCTTAGGAGGTAATAAAGTCCAAGCTCAAACAATACATAATTTCAAATCTAAATATGATAATTGGAAATCAAGGATATAGATTAAGCTGGAACTGTACATGAATATAGATTAAGCTGGAGCTGTACATGAACTTGAATCAAGGTATGTTGGAAAATTAGGTAAATGCACACAATTTCTTTAGGAAAGTGAAGGGAGCAAAAACCAGGTTTAGAAGATATAAGGGAAGTGGTCGATCCCTTGGTTCAGGACCTGATGGGATGTCAAACTGGATACTTAAGGAATGTAGGGAACAACTAGCAGACAAGTTTCACTATTTTTTTTTTTCTCTCTCTTTTTTTGAAAGAAGGTGTTGTATTGCATGATTGGAAAAGGGTAAATGTAATACCGATTCACAAGTGAGGAAATAAGGAGACCACTAAATTATAGGGCAGTATCACTGACCAGCACAATAGTGAAATTATGTGAAAGGATTGTGAAAGATCAATGGACCAAATATCTTGAAGAGATGGACATTCTGACACAGTCAGTTTGGCTTCAGATCTGGAGGGTCTTGTGTGTTGAACATTTTAAGCTTTTACTTGAGAGTGATTCATGCGGTACAAGAATTAGAGGGGTGGGTGGACTGCTTGTACCTTTACCTAGAGAAGGCATTTGAGAATACCTCACAGTTGACTTGCGGAAATTGGAGCATGTTGGAGGACTGAGAGGCAAAATACTAGAATGGATGAGATATTTTTTGAAGGAAGGACACATGAGTATAGTAGTAAAGGATATCAAGATGGAGAGTAAGAATGAATGGAGTTCCACAAGGTTCAGTGCTTGCACCACTACTGTTTCTTGTCTTTGTCAATGACATGATGGAAGGTACAGCAAACTATGCCAACATGCTTGAAGATGATGCAAAAATCAAAATAAATAAAAAAGGAGGACAGTAGACTACTGCAAAAATATCTAGACACTATTTTTGCTTGGAGCCAGGAATGGGAAATGAAGTTGAATACAAAAAAATGCAAAGTACTAGAAATAGGCAATAATGGCAAAAGACCATCTTTAAACTATTCCTTTGAAAGTGAATACATTACAAAAGCAAAAGAGGAGAAAGATTTGTGAGTGTTGATAAAAGACAACCTATCACCTGACAGACATATCAGTAGGATTGTAGGAGAGACATACAGACTACTGCAAAAGATTAAATTGGCCTTTCACTATATTGATAAAGAGATGATGAAAAAACTTATGGAAACCCTGATCCATCCAAGACTGGAATACATCAGTAGTATAATTCCTACACAGAGTGAAGGATATAAACAAGATTGAGAGAATACAAAGGGCAGCAACCAAACTGGTCCCCAGCCGGCAGATAAGCCATATGAAGAAAGGTTAAAAGTAATTTGGGTCTGCCAATTTTGAAAGATCAAAGAGAAAGAGGTGATATGATTACAGTATTCAGGTCACTAAAGGGCATAGATTGCATTGATAGAAGAGATATGAATAAAGATGGAAGGGCTCTAATAGGTCATGTGTAAAGAATGTGAAGAAATATAGTTTTCCTTATAGATGCATAAATACATGAAATAGCTTAGAAGATGATCTAGCTGAAACTCAGTACACGAGTTCAGATCTAAATATGATAATTGAAAATCAAGGATATAGATTAAGCTGGAACTGTACTTGTATTTTAGGTGAGATGTTAAAAAAAATTGTGTTTTTTTTTAGGAATGCCTATTCCTATCCCCGTCCCATTTTTGTCACCTTTTATGACTCAAGTGGGAACATTTGGTGGCATCCTTTCTCCCCTACCATGGAACATGGAACATAAGGGAAGAAGAGCAGAAGAGTTTAAATGTGTTTGAGATTAAATGTCTGAGAAGTATGATAGGGGTTACTAGGCTAGATAGAGTGAGAAACAAGGAGGTGAAGAGGAGAGTGGGGGTGGAAAAGGAGTTGGGAGATAGGGTTGATGAAAGAGTATTGGGATGGTTTGAACACATGGAAAGAATGAGTGAAAAAAATATAGGTAAAAGAAGTGTGGATAGCAGAGGTAGAAGGAGTGAACATGAGGAGGCAACCAAGGATGAGATGGATGGATGAGGTGAAAGTGGCATTGGGAAAGAGGGAGATGTCTTTTGAGGAGGGAAGGGAGAATACAGAAGGTAGGGGTGAATGGAGAATGGTTGTGTATGGATGATATGGTGATGGATAGAAGGGAGTGGATGGGGATGGGGAGGTTAGGGAATATGAGTGAATGATATTTTGATGCAGCCCGAAGGGATTTCTCCCCGCCTTCTTTTTTTCTGCTTGAGGGGATAGAGAGGAGGGGTTGCCAATTAAATGGAGCAGCCTTGCTGTGGATGTGCTGTGTCATGCGCTGCATTGCTTCTGACCCAGGGCAGTAGGCAAGAAAAAGATAGAACAATAAATATATAACCCTGTTGCCCAAATATTACATATCCCCCAAATAGATAAAACAAACATAAAATATTTTATTCCATGGTCCAAGCATCCATTTATGGTCACCCCTGAGGGTCAAAGGTGGCTGCAGGCCCATGGCTGAAATATCCTTGGCCCAAACATCTGCTCACCGTTATCTGGGGACAATTGTCCTACTCCCAAAACAACAAAACCATGTTGTCAGTATATACAAGCTTATACCACAGTTAGATTATTTCACTGTACATACATTAAAAATATATATATGATATTATAATAATCCCAAGGTTGGGAATATAGTACAAAAGCTGAAATTTCACTTTGTATTTGCAATCCTTTGAAAGCCAAAAGGCCTATTATGGTGAGAACTGACCAAATAACCTATGTACCCAGAGATTGTGTTTTTAATTTTCTCATATTTCTACCATAGTCCCAGCCATTATATATAATTGTGGCCTTATTAGCCCATGCATGATTAGATGGATAACCGGATGTTTGGGTCATGGACATTTTGGGCATGGGCCTGCAACCTGAAACTTTTGGGCCACAGAATAAATTCATTTGTTTTTGGTTTAACTTTTTGGGGGATATATCATGTTTGGGCAATGGGGATTTTTTTGTTTTTTCTCCTGTCTTTTAGGGGATTAGTATAAGCCAGTGTCCATGTGACTTTTTCTGGCTTGTACTGACCCTCCTCAGTAATATATTTGAACAATTTCCTGTACTCAGCAGCTATGTTATCAGCAGATGCTGCCTTGACGTACAGATATGTGTTCTTAAAGTTTAATCGGCACTGAAATTTTTCAAACCAACCCTTGCTGGCAGTGAAGTTGGGTACCTTTTCTGGTGATTCGCTTGATGGTCCTTCTTGAGGGTCTTCAGGGGCATTGCTGTGGGCTTCATGGTTGTCATTGTCTTTTTTTTTTTTTTTCCAAACAGTGATCCAAAGACTCAGTACAAACTCCACTCTAACATTGACCTTATTGTGCTGAGTCATGAGCTGTTTTGTCATTTGGTTGAAAGAGGCAGATATGATTGTCCTTATATTTTTTCTCATTCTTCTCTATGTATTGTACATTCAATTTGTTCAGTCTGTAATGGCGTGCTGTAGCACTGTGACTTCACCCTTCTTTGAGCATATCCAGGAGTTTCACTTTCTCCTAAATGGTCAGGATCTTCTTCTGGTGCTTGGACTCACTACCAGAAGGCTTAGATTGCACAGTGCATTTGAGCACCTTTGGGCTTGACAAAAATAAAAAGTCCAAACAAAACACATTGAGAGCACTAAACAAAAGTCAACAAAAATACACATAGAACTGAACAATACAGGATGCTGCCCAATGCTCCGTCCCACATGGCAGGATGTTAGCAGCATCCAATCAATGCTCAAGAGAATGAAGAACTCTGAGTGGTTGCGTCTCCAATGTCGGCCAATAGTATGCCTTGTAAACAAAACTTGGGTCTTTCTGCTTTCAGACCACGTGTTTCATCCATGAGAATCTTTGTCTATGTGTGTAGCCAAAGTACTTCCTGTACAGTATTTTGACTTACAAATTGTTTGAATATTTATTATTTTATAGATTTAATATACTTATTTTTTCATTGTTATTTCAACATTAAAAAGCTGTGCAATCACCAAAAAAGTAAAATTGAAGGCTGTCACCATATTGCTGATTACTGTAATATAGCAAAATTTTCTATGATGAATAGTTATGTTCCACAAAAAAAAAAAAAAAAAAAAAAATGTGTAGTGCAGCTGTAGTGAGTGAACCACGATATAGTGAGGGATGACTGTATAGGTCTTTTCTTATGTCACCATCTTATAGTGATAGCAGGGAGGAGTAAACATTTTGGAAATAAAATTAGTGCTGATAAAGAAAGGTCTAGAGAGAGGTCCTGGACCTGGTCCAGACACAATGTGTCAACCCCTTAGGGCTGCACTTCTGGATGGAAGTGAAGGTGTCAATAAGCTTTCAAGACTAGTGACAAGGAATTTATTCTCTCTTAATGTTTGTATTATAGGACCATCATTTGCATATATCTATTGTTGGTACCAGCCAGAGTAAAACCTGTATAGGATAAGTTGCTATAAGCAGAAAGGTTAATCAATATAGTATTCATCTCTTTGCTTCAGTGACATCTGGAGCTAAATGAAATTATGGTATTATTTTGACTTCCATCTAATACCGATTTTATTCAATTTTAGATGTCACAATCTTCAGTATGTCAGTATAGGAAGAGGATTGAATAATAAATTATAATCATAGTGAATTGTGAAAAATTACATGTTACATTCAGACAGATATAGAGAAGTGCTGTGTATTAATGTGTGTATTACATCTTGTATATATATTATTAAAAAAAAATTTTATCTTCTTTTTACATGCAGCAAAGTAAGGTTCTACGATCCATAAGGCTACCAAGAGATTAAGGGAGATAAGTAATTTTAGTTCTTAATGAAGTGACATTTCCTCTTCATCTTTCCCAGTGGAAAATGGCTGTTACTTATATTTATACTGTATTTTTTTCTTTCAAAAGAAGTATGTACAAATATATGAATATGTAGATTTTTTATATATTTGAATGTGTGCATGTGTACACACACACATACAAACATACACACACACACACACATACCACAAACTTAAAATGCTTTTACTCGAGATTAATTGAGATAATACAAGAAAGAGATGGCTGGGCAGATTGTGCCTTCTTGGATTTGCAGAAGGCTTTTGACAAAGTACCACATGAAAAGTTAATAAGAAAAATTGAAATAATAGGAGGAATACAAGGTAAGCTACTGGAATGGATGAAGGATTTCTTAAATGGGAGAAAAATGAGAGTGGTACTTAAAATTCAAACTGGGAAGATGTGATAAGTGGCATCCCACAAGGCTCTGTTTTGGCTCCTTTAATGTTTGCCACATATATAAATGATATGGATAAGGGAGTGAAGTGTTACATGAACTTCTTTGTTGACGATGCCTAATTACTCAAGAGAGTAAGCACTGAAAAAGATTGCAGATCGCTACAAGAAGACCTGGACAAAATATGGGAATGGAGTCAGTGGTGTGAAATGAAATTTAACATTAAGAAATGTAGTATAATGGAATTTGGAAAAAGCAAAAATAGAATATTGGGTTGATATAAAATTAGCAACAAGGAAGTAAAAAAAAGTCGACTCAGAAAGGGACCTGGGAGTGATTATCTCAAGTGGCTTGACACCTGATAAACATGTCAATAAATTACTGTAGTTGGAGAAACTTTTAACTTGTTAAGATCAATGAAAGTGGCCTTTGACTACATGGATGAAGAAATGGTAAAGAAAATAGTGGTTCCACTAATAAGACCTAAACTAGAATATGCTGCAACACTAGCACAAAAAAACATAAGAAAATTAGAAAGAATTCAAAGAGTAGTGACAAAAATGGCACATACACTATCAAATTTGACATTCGAACAAAGATTGGAGAAATGACATCTATCAACACTGGAACAAAGAAGAGAAAGAGGTAATTTGTTGACCATTTATAGAATTATGAAAGGGATGGAAATTCTTGATAGAGACGACTTGTTAAAATGCGACAGAAGAGAAACAAGAGGACATAAAAAGAAGCTAAAGAAGGACAGTTTTTACAGAAGAGATTTGAAAAAGAATAGCTTCCCATATATAGTGGTCGATGTCTGGAACAAACTAAATGGAAAAACAGTGAGTGCCAAAACTATACAAGATTTTAAGAATAAACTGGATGCGGAGAGATATGAAAACGGGTCACTACAAGCATAGCTCTCATCCTGTAAAATACAACTAGGTAAATACTATTCAAGAATTTAAGAACAAACTTGATGCTGAAAGATACAAAGACAGGTCACCACAAGCATAGCTCCCTTCCCGTATAATACAACTAGGTAAATACACAATTTAGACACTGTGAGATACAATGATGGTACACAACTAAGTAAATACAACTAGGTAAATACACACAACTTGTGGTGCAGTTGGTAGAGTTCCCGGCTGCCACTATGGAGGTCCAGGTTCGTATCTCGCCGAGGGCTGAAATAATTTCAGTATCGCTGTGCTGCGGGTTATTACTCCATTTCTTGTGGGTGGGGAGTTGGGGGTGTGTGTGTGTATAGGGTCACAGCATTACCCATAGATCAGTCATATACAAGCTCTGAGCTCTCTTCTGGGAGGGAAATAGCTGTTAATCATGAATTCAACACAGTGATCCAAAGACCATGGTGAATCACACGCATGGTTTAACCTGGCAGATAAACCATATGAGGGAAGACTAAAAGCACTGGGTCTACCAACTTTGAATGGTCAAAGAGAAAGAAGTGATATGATTATAGTATTTAGGTCACTAAAGGAGATAGATTGCATTGACAGAAAATATCTCCTAATTAAAGATGGGAGGGTTTTAAGAGGTCATGAAAGTAAATTAAGAAAGACCATGTCTAAAGGATAAGAAGAAATATAATTTTTCATATAAATGCTCGTAGGTACAAAGTAAAGAGAAGGGAGGTCAAGCATAAGATAAAGGAGGCAAAGAGAAGAGCAGATGTGAAGTGGGGTAAGAGTATGACAGAAAATTTTAAAAGTAATAAAAAGATGTTTTAGAAAGAAATTAAAAAAGGAAGAGGAGGCGAATCAAGTAGAGAAGAAAAGGTAAAAGGTGCAGATGGAGAGATGATAATGGAAGAGAAGGCAGTAAGAGGAAGGTGGGCAGAATATTTTAGGGAGTTGCTAAATGTGAAGGAGGATAGGGAGGGGAAGGTAGTTGCACTGGGAAGCACTAAGAAAATGACTGTGATGAGTTAAGCAAATGGAGGAGAAATAGGGAGAGATGAAGTGAAAGCAGCTGTTAAGATAATGAGAGCAGGTAAGGCACATGGGTTGGATGGATGCCATGCAGAATGCCTGAAGAAAGGAGGTACAGTGATGGTGGACTGGCTGATGAGGTTATTTAATGTTTGTTTAAGATAGGGTAGAATGCCGGAGGACTGGAGGAGTGCCTGTATAGTTTCACTTTACAAGGTAAAGGGGGACAAGTGTGAGTGTAGTAGTTTCAGAGGGACAAGTGTGAGTGTAGTTGGGAAGGCTTATGGAAGGGTCTTGATTGAGGGGATTAGGAGAGGAACAGAGGGAGTAATTTGTGAGGAACAGTGTGGATTTAGGACAGGTAGGGGTTGTATAGAGCAGATTTTTGTGGTAAGACAGACATGTGAGAAAGCTATAGGAAAAGGTAAGGATGGTTTTTGGGCTTTTGTGGATTTGGAAAAGGCTTATGACAGGGTAGACAGGAAGGCACTGTGGGAGGTATTGCAGATATATGGGATAGGAGGAAAGCTGTTAAGAGCAGTCAAGAGTTTTTACAAGAGTAGTTGAGCTTGTGTTAGGATTAGAAATGGAGAGAGTGGTTTGAGACTTCATCAGGGATGTTTTATGTCACCCAGGCTATTCAATCTACACATGGATGTGGTGGTGCGAGAGGTAAATGCAAGGGTTGTGGGTCAGGGGTTGGAGATAGTTAAAGAAAATGGAGAAAAGTGGGAAATAAGCCAGTTGTATGCTGATGACACTGCACTTGTAGGAGGATCAGAGGAGGGATTGAGGAAGTTAGTGACAGAGCTTGAGAAGGTGTGTGAAAGAAGGAACCTGAAGATAAATGTGGGCAAAAGTAAGGTGATGAGATGTATAAGGGGAGAAAGTGGCAGCAGGCTGGAAGTGAGTATTAAGGGAGAGAGACTGGAGGAAGTGGATAGTTTTAGATACTTGGGTGCGAATGTGGCAGGAAAGGGAGGAGTGGTGGTGGAGGTAGAATGTAGATTGAGAGAAGGGAGTAAATGTCTTGGTGGATTAAAAAATTTAATGAGAAATAGACATCTGGGAATGGATGCTAAGAGGAGGTTATATGAAGGAGTGATTGTGCCGAAAGCACTCGTATGGGGCAGAAAAATGGAACATAAGAGAGAAGGAGTTTGAATGTGTTTGAGATAAAATGTCTGAGAAGTATGATAGGGGTTACTAGGCTAGATAGAGTGAGAAATGAGGAGGTGAGGAGAACAGGGGTGGAAAGGGAGTTGGGAGATAGGGTTGATGAAAGAGTATTAGGATGGTTTGGACACTTGGAAAGAATGAGTGAAGAAATATTAGTAAAAGAGGTGTGGAAGGCAGAGGTGGAAGGAGTGAACATGAGGGGACATCCTAGGATGAGATGGATGAATGGGGTAAAAGGGTCATTGGGTAAGAGGGGAATGTCTGTTGAGGAAGGACAGGAGAGGACAGAGGGTAGGGGTGAATGGAAAAGGGTTGTGTATGGTTGATACTGTGATACATGAGGTGAGTGGGTGGGGGATAGGGGGTGAAGGAGTATGTATGAGAAATAAATTAATGCAGTCTAAAGGGATTTCTCCCCTTCTTTTCTGTATGAGGGGACAGAGAGGAGGGGTCGCCGAATTAATGAAGCGGCCTTGCTGTGGAGATGCTGTGTCTTGTGACACTGCTTCTGACCCAGGGTAGTGGATGGGATGCAGGGATGACCTGTCATCCAGGAGGTGCCAAGATAAGAGGGTGGAGTGGAGTGGAGCATGTAGGGGATGGAATGGGTGGTTTCTATGCCTTTTTCTTTTTGGCTACCTCCCTTGTAAGGGGGAAAAAAGTATGTATGTTTATAGATGCATAAATATGTGGAATAGCTTAGGTGATTTAGCCCAAGCTCAAATATTACATGTGTTCAAATCTAAATATGATAATTGGAAACCAAGGATATAGATTAAGTTGGAACTGTACATGGATTTGAGTCTTGGTATATTAGAAAATTAGAGAATAAGAGACAGGACCCGATGAGCCTTGCTCCTTTCCTGTAAACTTCAGTTAGGTAAATACAAACTTACTCGTGGGAGACAGAACCCAACAAATGTTGCTCCTTTCCTGTAAACTACAATTAGGTAAATATAAATAGGTAAATACATATTTGCTGATGATGCAAAAATCATGAGAGAAAAATGAGGAGAATGGTAAACTATTGCAAAAAGATCTAGACACTTTTTGCATGGAGCCAAGAATGGGAAATGAAGTTCAATATAAAAAAAATGCAAAGTACTGGAAATGGGCAATAGTGGCAAAAGACCATCCGTAAACTATTCCTTGGGAAGTGAACCCATAACAAAAGCAAACGAGGAGAAAGACTTGGGAGTGTTGATAAAAGACAACCTGTGACCCGACAGACATATCAGCAGGATTGTAAGAGAGACATACGGACTACTGCAGAAGATTAAAGATGAGTTTCACTATATGGATGAAGAGATGATGAAAAAAAAACCTCTTGAAAACCCTGATATATCCAAGACTGGAATATGTGTCATTAGTATGGTCACCACTCAGAGTGAAGCAAGATCAAAAGAATACAAAGGACAGCAACCAAATATGTCCCCAGCCTGGCAAATAAACCATATGAGGAAAGACTAAAAGGACTGGGTTTGCCAACTTTGAAAGATTGAAGAGAAAGAGGTGATATGATTACAGTATTCAAGTCACTAAAGAGCATAGATTGGATTGAAAGAAGAGATCTCCTGATTTAAGATGAGGGCCTTTAAGAGGTCATGGGAACAAATGAAGAAAGACTACATGTCTAAAAGATGTGAAGAAATACATTTTCCATACAGATGTAGAAATACTTGGAATAGCTTAGGAGATATAGCCAATAGCTCAAACATTACATGAGTTCAGATCTAAATATAATAATTGGAAATCAAGGATGTAGATTAAGTTGGAACTGTACATGAATTTGAGGCTAGATATGATAAAAAAAACAAGTCAGAGAAAAGGAGATAGGACCCAGAGAGCATTGCTCCTTTTCTGTATAGTACAATTAGATAAATTAGGTAAATATACACACATATGATTTTTTTTTTTTATAATGATGACAGATTTTGAATGTTTCACACCCAAAAAGGTGAGTAAATCCATGGAAAAGCTCAATTGATGTAGTGCAGGGAATGAATTTGTGAGAAAAGATAAATTACAAGTTGGATACTCTCCATAGAGGTAAGTGAAATTCTAACAGAGTTGAAAAGATTTAGAATTTTAATTTCCTCCCATGAGGTTAGATTGCACAACCCTTGCAAAACTTGAACAAGAAAAGGGTATGAACCTGGCTCAGAAAGCAGAGATTAATAAATTAGGAGGGGAAAATAAAACTTTGATAAATGAAGGAAAAAATCTTATCAACACCATGGAGGAAAAAGAGGACTTGCCAACAACAAACGAGGACAGGAAAGATAAAGTAACCTTTAAAGAGACCATGAAGCAACAACAAGGAAGTGATAGCATAGAAGAAGGAATAGTCAGGGTTACAGAAAAAATAAGTAAATTAATAAAAAAAAAAAAGAGAGAGAGAGAGAGAGAATCTCTTGTCAGAGATGTAGTTAACAAGTCCAGGTACTCTTTGGTTGCCAAGAGCACATCACCTCATGGAAGTTACATAAGGAATAAGAAATGCAAATCTATCTATATACTAAGAGCCTTTTCCCCTTATAAGGAAGGTAGCCAAGTCAAAGGCATGTACCTAGTCCCACCCATTCCACTCCCATCCACCACACTTTCTCCCATCTCACCTTAGCTCCTTATGGATGATGGGTCATCCCAGTATCCTGCCCACTGCCCTAGGTCAGAAGTGATGCAGCAAGGCCACTTCGCTTAATCAGCTATCCCCCTCCCCCTCAGAAAAACAGAAGATGGGGAGAAATCCTTTGGGCTGAGTCAAAATATCATTCACACATAAGCACCCCATACCCCCACCATCCCCTGTCCCTCCCCTCCTTGCATGATAGTATCATCTATACACAAGCACTCTCCACTCATCCCTATATCCTGCCTTTTCTTTTCATTACTCAACAGACATTCCCTTTCACCCCATCCATCCATCTCGCCCTTGGTCTTCATGTCAAGTTCATACCTTCCACCTCTGCCTTCCATACCTTTTTACTAATCTTCTATCACACATTCTTTCCATATGTCCAAAACATCCCATATAATCTTTCATCAGCCATATCTGCTATCTCCTTTCCCACTCCCACTCTCCTCCTCACCGTGTTTCTCACTCTATTGAACTAGTAACCACTACAGACATTTCATCTCAAACACATTCAAACTTTTCCTCTCTGCCTCTCATAAATTCCAAGTCTCTGCCCATACAATACAGTTAGCACAATAACCCCTTCATACAATCTTCTCTGCATCCATTCCCAGGTACCTATTCCTCATAACACTTTTAATACCCCCCCCCCCAAGAAGAGATAGGGTAGAAGAAGGAATTGTGAATTTTATGAGAAAAAAAAAGAGAGAATCTTTTGTCAGAGATATAGTTGACAAGACTAGATGCATCAAACTCTTTGGCTGGTGAGAAGACCACATCACCTCATGGAAGTTATGCCAGGAACAGGAGATGCACAAAGTTAGGAAAATTATCTCTATGATTCTAGGGAAGGATTCAGATGTAACAGACAAGATTAATAACATAGGTTAGATCTGTACAAGAGGAATGGTGCATGTTCAGTGAAAATAAAATTCAAGTTGCAAGCCATGTCAAATGAAGTAATCAGCAAGTCTTGGAAGTTAGTGTTAAAGGAAAACATAAGAAATTTAGATTAGAAAATATATTAATGAACAGGAATGAGCAAAGATATGGAAGCTTTTAGAGGAAACCAAAACCAAAAAAGAAATGAGGGCAGAAGAAGAAAAACAGCTTTTTTTGAGAGAGAGAGAGAATTGTCAATCAAAATGTGTGGAAATTGTTAAAAAAAAAAAAGGAAGGCAGTATTGCAAAGGAAACGCTACAAGGAAACTGAAAGTAGTGTGTGCTAATGTTGATGGCTTACAATTGGCAAGTCAATAAATAACTAGAGTATAAATAAGCCTGATATTTTGTGTTTAGTGGAGACCAAATTCCTCAAAAATGTTATCTACAGTTGGGGAACAATAGATATGACTGGAGAAGAGACAGAGAAGATAAAATGGGTGAAAGGGTAATGTTTGTTGCGAGAAGTGACATGAAGGTGGACAAAGCAAATCTGAGTGAAGGTAAGGCTGAAGCAATCCATCTGAAAATCAGAATTAAAGAGTAGAGCAGAAGAGAATTCATGGTGGCATATTTCCCCCAAGATAAGAGCTTGGAATGAAGCTGAATATTAAGAAATTGTATTGGACATAATTCTTCTAAATAAAACTAATGAAGAAAGTAGTAATTCAGTCCTTAATGGAGGTTTTGATTGAAGTGAGGTCAAATGAAAATAATGGGAAACAAGTGGCAAAGCAGATTCCTGGGGAAATACCTTGTTAGTATAGCAATGGAGAATACAGTGACCCTGTGGGTAAAGGAAGTGACTTGGGTAAGAGATGATTTTCTCACAAGATTAAATCTGCTCCTAAATAAAGAGCTAGACACCTCAGCTCCTTTAATTACCTATGTCTCATAACAAAAAATGGCCATGCAACAATTGAATTTCAGATGGAGGATGAGGAAATAAGAGCCAAGGAATAAATCACACAGGCAAGGAAGAATCCATTTTAGGAAAACAAATTACTTAGGTTTGAAAATTTTCTTTAAAGAAGCAAACAGGGAAGAATTCATGAATACCACAGGAATAAGGAGGAAATGGGAAATCTTTTTTGACATTTACAACCTGGGAGTGAACAAACATGTGCAAAAGTGGAAGGAAGAAGCAGAAACAGGACTGGTTCAACAAAAGATGTGAGATGGCAAAAAAAGGGCCATGGATGTGGCTTGGGGGAATGGAGGAAGAGAAGAAGCAATAAAACAAAAGAAGCTTACAAAGTAGAAATGACTATACAGGAATATCTCACTATACAATTGAGTATAAAGTAGGTAAAACAAATATTGAGTGTACATGAAAGCCCCAGGCAAAAATTGAGGAGGGGGTTGACAAGGTCCATGAACACAACCCCCCTATTTACATGTAAAACCCACCTTGATATACAAATTTTCACATTGTGACCAGTCAGCTGGGAACACAACTCGGTTGTATAGTGAAGTATTCCTGTACAAGAATCACAGGAAGAAAGTAATTCTGAAAAAGGTGTAGTAGATAAATGCAAAGATGAACCAAAACTGTTTTACAGTTTCATAAATGGTAAATTGAAACACAGGGAAGTAATCACCAAACTAATTGTGGGTGGTGAGGTCTTTGAAGAGGCCTCAGTTCAGACAGAAATAATGATTGAAATTTTCCATACTTTTAAAAAAAAAGCATGAGCATAAGTTGGAGTACATGTAAGGTGTGCAAAGATGGTGTGTGAAACAAGGAGGGCGGGAAAAAAAATAGAAGGAAAGGTGGTGGTGGGATGAGGAAGCAAAGAAAGGTGTAGAAGAGAAGAAGCAGGCTCTCATAGATTGGCTACAAATTAGGACAAAAGAATCGTATGAGAGGTACAAAGTAAAGAGAAGGGAAGTTAAGCATAAGATAAAGGAAGCAAAGAGGAGAGCAGATGTGAAATGGGGTTATGACAGAACATTTTGAAAGTAATAAAAAGATGTTTTGGAAAGAAATTAAAAAAGGAAGAGGAGGCGAATCAAGTAGAGAAGAAAAGGTAAAAGGTGCAGATGGAGAGATGATAATGGAAGAGAAGGCAGTGAGAGGAAGGTGGGCAGAGTATTTTAGGGAGTTGCTAAATGTGAAGGAGGATAGGGAGGGAAGGTAGTTGTACTGGGAAGCGCTAAGAAAATGAGAGTGATGAGTGAGGAAAATGGAGGAGAAATAGGGAAAGATGAAGTAAAAGCAGCTGTTAAGATGATGAGAGCAGGTAAGGCACCTGGGTTGGATGGATGCCATGCAGAATGCCTGAAGAAAGGAGGTACAGTTATGGTGGACTGGCTGGTGAGGTTATTTAATGTTTGTTTAACCACTTCACTACGGGCCAAAATCTCCCGGGCAGCATTAGCTGCCAGACGTACGATGTTTCGAAATGATACTCGCATCATAAAAAATAGTCACCGCTTATATTGATTGTTCTCTCTTTCACCCGTGAATATTGATAACCATAGAAAATGTGATGAAGACAGTTTAGAGAGTATGTCATTATGCAGGGGCAACTACAATAAATATAATCAAGACCCCGATATGGCAGCCTTGCGTATCCACTTGCTCCTCATGCCGCCTACGTAGGCGGCACCGTATGAAGGGGTTAAGAGAGGGTAGAGTGCCGGAGGACTGGAGGAGTGCCTGTATAGTTCCACTTTACAAGGAAAAGGGGGACAAGTGTGAGTGTAGTAGTTTCAGAGGGATCAGCTTGTTGAGTGTAGTTGGGAAGGCTTATGGGAGGGTCTTGATTGAGAGGATTAGGAGAGGAACAGAGGGAGTAATTGGTGAGGAACAGTGTGGATTTAGGACAGGTAGGGGATGTGTAGATCAGATTTTTGTGGTAAGACAGATATGTGAGAAAGCTATAGTAGAAGGTAAGGATGTTTTTTGGGCTTTTATGGATTTGGAAAAGGCTTATGACAGGGTAGACAGGAAGGCACTGTGGGAGGTAATGCAGATATATGGGATAGGAGGAAAACTGTTAAGAGCAGTCAAGAGTTTTTACGAGAGTAGTAGAGCTTGTGTTAGGATTAGAAAAGGAGAGAGTGAATGGTTTGAGGTAAAGGTGGGACTTTGTCAGGGATGTGTTATGTTGCCCTGGCTGTTCAATCTATATATGGACAGGGTGGTGTGAGAGGTGTATGCAAGGGTAGGTCAGGGGTTGGAGATAGTTAAAGAAAATGGAGAAAAGTGGGAAATTAGCCAGTTGTTGTTTGCTGACGACACTACACTTGTAGCAGGATCAGAGGAGGGATTGAGGAAGTTAGTGACAGAGTTTAAGAAGGTGTGTGAAAGAAGGAAGCTGAAGATAAATGTGGGCAAAAGTAAGGTGATGAGATGTACAAGGGGAGAGAGTGATATTAGACTGGAAGTAAGCATTAAGGGAGAGAGACTGGAGGAAGTGGATAGTTTTTGATACTTGGGTGCAAATGTGACAGGAAAGGGAGGAGTGGGGGTGGAGGTAGAATGTAGATTGAGAGAAGGGAGTAAATGTCTTGGTGGATTAAGAAGCGTAATGAGAAATAGACATTTGGGAATGGATAGTAAAAGGAGGTTATACATTTACCTAGTTGTATTATATGGGAAGGGAGCTATGCTCATGGTGACCCATCTTTGTATCTTTCAGCATCAAGTTCATTCTTAAAATTGTGAATAGTATTTGCACACAGTTTTTTCATCAAAGTTATTCCATATATCCAGCATTCTGTGTGAAGGAGTGATTGTGCTGACACCACTGTACGAGGTAGAAACATGGAACATAAGAGAGGGAGAGAAGGAGTTTAGGATGAAATGTGCGAGAAGTAAGATAGGGGTTACTAGGCTAGAGTGAGAAATGAAAAGGTGAGGAGGAGAATAGGGGTGGAAAGGGAGTTGGGAGATAGGGTTGATGAAAGAGCATTAGGATGGTTTGGACACATGGAAAAAATGGGTGAAGAAAAATTAGTAAAAGAGATGTGGAAGGGAGAGGTGGAAGGAGTGAATATGAGGGGGTGTCCTAGGATGAGATGGATGGATGGGGTAAAAGGGGCATTACAAAAGAGAGGAATGTCTGTTGAGGAAGGACAGGAGAGGACAGAAGATAGGGGTGAATGGAGAAGGGTTGTGTATAGATGATGCTGTGATGTATGAGGGGGAGTGGGTGGGAGATGGGGGGTTGAGGAAGTATGTATGAGAAATAATTTGACACAGCCTGAAGGGATTTCTCCCCATCTTCTCCTTTTCTGCATGAGGGGACAGAGAGGGGGAGTTGCCGAATTAATGAAGCGGCCTTGCTTTGGATGTGCTGTGTCTTGTGACACTGCTTCTGACCCAGGGCAGTGGACAAGATGCAGGGATGACCCATCATCCAGGTGCCAAGATGAGAGGGAAGGAGGATGGTGGAGGGGAGTGGAATATGTAGGGGATGGATTTGGTGGGAGTGGTTTCTATGCCTTTTTCTTTTTGGCTACCCACTGTGTAAGGGGGGAAAAAGCCTTTCGTGTATGTATGTATGTACTAAAATGCTGACTACTTGCATTGATAAAATATTTTTGAAGGGAAAATATATGACAGTAGTAAAGGGTAAGATGTCAAGATGAAGAGCAGTAACAAGTGAAGTTCCACAATGTCCAGTGTTTGCACCAATGATCTTTCTTTTCTATGTCAATGACAAAATGTAAGGTACAACAAGCTATGCCAACATGTTTGCAGCTGATGTAAAAATCATAAGAGTGAAAAATAAGGAGAACCATAGACTACTGAAAAAAGATCTGGACACTGTTTTTGTATGGAGCCAAGAATGGGAAATGGATTTTAATACCAGAAAATGCAAAATACTGGAAATGAAGAATAGTGGCAAAATACCATCTTGAAACTATTCTTTGGGAAGTGAACCCATTACAAATGCAAAAGAGGTGAAAGATTTGGGAATGTTTATTAAAGACAACCTGTCACCTGACAGATACATCAGTAGGATTGTAGGAGAGATGCATGGACTTCTGAAAGTTATTAAAGTGGCTTTTCACTATGTGGATGAGGAAATGATGAAAAATATAAAAACTCTGATCTATCCAAGACTGGAATATGCTTCACTGGTATGATCACTACACATAGTGAAGGATATAAGCAAGTTTGAGAAAATACAAAGGCAGCAACCAAACTGGTCCCAGCCTGACAGATAAACTATATGAGGAAAGACTAAGCCCAGGGTCTGCCACCTTTGAAAGATTGAAGGGAAAGATGTGATATAATTACATGATTCAGGTCACTAAAGGGGATAAATTGCATTGACAGAAGAGATCTCTTGAGAAGGTCATGGAAACAAATTTAGAAAAGCCATATGTCTAAAGGATGTGAAGAAATACAGTTTTCCACATAGATACATAAATACTTGGAATAACTTAGGAGGTGATTTAGCCCAAGCTGGAATAATGCATGAATTCAATTCTAAATATGATAGCTGGAAATCAAGTATGTAGATTAAGTTGGAACTGTATGTGAATATGAGGTTATGTATGATAAATTGGAGAGTAGGAGATGGGACCCAACAAGAATTGCTCTTTTCTAGTATACTACAATTAATACAATTAGGTAAAACACCAGGATTCATATATTTGTATATATATTCATGTGTTTTATTCTTTCCATTTTTCCTGAATTGTTGATGATATATATGTTTAAATATATGTATTTTTTTAAAATGAATCATTAACTCTTATTGGAAACCATACAAGAGGTCATGTTTATGGTGTTACGTCAGATTTTGGAAATGCACCATGCATGTTTCAAGACAGTTATTATGCCAGATGTAAAATAAATTGAACATAAAGTGCTTTAGTGCACTAGAACAGTTTTATAGGGAATGTTTGATAGCTTCTTTGATTTTTTTTATGATATTTCTTTTAGAATTGGATTGTGTTTGAGAATGACTTATTCGATGTCTGAAGAATATACATATGGGTAGCGTAACCTCTTCTGTATTATGATGCCAGTCACATTTTGTTTTAGCAAACACAAAACAGTTTTATTTAGTTGGAAGAACAGACTCAAAATATCATGGAGTCTTGATCATTTGAGGCCCTGTTTTGCCCAAATTCTGCTACTCAGTTGAATAAAATAGATTAGTGGTGGTTAGAACTAAATTAGTGATTGGTATCACCATAGGCAAGGGGTTAATACCACAAACTGTGATGGAAGTTGTGAGATGATTAGAATTAAGGTGTGGTTGTTTCACATGGAGAAACTGTTTCCTTTGTTACCATTTTGTATCCTGCCAATCAAAAGATGTGTTGCAAAGCTAATATGCTTTCATAATCTGAAGTTGGACCAATGTGTGATGTATCTTATGAAACACAGAGCTTGTTGTTATTTAATAATTCTTGTTAAAGGAAGCCTCACATGAAATGATTCAGGTATTGTTGTAAATGAAAAAAAAAATTATCATCAATTGAGGCCAAAGTGTGATCTTAGATATTAATTTCATAATCTACCTTACTTTTCAAAGTTCCTCATCTATCTTACATGAGCAATTCATATTATCATGGTGAAAGTTGTGTGCATGTTATGATTGAAAAACTTGTCGCATAATCCAGTTGATATAATTTTAGCATTGACCCATGTCAAGTAGATATATCTGGACAGGATGCCTTTATTTCCATTTTTAAGTACTGTCAGTTCCTTGCACTTTAAATTTTTAAACAAATCCTATAAAAATTCAGTGCACCTTTCCAAACTCATTGTATAAAGAAGTTTCTTCTCAGTGGCATTCAAAATACCAAGCATTAGTCATATTGATTGAAAATGATTGTTAGTTGGTAAAATGCTTGGCTAGAATTTAATAATTTCATGTGTCACACCATAATACTATTATAAAAAAAAAAAAATGAATGTCACTCATTTGGTAGAGTTTGTGTCCATGTATATTACTATTTCTTCTGTATGACACAGGTAAAACTGCCTTTGTATGTGCATGTACACACACTTGGAAATATGCTATACAGTGACTCAAATCCATTTGAACACATGCACTTCAGATTGTTATATGTTCATGTATAAGATACTCATACAAACTTCTGCAATACCTTAGAGGATATAGCACAAGATGGAATCATACATGAATTTAAAATACGGTATGATAATTGGAGAATAAGAGACAGGAAACCACAAGAGTTGCTCTTTTCCTAAATTTAGGTCAGTACCATCAGTACATACACATACACACAAAACATGAATTCAAATGTAAATATGATGATTGGAAATCAAGGATATAAACCAAGTTGGAACTGTATGTGAATTTGAGGCTAGGTATGATAAATTGGAGAGTAGGAGATGGGACCCAACAAGTGTTGCTCCTTTCCTGTATACAGTACTACAATTAAGTAGGCACTCACACACACAAGAATAGATGGGTAAAAGACCTGGAAGACAACAATATAATAAACCCAAGACAATTTGGGTTCAGACAAGGAAGATTATGTACCACAAACTTAATATGTTTCTACTCAAGATTAATAGACACAGTGCAAGAAAGGAATGGATAGGCTGATTGTGCCTTCCTGGACTTACCAAAAGCTTTTGACAAAGATGAGAGTAGTGCTCAGAGAAAATATTCAGATTGGAAAGAGGTAATCAGTGGAGTACCGCAAGGATCTGTATTGGCTCCAATAATGTGTGCTATTTATGTGAATAGCATGAATGATGATGTGAAATGTTACATGAGCTTCTTTGCAGATGACACCAAACTGTTAAGGAAAGTAAAAACTGAAAAGGATTGAGAATCACTGCAGGAAGACCTGAATAAGGTATGGAACTGGAGTCAGAAATGGGAAGTACATACATATACCAAAGGCTTTTTCCCCTTACACAGGGGGTAACCAAAAAGAAAAAAGGCATAGAAACCACCCCCACCCATTCCATTTCCTATATATTCCACTCCCCTCCACCCTCCTCCCTCCCTCTTATCTTGGCACCTCTTGGATATTGGGTCATCCCTGCATCCTGTCCACTGCCCTGGGTCAGAAGTAGTGTCGTAAGACACAGCACATCCACGTGGACTTCAATATTAACAAGTGTAGCATAATGGAGTTTGGAAAAAGCAAAAATAGAATTTCAGGACAATATAAAATTGGAACCAAGGAGGTAAAGAAGGAGAGATCCGAAAAAGATTTGTGTGTAATTATCTCAAACAACTTGTCCTATGATAAACGGATAAACAAAATTGTTGGAAAATCCTACAACTTGCTAAGATCAATAAAAGTTGCATTTACATATATGGACGAAGAAATTATAAAGAAATATTGGTCACACTGATAAAGCCTAGACTAGAATATGCGGCGACATTGTGGTCACCCAGTACCAAAAAGAATATAAAGAAAATAGAAAGAATCCAGAGAGCAGCTACAAAAATAGCACCTGCACTTGCAAACTTATCATATGAGGAGAGATTGGCTAAACTGGAGTTACCGACTCTGGAGCAAAGAAGAGAGAGAGGTGATCTACTGACTATCTACAGAATCATGAAGGGCACAGAAATACTCAATAGAGAGTTGTTAAACTGGGACAAGAGAAGCACAAGAGGACATGGAAAGAAAATAAAAAAACAGCTACAGAAGAGATCTGAAGAAAAACAGTTTTCCACATAGAGTGGTGGACACTTGGAACAAACTGGACAGTGAAATAGTGTGCGCAAAAACTATTCATGAGTTTAAGAGCAAACTAGACACTGCGAGATACAAAGGCGGGACACCACAAGCATAGCTCCTCTTCCCGCAAAATACAACTAGGTAAATACATACACCCACACACTAATAAACCACTGAACAGTCAACAGTGTCAGCTAGTGCTCCGTAGGCTGCATCAAATAACACAAAATTTCTGAACAGTGCAAGGAGAGCAGGAGGCCTGGGTTGTATTGAGTGGGAAGGGGAACACTTGTGGTTGTCCAAAATGGTGTAGTGTAGCACTAATAGTGTCTGTTGAGAGAAAAAGGAAAGGAATCAAGGCAGAACAAGGGAAGATGATGATTAGTTTGAGCTAAATGATGACACAAACGCAGAGCCCTCTAGAGGAGCCAAACCGAAACTTAATGTAAACAGAGGCCTAGAAATGCCAAGGTGTCTTCTTAAGCTAGGTGACAATCCTTTTTCTGGATTCGGTAAGTACAAGAGAAGAAATTTGAGTCAAATTATTGACATTGAAAGGGAGGTGAATTTTATCAAAAGTTCATGTGATAAAGAATTCATGGAACTAAAGAAAGAGATTATGAATTTAAGAAGGGACTACCTCAAAGTAAACAAAGAGGTGTGTTATCTAAAGAAAAAGGATGCTGAATTAAATAATGAACTGAGTGAATTAAAAAAGAACTAATAGAGGTAAAATGTGAAAATGAAAAGATGAAAAACAGAGACACCACCAATAGTGAGAATATAAAAAAAAGAGGTACATTATCAAATACAGGCAATGTCTGAAAGAATTGAAGAAAACTTAGAGGAAAATTTGCAGAAGATTAAGAAATGGAAGGAAAACAGGGAAAGCAAAGAGATAGCTTTTAAAAAAAATAGTACAACAACAAATGCAGGAGAATACGAGGGACACAATTAGTCAAGTAATCAAAGAAAAAGCAAATTGGGTTAGAGATACAGCAGATAAAAAAAAGTGCATTGTATATGGACTACGGGAAAAACATGGCCTGGTTAGGTACTAGAGGGAAAAAAGCAGAAATAGAAAAAACAATTCTAAAAGAAGTACAAGATGGAGATCTAGAATTAGAAAAGGAAATAGAAGATGTGTACAGATTGTGACAATATTCACAAGAAAGAAATCAACCTCTAAAGATAAAATTAAGGTCACATATGATAGCAGAAGACATATTCACAAAATCAGGAAAGTTGGCAAAGAGTGAACACTTAAAAAATATATGGATAAAAAGAGAAATGAATGTTGAAGAAAAAGAAAGAGAAGACACTAAGAGATGAAACTAAAGAAAAGAACAGAGACTGAAAGAAAGAAGTTCTATTGGAGAGTCTTAGACATGAATGGTATACTCAGGTAAGGGAAATGAAAGGAACAGAAAACAAGATGGAGGAAAAAATTAAAAGTGACAGATTAATCACAGGATTAAGTGAACTAAATGATTACCTGTCGGAAGAAAAAACAGATATAATGGGAATTGTAGAGATGAAATTAAGAGGTCCACTACCATTTAGTGTTAGACATGGATTATATAATCATTGGATTAATAATAGAGATGAGAAATAGGGTGGAGGAGTCATGTTTTTGGCCAAAAAAAGCTTAAATGTGACAGGTTATTGATGGTAAAAACAGTGTGGAAATGATCATGATAAAAGTTGAAGATAGTGACATGAAAAGTAGAAAGTTTGTGGTGATTTAGCCCCCAAAAATGGGCTCTTGAAAAAGGAGCGAGCATTCATTAAATGAGATGCTGAAGGATGGAGGTAATCTGGTACTTGTGGGAGACTTTAACTACAAAGAAATCTGTTGTGAAGAGGTGACAGTGAAAGTTGGAGAGGATCTATGGGGAAATGTATTACATGACATGACTATAGAACATACAATGGCACAATGGGTAAAAGAAAATACCAGATATAGAAGTAATGAAGAACCATTGAGACTAGATTCAATATTTAAGACAGAACCTGAAATTGTCAATAAAATTGAATACAAGACACCATTTGAGTAGAGTGATCACATACTGATAGAGTTTGAACTGATGTATAACAAAATGGACTTTGGGAAACTCAAGAAATTCTTTCAAAATGCAAGTTGGGAAAAATTCTACAATGAAAAGACACAAATGGAAGAGAAATGGATGATTTTGATGGAGATCTATAATAAAGGGGTGGATAAATGTATACCAAGACATCAACAGGAAAAGGTATATATAAAGTGCTGGTTTAACAGAAGGTGCAGAGAGGCAAACGATAGAAGAGACAAAGCTTGGAATGGATGGAAAAAGATATATAAAAAAAAAAAAAAAAAAATGAAATGCAAATATACATCAACCAAAGGAATGAATATGTAAAAATGTACATAGTAGAAAAATGTAAAGACCAACCTAAGCTATACTATAGATATGTGAATGGTAAACTTAAAAATAAACAAGAAATGGTGAAACTATGTCATGGAAATATAGAGTACACAGAAGATTTAGAAATGGCTGAAGTCATGAACAATCACTTCAAGTTGGTTTTCACAAGAGAAAAAGAATAGCATTGGGATGAAGGGAGTGAAGTGCAATCGCCCCCATGAGTGAAATAGTACATACATACATATACCAAGGCCTCTTCCCCCTTCCAAGGGAGGCAGCCAAAAAGGGAAAGGCACAAAAACACTCCCACCCATTTCATCCCTAAATACACTCCACACCCCTCCCACCCTTCCTCTCATCTGAGCACCTCCAGGATGACGGGTCATCCCTGCACCCTGCCCACCGCCCTGGGTCAGAAGCAGTGTCGCAAGACACAGTACATCCACAGCGAGGCCGCTTCATTTAATCGGCGACCCCCCCCTCTCCGTCCCCCTTTGCATATAAGGCGAGGACGGGGAGAAATCCCTTCGGGCTGCGTCAAAATTTACTCACACATACTACCCCACCCCCCACTTCCCCGCCCATTCCTCCTCATGCAGTCACAACATCATCCATATACAACCATTCTCCACTCACCTCTGTCTTCCGTCCTCTCCCTTCCTTTCTCAACAGACATTCCCCTCTTCCCCAAAGCCCCCTTCACCCCATCCATCCACCTCATCCTAGGACGTCCCCTCATGTTCACTCCCTCCACATCTGCCTTCCATACCTCTTTTACTAGTCTTTCTTCACTCATTCTTTCCATGTGTCCAAACCATCCCAATATTCTTTCATCAACCCTATCTCCCAAATCCTTTTTCACCCCTGTTCTCCTCCTCACCTCCTCATTTCTCACTCTATCTAGCCTAGTAACCCCCACCATACTTCTCAGACATAGTAATAACACAAATAGTAATAACACAATAATAACACAAATAGTAATAACACAAAAAGAAATAATGGATCAGTTAACAAACCTTGATGTCAGGAACCTCCACCTTCCAGAAATCATCCTTGTTCAACAGGAATGCAACACTCATGTTTAGATGATCAACATATTTCGATGAAAACAATAAGCACTAAGACAGATATACTACCCCCTGATCATAAACCACCTTCTAGCAAAATACCTCAAGCAGAATCTGCAAATACTGATACTACTACAAGAATTCCACCCCATACAACAAATCCCTTCTCTGCGAATGAAACCTCAACCTCTGGGATAGCAGCCCAACATCCAGGGCCAGATGATCAACATACCTCAGCAAGAACACAAAACATTAAGGCAGATAACTTACCCCCTGATCATAAAAACATTCCATATAAAAAAGAGGGGCAACCCCCCAACCCTCCTCCATCTTCCAGTGTAGTGTCTCGAGCAGAATCACTACCGGACTCAATGGAGATTGAAACAAAAACAAAAGAACAAGAACACCCTCTCCATCAACTCCAAAGAAATGTAACCCTAGCAGATATATATTACAAGAAAAAGATAAAGGAGCAAAAGCCAAAACTACCAAAATAGCTACTGAAGAAAAACCACCATCTTCACAAAAAGCTCATAAAGACAAAAAACACTCAAAAACAACCTTGAATAAAGGACCTCCCCCCAGAAAATAGATACATTCACATCAATAATACAGTGGAACTGTCAGGGACTTAGAGCAAAGTATGAAGAGCTTAAAATCGTAATTTACAAATATTCTCCAGTAGGTGTATGCTTACAAGAAACAATGTTGGATGAACATACACCCTGTCCAAGAGAATATATATCCTTCAGAACTCCATATAATATAGAAACCGGAAGTCATGGAGGCATTGTTTATGTTCGAAGAGATATTCCCCATTTTCCAATTAGTATAAATACAACATTACAAGCAGTAGCAGTTCAAATACAATTAAAAAGAAAATACACCTTATGTTCTCTTTACCTGCCCCCAAACACCATGGTTACCAGGGAAGAAATAATAACTTTGATTAATCAACTCCCGCGACCTTTTCTCATTATGGGCGACCTTAATGGCAGACACCCACTATGGGGAGATGTTACTACAAACCAATAAGGGAAAATTATAGCTTCAATTATAGAATATAAAGATCTAGGACTTTTGAATACTGGGGAGCCCACCCATTACCATATTCAAACAAGTACTGTTTCTTGTCTAGATCTTACAATTTCTAGTCCCAACTGCACAATTGATTTCAGATGGAGACCAAATGATGACTGGCATAGCAGTGACCACACCCCGATAATAATTGAAACAAATGATGACCCACCAACTCAAAGATCACCAAAGTGGAGTATCGACAAAGCTGATTGGAATAAGTTTAAAGAACTAAGTGAAATTGAAGGCACTGCAAATGACTTTCCAACTCCAGAAGATGCTATTGACTTATTAAATGGAACTTTTCATACAGCAGGTATACACTCTATACCAAAAACTACAGGACTCTTTAAGCGATGCCCAGTTCCATGGTGGTCTGAAGAGCTCAGAATTTTACATCAAACTACAAGAACATCACTTACCCGTTACTGCAGACATCAAACAATTGAGAATATAATCATCTATAAACAATGCAGAGCTAGATTCCATAAAGCAATGAAAGCTGCCAGAAGACAATCATGGGCATCCTTTGGATCTACCATCAATAGTCGAACACCCATCCACAGTATTTGGGAAAAAATGAATAAGATAGCAGGGAAATTTACACCCAACCCTCCACCGGTGCTTAAAGTTAACAATACCCTTGTCATAGATTAAAAAAAAAGTTAGTAATATTTTGGCTGACCATTTTGCTCAAGTCTCACAAAAGACTGACAGTAGCCCAGGACACCAATACAGAGTAAAAGAACAACAACAACATTTAGATTTTTCAACAGACAAGACAGAATCATACAACATACCCCCTACAGAAAGAGAATTTGATACTGCCCTAAATAGAAGCAAAAATACAGCCCCTGGTCCAGATATGATCCCCTATGAAATGTTTAAACATACTACAAGGAATACTAAACTTTTTGTGATAAGTATTGTAAATAGATTGTGGCGGGAGCACAAATACCCAACCATATAGGAAACAGCTTTTGTATTATCTTTTCTAAAGCCAGGAAAAGACCCATATTCAGCTTCCAGTTACCGTCCTATTGCTTTAACCTGCTGTCTAGGCAAAATAATGGAGAAAATGGTAAATACAAGACTTGTCTGGTATCTCGAGCGTAATAATATTATATCACCATCACAATGTGGATTTAGAAAATTGCATTCTACAATAGATCTCCTAATGCAGCTGGAAACCTCCATATGTGAAGCATATGCCTCAAAGCAACATCATATAACTGTATTCTTTGATATAGAAAAGGCATATGACACTGCATGGAGACATGGAATTCTTAAGACCATTCATGATTGTGGTCTACAAGGAGAATTACCCCTATATATTAAAGCATTTTTATCCCATAGATATTTTAAAGTTAAAATTGGTAATACTCTATCAGATAAGAGATGCCGGGAAGAGGGTGTTCCACAAGGGAGTATATTTAGTGTAACACTTTTTGCTTTGGCAATAAATGGGGTAGCAAATATTATACCAGATAAAATATTAAGCACATTATATGTAGATGACCTCTCAATATCCTTCGCTGCTACCTATATGCCTGTAGCAGAAAGGAAGCTACAACTCGTTATCAACAAGATCGTCAACTGGGCAGAAAAACAAGGATTTAAAATATCTACCAGCAAAACAATAATCATGCACTTTTGCTGCATTAGAGGGATACACCCAGACCCAGACCTTTATCTATATGGCAATAGAATACCCTGTGTCAAAGAGACTAGATTCCTAGGTCTCATATTTGATAAAAAGCTTACTTGGATCCCCCATCTGAAACATATTAAAACCAAATGTCAAGAGGCTTTAAACATTTTAAAAGTTTTATCAAATACAAACTGGGGATCAGATAGACAGACAATATTAAGAATACATAAATCTCTGATAATTACCAAACTACAATATGGATGTGAAATTTATTCTTCTGCATCAACCAAACATCTAAAGATCCTAGATTCAGTACACCACAATGGCATACGTTTGGCAACAGGAGCTTTCAAATCTTCCCCCATCCCCAGTTTACTAATTGATGCTGGAGAGATTCCACTAGAACTATACCGACAGTCATCTATCATCCGGTATTGGTTTAGGACACAGAGACTCCCTGAATCAAGAGCATTTACTACAGCCAACAGAAATTATTTTAATAACTTTTATGAAAATCATCCAAGATATCCTTGACCAATTAGTTTTAGAATAAGAAAAATACTGGAGACTAAATATCACGAATCAGATCTGCCCGGTTAAATTACCAGTTACCCCAACATGGAAGTTACCCATAATTAAATTTTGTAGATATTTTAAAGGTTTTAAAAAAGATAAATCTGATGCAGAAATTAAAGGACAGTTTTTAGAACATATTACTGAACATTTGGGTTCCACATTCGTTTTCACGGATGGCTCAAAAACAGATGCTAGCGTCGGATATGGAGTTTTTAGCGATAATTTTAGCTGCAGAGGAGCACTACCAATTGCAGCATCAAATTTTACAGCAGAGCTATATGGAATTTTAACCGCTTTAGAACACATTATAACTCTCCAGACATCCAACTTCATAATCTATTGTGATTCAAAATGTGCATTACAGGCAATAGAAATCTTCAATGGCGATAATCCTCTAACAATGAAAATCTCACAGTGGGTGTTTCTGCTACAATGTAGAGGGATCACTATATCATTTTGCTGGGTTCCAGCACATGTACATATATATGGAAATGAAAAAGCTGACCAACTAGCAAAGTCAGCAGCAGCCAGTCTGATCCCTAAACGGTGCGCAATACCATATAGAGATATCCTTCCTAGCATCACGAATATTATCCATAAGTTGTGGAAACAACAGTGGAATGAAGTGGGACATAACAAAATGAAAGAGATCACCACAAATATACCACTTGGAAATATGAAGTTATGCCAAGGAAATGGGAAGTAATTATATGTCTCCACATAGGACATTCAAGGCTGACCCATGGATATCTCATGAGTGGTGAAAATCAACCATACTGTGAAGATTGCTTAATCCCCATGACTATCAAACATTTGCTGGTTGAATGCCCTACGAGAGCGTCACTTCCCAAATAAGAAAGAGAGAGATGGTAACTATAATTTGGCCAAGATATTGGGAAAAGAACTGCAGTATAATTATGAGGGAGTCATTAAATTCTTAAAAGAAGTTAACCTACTTGACCAAATTTAGTAACAAATACAAATTAATATTGAAATATAATCCTCCCACTCTCATTTCATTGGATATACTCCTACATATATATATATTCACTCAATCTTCTCAATTTTTCCTGACCAATACTAAGGGCCTAGTTAGACTCTTTGGACTGGTTGGTCCTAAAATGTGTAATAACAATAGTAATTAAAACCAAATAGCTTTTAACTCTATTCAGATCTTAACATAATTTAACACCATATATATATAACCATTACACTATTTGATAACTAATACTTGATACTGAATATAGATTTATTAATATTTACCTTCATCTATACATAGTAAATCACTATTATTATTATCTATACCCAAAATTGAATCTTAGAATTTAACAATTCGGCGTCTATGACCTCTGCAGTTACGACGCCAGATAACCTTTAATCAATCAATCAATTGATGTCAAGAAATCACATGGCCCAGACGGGATTGCAAATTGGATACTGAAAGAATGTAACGAAGAATGAATGGACAAAATATATAATACCGTATTTTCCGGCTTATAGTGTGCGACTTTTTTCCGTTGGAAGGGCCTAAAAAGGGGGGGTACGCGTCATCCGGCGGTGCGCATTATCTACGGCCTACGATAAAAATTCTGCGGCTGTGTGTGTAATTTTTTTCACAACAACGTGACGATGTTGGCCGTCACAAAGTCGGGACGGCACACTTCTCCGTGACGTTCCATGAGAACAAGAAGAACAGCCATGGTGACATGAAAGAATACGCCAGCATGGGCTATATAAATATTTGGTATAGGTAGGTATCTATCGAATCTTATTTTTCATGTTTAAATAGGCCTAAACACCATGAAACATGATCAATATTCATGATATTTGCCCATGTTCACAGCATCCTAGTTTGAATTTTTATGTTGGCTTTGTTGCTTCACTTTAGGTATGGTTGCGGCCGTTCATAGACTCGTGTCAAACACCTGACTACAACACCCTCTTTCGGGAGTTATATTAACTAAACGTCACCTCGATGAGAGACTGTCCTATTTCACCACTGTTATTGCAGGTTCAAAGCTAAAATGAAACAGTCTGTAGTTTGTTTCAGTATTAAATGAAAAATGGTAAAGACGAATTATTTCCTCAAGATATAAAATGAACATTTTCTGTAAAAATCCCGAAATTTTTCTGTATATTACTTTCAATAAACTTTTTTTAGATCATATTTCCTACAAACTATTTAAGCTACAAAGTAATAAGGGACCAACGCACAACATGAGTTATATACCGGTACATGTAGTTCCGACTTTTTCTTAGTTGTGTCCTGATTGATGCCTAAACTGACACTTAATTTAGTAACAAATCAACAGATTTCCCAGCGGTGGCTCTAGCCAATGAAAAGTACCTCTCCATGTAACCTTGTTCACATGATACTAAGTAATTAATCGCCGTTATTTCAACAGTTTATTTTTACTAACATTAATTATCGTAGTCTATGCAAATATTTGGGATCCGTAAAACAGCACTGGTACCAACATCATGAACGTTGGCTGTTTTAGCTCACCCGGAATATGCTAGATCAGGGCCGAGATTGACAGTTCTATTGCCAATCTAGCCTACACTAAACACCCTCTTGCGAGAGTTTGTTAAACTAAACGTCACTTCAGTAAAGACACTTATGAACCGAAACATAGTTTGTTGCTGCATGGCGATAAAAACTTGTACACGGTGATAAAAACTTGTAAGATGAATTATTCCCTCAGGATAGTAAATTACAATTTTTCTGTAAAAATTCGAAATTTTTCATGTACATTTTGTATTCAATAAACTTTTCATGGCTCAAATTTCCCACAAAACAATGGACCAACGCAAGCAGGAGTCGCATACATGCAGTTCACGAGCTTTAGCCACCAGTGACTTTTCCTGGCATGCACGTTATACGTCGGTGCGCGCTATCTGTGTACTGAGATAACAAAGTGCATGGGTGCGCATTTTAAGCCGGAAAATACGGTAAGTTGCTCACTCAAAGAAAGAATAATACCAAAGGACTGGGAAAATGCCAATATCATACCAGTATATAAAGGAGGAAACAAAGAAGACCCGACATATTACAGACTGGTTTCCCTTACAAGCACTGTAGCCAAAATTTCTGACAAAGTTATTAAGAATGGATAAAATATCTGGAAGAAAACAATATAATAAACCTGAGACAATTTGGTTTTAGATGGGGAAGATCACATACCACAAATTTAATCTGTTTCTACTCAAGACTAATACATATAATACAAGTAAGGGATGGATGGGCTGATTGTGTCTTCCTAGATTTAGAAAAAGCCTTCGACACAGTACCACATGAAAGATTATTAAAAAAGAATGGAAAACATAGGAGTGATACAAGGTAAACTACTAAACTGGATGAAGGATTTCTTGCATGTAAGGAAAATGAGGGTATTGCTGAGAGAAAATAGTTCAACTGGGAGGAGGTGATTAGTGGAGTTCCACAGGAATCAGTATTGGCTTTAATAATATTTGCTATTTATGTGAATGACATGGATGAAGATTTGGAATGTTACATGAGTATCTTTGCAGATGATGCAAAATTGCTGAGGAAAATGACTACTGAAACAGATTATGAATCACTACAGAGAGAACTGAACAAGGTTTGGAAATGGAGTCAGAAGTGAGAAGTAGATTTCATCATCAAAAATGTAGCATAATGGAATTTGGAAAAAGTAAAAAAAAGAATATCAGCTATCAGCAATATAAAATCAGAACAAAAGAAGTAAAGAAAGTGGGATCTGAAAAAGACCTGGGAAGAAACATCACAAAGGACATAAACAAAATTGTCAGAGAAACCTACAACTTGCTAAGATCAATAAAGGTGGCTTTTACTTACATGGATGAAGAAATGGTAAAGAAAATATGTCACATTGATAAGGCCAAAATTGGAATATGCAGCAACACATGGTCACCCAGTACCAAAAAGAATAAAAAGAAAATTGAGAATCCAAAGAGCAACTATAAAGATGGCCCCAGGATTTTCAAAACTGCCATATGGAGAGAGATTATCAAAACTAGAACTACCAACTCTGGAGGATGTATGGAACAAACTAGACAAAACAATAGTGTATACAAAAACCATATACAAATTTAAGAGTAATTTAGACACTACGAGATACAGGACACCATGAGCATAATTCCCCTTCCCGTTAGATATAACTAGGTACATCTAGGTAAATAACAAGGAAAGGAAATGAAAGAAACAAAGAAAGAGATGGAAAATGCAGAAAATTAAAAGTGGCTTATACTAATATAAACAGATTAATTTCAGGATTAATTGAACTTAATGATTATTTGTCAGAAGCAAAGCCAGACATATTGGGAATTGTAGAGACAAAATTTAGGAGTTAACTATCACCAAACAGTGTTGGAAATAGATTATATAATCACTGGCTTAGAAATAGAGAGGAAAAACATGGTGGAGGAGTCGTGTTCTTGGCTAAGAAAAATTTAAATGTGATGAAGGTTACAAATGGAGGAAACAGTGTGGAAATGATCATGAGAAGAGTTGAAGATAATTACATGAAAAAGAGAGTGTTTGTGGTGATTTATGTGTCCCAAAAAATGGGTTCTTGGAGAGAGAGGGAGATTACTCTAAAATGTTAGAAGATACAAGGATTTCATTAAATGGAGTACTGGAGTACTGAAAGATGGAGGAAACATGGTACTTATGGGAGATTTTAACTGCAAAGAAATATGTTAGGAGATGACAGTGAAAGATGGAGAGGAATTATGGGGAAATGTATTACTTGACATGACTATGGAATATACAATGACACAGTGGGTAAAGGAAAATACCAGATATAGACATAATGAAGTACCATTGGAACTAGATTTATTCTCTACATCAGAACCTGAAATTGTGGATAAAATTGAATACAAGACACCAGTTGGAACAATGACCATATATTACTTGAGCTAAAACTAAAGGAAGAAATACATATGAAGAGAAATTAAAAATACAGAAAAGAGAGAATAGTATATAGTAAGACAGACTTTGTGAAACTTAAGAAATCTTTTCAAGAAGCGAGTTGGAAAAAATTCTACAAGAGACATGAGTGGAAGGAAAATGGAAGATTTTGATGTAAACCTATAATGAAGGGGTGGATAAATATGTACCAAGATAAAAATGGGAAAAGGTGTATATTAAGTGCTGGTTTGATAGAAGGTGCAGTGAGGCTAAAGAAAGAAGATATAAAGTTTGGAAAATATGGTGGGGGGGAAAAGAGAAAAATCCTAGAAAGTGGCAAATATATATCAGTGGAAAAATGATTATGTAAAAATATGCAGGGAAGAAAAAAGAAATTTTGAAAAAGACATAATAGAGAAATGTAAGGATTAACCAAAACTGTTCTATAGATATGTGAATGGCAAATTGAAAAACAAGCAAGAAATAAAAAAAACTATGCCAAGGGAACATGGAATACATAGAAGTTATAGAAGTGGCTGAGGTCACGAGTAAACATTTCAAATCTGTTTTCATTGGAGAAAAGGTGCACTGGGATAAAGGGCTAGAAGTGAGATCACCCCCTACAGAGGAAATAATAGCAATACGAGCTGAAATAATGGACCAAATAACAAGTCTTGATGTCAGGAAATCATACGGCCCAGATGGAATTGCAAACTGGATACTAAAGGAGTGTGAAGAAGAACTGGTAGGCAAAATATTTAATATGATAAGATGCTCACTTAAAGAAGGAAAAATACCAGAAGACTAGGAAAAGGCCAACATCATACCAATATATAAAGGATGAAACAAGGAAGACCCAACAAATTACAGACCAGTTTCCATTACAAGTACTGTAGCCAAAGTTTGTGAAGAAGTTATCAAAAACAGATGGATAAAACGTGGAAGAGAACAACATACTAAACCCAAGACAGTTTGGATTCAGACAGGGAAGATCATGTGCCACAAATTTGATCTGTTTTTACTCAAGGCTATTAGATATAGTACAGGAAAGGGATGGATGGGCTGATTGTGCTTTCCTAGACATACAAAAAGCTTTTGATAAAGTACCACATAGAAAACTATTAAGAAAACTGAAAACCATAGGAGGGGTACAAGGTTAACTACTAGAATGGATGGAGGATTTCTTGCATGGAAGAAAAATGAGAGTGGTGCTCAGAGAAAAAGGTTCTACTTGGGAAGAGGTGATTAGTGGAGATCCACAGGGATCAGTACTGGCTCCTATAATGTTTGCTATTTATGTGAATGATATGGATGAGGGTGTGGAGAGTTATGTGAGCCTCTTTGCTGATGACGCAAAGTTGTTAAGAAAAGTGAGTACTGAAATTGACTGTGAGTGCTGTAGAGAGATCTGAACAAAATCTGGGAATGGAGTCAGAAGTGGGAAGTGGACTTCAAACTTTAAGAAATGTATAGTGGAATTTAGAAAAAGTAAAAACAGGATATCAGGACAATATAAAATCGGTGAAAAGGAAATAAAGAAAGTGGGTTTTGAAAAAGATCTGAGAGTAATCATCACAAAGGACATACCCCCTGATAAACAGATAAACAAAATTGTTGGAGAAACCTACAACTTGCTGAGAGCAATAAAGGTGGCATCTACTTAATTGGATGAAGATATGGTGAAGAAAATACTAGTTACACTAATAAGGCCAAGACTGGAGTATGCAGCAACACTATGGTCACCCAGCACCAAAAAGAATATAAGAAAAATTGAGAGAATCCAGAGAGCAACTACGAAGATGGCCCCCACACTTTCAGAACTGTCATACAAAGAGAGATTGACAAAACTAGAGTTACTGACCCTGAAACAAAGAGGAGACTTGTTGACCATCTATAGAATCATGAAGGGTATAGAAGTCCTTGATAGAGAAGACTTACTAAATTGTGATATGAGAAATACAAAGAGGGCTTAGAAGGAAGCTAAAAAAGGACAGTTATAGAAGATACCTGAAAAATAAACAGTTTTCCCCACAGAGTGGTGGATGTATGGAACAAACTGGACAAAATGATAGTGTGTGCAAAAACCATACACAAATTTACAAACAATTTAGGCACTGTGAGATACAGACGGGACACCACGAGCAAAGCTCCCCTTCCCATAAGATTCAACTAGGAAATACACACACGTACACACACAGAGAGTATCTTTTGTCAGGGACTGAAAAATTGTTGAAGGAAAAACAGGATCTACCTTCCACTAACATTAACCTCATTATTCCAAGTAACAACAACTAGTCCTCCAGGGATGATGAGTGACAGTAGGGGCAGAAGATGGTGATCTCTGTAATCCCATAGTCACAACCCATACGGCAGGCAGTGTAGACCAGTGGTCGCCCTGTGCAAGGATGGGGAGTAGCATAACTCAGCAGTAGCCTACATGACTGAGCAGCCTGCACAACTGAACAGTCCTATTCAAGATCAGTTCTGCTCACCACATAGGGAAGGGGCTAGAAAATGTGCAGTAAACATACCTGCCCTGAACATAACCAGGCTGGGGAACTGACCCCAGCAAGGTTCCCCAATATGTGGTATGAATAATCATAATAACCAAACAACAAAAACAGGAACTTGACAGCCCTCCCAAAACCAAAGTCCATCTATTGAGCCCCTGCCCCATTCACACCCTGCAACACTTGTCTGTGAGTAAAGCAAAGAGGCATCCCCCTCCCTCCAACATTCTACATTGGTAACAACAGGGTAAGTATCCACCCTCCCCACAGAGGGTAATAATCAGTGCCATTGGCATTATCAGTAGATTCAAACACCATAATCATTAACTACAACCCTAATCCCACTAAGAGCTATTGCATTCCTGAACCTGTTATCAGTCAATCTGTTGTCCTTGGCCTCTCATTCAAGACACCCATTGCCTCCAGGAAACCATCAACAGCCATCAGTCAGGTCCAACAAGTCACTTAGAGAAGAGATATTGTGTTGTTGTCTGGGGGATTGTAAGTGTGGGGTATAGTAGTATGAGATGGTCTGTGTCTCCTGTGGGGCAGTTTGAATTTGTGGCCAGGCCTATTCTGTGTTGGTTCTTAATGTCGGGTGGTGTCCCATGTAGCCATGCTAGTGTGGTTCATATCTGGTGTGGGAGGGTTTTCTCTGTGAGGCTTATATCTGGGGATTGAAATTGGAGTATTGTGTTTGGTGGTCTTTCTGGAAGGGCTTCTTTAGTTATATGGGTGTGGGTGTTATGTATTTTGGTTGGTAGGTTGTGGTAGATCTTTGAGTATTATGCAAAATGTTTACAAAGGTTTATAAAGAAAGAGCATACTGACAGGAGACCTTTTGCTCAATAATTAAGTTGGATGGTAAGTTTAGTATATATAATATATATTATTTTCTTTTCTTTTTGAGGGTGGGGCTTTCTGTTGGTGGTGCTTATGCCATGTAGTGCAAAGGGTGTGTATTTTTTAAGGTTCTGGTGTAGAATTGTGTTCCTATCATTTTCATGTGATCTATTGAAAGGATTTTGGTTTCTATATGGAGGTATCCTATAGGGGTGGTTTTTATGCATCCTGTTATTACTTTCAGAGTTCCACACCATTCTGCAGTGTTTGTAAATTATTAAGAATATGTACAGGGTGCGAGTGCTATTTGAGGACATTTTTAGTATGTTAAGTAAACAGCAATATCTTAGCAAACAATGTATATATTTAACTCAAATTGAGATAAATATCCTTCATGATACTTCTTTATCTAATTATTTTATGAAACCACCTTTGGCTTCAATGACTGCTTCTATTCGGGCTCGAAACCGTCCACAAGCTGCAATTAAGTGGTCCCTATTCATTTTGGATATCACCTGGACAATGGTGGATTTCAGTGCAGCTATGGTACTATGAGGATGTCAATTAGTCTCCCTTTCAATGACGCTCCACATGTAATAGTCCATAGGATTTAAATCTGGCGAGTTAGGGGGCCACACTTTGGGGGTGATATGATCGTAAAAATTCTCCTGGGTTACAATGGCTTTGTGAGAAGGTGCAGAGTCTTGTTGAAAGACATATGGCCTTTCATTGCACACTTTATTTATCCAGGGCTTAACAACCGTTTTAAGAACATTAATGTATCCAGCAGCATTGACCCTAAGACCTTGTGGGAAAATGTAGGGTGGCATGACATGACCCTCACTGCTCACAACTCCTAAAACCATCACAGTAGGATCACCCTGGGTACTTCAGAAGGAGATGCACATAGCCACCTGTCATTCAGTCTGTTTTCTGATCTTGGTAAAAAAAAAAATTCGTCAGAGAAAAACCAAACCATGCCATGTTCGTGGGGATTTTTCACTTTGTTCAGCAACCGTTTTGAACCCATGAGACAGTTTTCCTGTGTCTTTGGCAATATGAATTGGCCTTTCCTCATTACATATGACTTATATCGAATATCATGATGTACCACAGTTCTGATAGTCCACTCTGATACCTGGAGTTCTTTGGCGATGGACCTCATTGATCTTCCAGGGTTCTCAAAGATGTTTTGAACATTCCTTATAAATTCTGGTGTTCTCATGGTATCAGAGCGCTGTGAATGCTTTTTTCTTTTTGCTACAGGGGAAACATTGCCATCACATCCCTCTAGCTCTAACCGAACCTTATGAACAAATGATCTGGCAACATGTAAAAAGTTACTGATTTTTAAATCACTATGTTTTGCAGCTAAAGCAACAATGACTGCATGTCTTTTCATTTCTTGGGTTAACATCTTCCTCTGACTAAGTTATCTGAAATAAAAAAAAAATATATTATAAATGATTTGAGTGTGTAGTGAACTTAAAACAATATGTCCTCAAATAGCACTCGCACCCTGTATATATACAGTATATATATATATATATATATTTATGTATTTTTTATTTTGCATATTTTTTTTATTTATTTAATTTTTTTACTTATTTATATTTATTTATTTATTGTGACTTTCTGTTGGTGGTGCTTGTGAGATGTATTCACCTAGTTATATTTACCTAGTTATATTTTGCGGGAAGAGAGCTATGCTCGTAGTGACCTGATACTATATCTTTCTGCATCCAGTTTTTTCTTAAAGTCATATATAGTTTTAGCATTGTTTCCTCATGCAGTTTGTTCCAGATATCTATCACCCTTTGTGGAAAGCTATTCTTTTTCAGATCTCTTTTGTAGCTTTCTTAAGTTTCTTCTAGTATCCTCTTGTATTTCTTGTCCCATTTTATTAGGTTATCCCTATCAAGAATTTCCAATCCTCTCATAATTCTGTAAATGGTTAGCAAATCATCTCTTTCTCCTCTTTGTTCCAGGGTTGGTACAAAGAAGAGAAAGAGGTGATTTGCTAACTATTTATGTAGTATGAAGGGTGTGTGTTGTTAAGGATTCTGGTGTAGAATTGTGTTCCTGTCGTTTTCATGTTATGTACTGAAAGGATTTTGGTTTCTATATGTAGATGTCCTATAGGAGTGGTTTGAATGCATCCTGTCATTACTCCCAGTGCTCCATTCCATTCTGCAGTGTTTATCATTTTTTCATGTTTGAATTACTGATTGTTGGGAACCACACTGTGGTTCCTTAGTCTACACAGCCCTACTAACCACCAAATTAACCCATACTAAGACCAAGTGGACCCTGAATTAGACTACCCAAGATTCATAATCCTGAAATCTGCCAACAGTGAATCAATAACAAAGAAATGCCCCATGATAAGTGCAACTCTACCTGTGATATGTGGCCCTAAGAAGAAACACTAACAATAAATTAATAATTAAAAGTTTGGTAATCCAAACTTAAAGCCCTAGCAACCCTGGCAGATACCCCATTTTAAACAACACATATGACATTTAACATCAGTGTGGGAGTAATCCACATTATGCCTTTATGATACCACATAGAAGAAGAAATAATGGAAAGAATAGTGAGATGATCAAAAGTAAAAGAAATATACCAAGTAAAGAAAACTATAAAAACCACAAAGATCAATAATCCAACACTAATAGTGACCTTTAATCAACTGCAACATCCAACCCACCTGACTATAAATTAATTAAAATTTGAAGTTAAGAAATTTATCCACACAAATGTTGCTGATTTGACTGTCAGCACTTTGGACACACGGAAAGAAAATCAAGAAAGATAGCTATAGAAGAGATATGAAAAAGAACAGCTTTCCTCACAGAGTAATAGACAGTTGGAACAAAATAGATGAGAAAGTGGTGTGTGCAAAAACAATACATGAATTTAAAAATAGTTTAGATAAAATGAGATATGAAGACGGGACACCACAAGCATAGCTCCCCTTCCCGTAAAATACAACTATGTAAATACAAGACAATGATGTCACTGCCTAGAGGGTGCATGTGTACATTGCTCAGCCCCTGTACATAGTACCTAGTGCTTAAATCCAGCAAAATTTAAACTGCAACCAAGATCACCTTGCATCATCCGCAAACTGCACAGTAAATATCAGTCTATTTGTTTACCTAAAGACTTTTTGCCCATTACATGGGAGGTAGCCAGCTGAGGCACCTGCCCTACACCCATTTGTTTCCCTTTTAAATATCTATCTCCTTATGAATGAAGGGACATTCCTGCCCCCTGTTCACTGCCTGGGTCATAAGCAATGCAGCCAGATACAGTTCCTTCACAGCAGGGCCTGGCAGCTGAAGCTGGTTTACCCCCACCACTTCATTTACATGGTGATCCTCCCTCCTTGTCCCCTCACAAGTAAATAGAGAAGACAAAGAGAAAACCCTACAGGCTATGCCAGTTTTATCATCCATTCACAACCATAGTATTCCACTAAAAATGTTTATGCAGAAAGTGGATGCATATCCCAATGCCCAACACAATTAAAACCTTAGCTTTTCACTAAGAACTCGACAAATATGTAATGCCCATCCATATGGTAAAAGAATGGACATGCTATTTACACTGGAAATTTATGACAAAATATTTTCCACAACTGTGACTAACTGAACCCCTTAGCTACTTCCTCAATGCATCCCTGTTTCACCTTTGATAATGTTAAGCTGGTAAAGATTAAGTGCCAGTGGAAGACATCTGACAAGAATTTCTCTCCCACCTCTCTACCCATTTACAAATATTCACTGATGGCTCCCACTCAAACCACAGAGTGGGTTATGCAGCAGTCCAACTGAACAAGATCTAGATCTCTCCTTCCCATTGCTTCAATCTTTACTGCTGACCTCTTTGCCATCCTCACCACCTTATATATTATCCATAACTAATCCCCCCTGTATCTTATATAACCATATGAGATTCATGAAGTACCCTACAAGCAATTTCTGCCCACAAGTTCTGTCACCCATTGGTCCACAAAATCCATTCATGGATCATTCAGATCTTTACCTGCTTTAAATCCATATCCTTCTGCTGGATGCCATCTCATGTAGGCATCCCCAGCATTGAATAAGCTGACAAAGTAACTTGAAAGGTGGCATCCATTCTTTTTATTGTCTGAACTCCACAGTTTGTTGGTCTGCACATTCTTCCTCACAGAGTGCAGTAAACATTCTGGAGCTTGTGGCCCTTGCTTTAATAAAATTGACAATTTCCACAGCAGTGTTCACAACTGTGTGAAGCCCAGACTCCAAGTCTTTTGCAGTGGGCATTTCTCTGTGCAAAAAACAGTGTTGC
The DNA here is from genome assembly GCF_046742065.1 of Oratosquilla oratoria. NCBI lineage: Eukaryota > Metazoa > Arthropoda > Malacostraca > Stomatopoda > Squillidae > Oratosquilla > Oratosquilla oratoria. Next base: position 15,867,178 of record NC_134815.1, read on the forward strand.
TATGGTGTAGGAAACAACTTCTTTTAATCTGGTGATGACTCCTTTGAGCCTGCCCATCATAATTTCAGCACCATTAATGCATATTCCAGTGAAATTAGTCCATCTGTTTAGATTTTGAAAAGAATTATAGAATGTTGGAAATGCTTCCATTCCTTGAGTTGTTGTTTTCATCTCTTAACAGAACAAAAACTCCTATTGTATTTCATTCTCCACACATAGTGCACAAATTCCAGCAGATGTGACATTGTGGACACACCTGTTGATTCATCTAGAAGGATGTTAAAATCATTGTTATGGAGACGTGCAGTACATTATTCCAGTATGTATTTATCTAATTGTAGTATACAGGAAAGCAATGCTTGTTGGGTCTAGTCTCCTACTTTCCAATTTTATTATACCTAGCCTCAAATTCATGTACAGTTCCAAATTAATCTATATCCTTGATTTCTAATTATCATATTTAGATTTTAATTCATGGATTGTTCCAGCTTGGGCTGTATCACCTATCCACCCCCACCCATGCCACTCCCATCCAACACTTTCTTTTATCTTAGCTCCTTGTGGATGAAGGGTCATTTCTGTCCCCTGCCCACTGCCTGGGTCAGAGGCAGTGCAGCGAGATACAGCTATACCAGCAGTATACTACTCAAACATCTACAGCAACCTTCCACCAACACCACAAAATACTTTACAAAACACATTCAAACTCAGATCAAAGAACAAACACTCCAAGATCAACTTCCTATCATCCTCCTCCATCGAACTCTTCCAGAAATTAGGCCCACAAGAAAAAAAACTCCCAAGAGAAGCAAGAATCACACTTGCATGACTGTGTACAGATCAGTATCCAGCACTAAGACAGTACCAATACAGAATAGGCCTGGCCATGGATACAAAATGGCCCAGATGCAACCATCGCACAGAATATAGGGAACATACTGTTTATTACACTGCCCCACCTTAACTATACCCAGACATATAATGTCTTTTTCTTGAGTTACTTGTAGGCCAGTCTGGGTGGTTGTTGCAGGTTACCAGGAGCCATGATGTAATGAGATGGGTAAATAGGGTTAAGGGCTCTTGCATAGAACTGTCCATATTATCTATAAGTGGTATTCTTTGTGAAGGATTTTTGTTTCTGTTTGAAGTTGTTCTTTTGGGGTTGTTTTGATGCATATTGTTATTATTTTTAGTGCTTTATTTTGTACAGGTTGGTTATTATATTTGTTTCCTAATTATTGGGAACTATGCTGCAAAAGTATAGTAAAGTGTGCTTTTTCAAGGACTGTTTTTAGGTCATGAGTATCAAAAATGAGGCCCAGGGATTTTACTTTCTTTTCCATTGGAAGGGTTTGGATATTCAATTTTACTATTAGATGTTTCACTTATTTATGGTTGTCTGTTGTGAGTAATGTTACTGATGATTTTTTAGGAGAGGCATCCATTCTGTTATTTCTTGGCCATTATTATAGTTTATCTAAATAACCTTCTGTGTTCATAGCACCCTTCTCAGCCATACTCCTACCTTTTACTCATCTGTACCCCATCCATACATATTTAATGATCCAGTTACTATGGGTGTGGTCAGAATCCTTCCAGACCCTGCCTTGACTTTTTGTAAGAGAAAAATACAGAATGGGGATTCATAGTCCTCCACTTTGTCCCATTTAATCATACATCAGCAAACCCACTCACCACAGAAAATTATTGCAACTACAACCCTACTAAGCAACATTGCATTCCCAATCATGCCCAGCCACACCAACAACTAACTTGATCCCTTATGAGACCCACACTTGGACTGCCCAAGATTCTTGACCCTGAAATATTCTAAGAATGAGTTAATAACAAAGAAATGCCCCATGAAAGTACATGATAAATTTGAAGACAAATGCAGAACCCTCCACAGTATGTAGCCACAAAGAGAAATCCTAACAATAGAATTTGAATCAAGAACTTGGTAAGACAAAATCAAAGCACCCCAATCAAAACACCACATAAAACATTCAGAACCAGTGTGGGAGTAATGAATATTCACTACTACAATGCCACACACAAGAAATAATGAAACAATAATAGTTGTTGCCTCAAATTTTACTTAGTGGAAAACCCAAACCCCCATAGTGGTTGGCAGTGGTCCTCTCGCCCTCCTACAGATCTCTTCAGGAAGAAACTTTGGATTGTTGTTTGTGTTGTATTGGTATGGGGTTGTTTCTATATCACTGTCTGAAAGTAGTAGGAGGGGATTAGTTGCCAGTTGTCAACTCTCAAACTGTGAAAAGGTGTAAGAAATACAGTCCTCTGGCCCAGTCCAGAGACTGAGTAGAAGCTCCTCATGGATGCATCTCCTTATGGAGGTGAGGGGTTGACAGGTTTTGGAAATGAGCCACTAATCTGTCCATCTTGCTGAACCACCTCAAGCACCCACCCATCATTGGCTCGAGAAATAATAGAAAGGTTAGTAAAACAAAGGTAATAAGAGTGTATAGGGTTAAGAAAAATGTAAACTAATAATGATCTTCAGGCAACCACAACTTCCAACCAACCTAATCTTAGGCTATCTAAGAAACAAAGTAAAGAAATAATATCCATCCCCATACTGCTGCTTCAACTGCCAATGCTTTGGACACACTAGATAACCATATAGTCACCCAGAAGGTGCATGTGCACATCACTTAGCCCATACACATAGTACCCCATGGTCAAACCCAGCTGAATGTACAAACCACTACTAAGATCATCTTCCATCATCTTCAGACTGCACAGTATCCCAACTTGAAAAAGGTCCTTTGTGTTAAAGACTTTGAACACATCACCTTTAGAGAAGCCTGAAGATGAGTATAATCCTGAATGATCAGACATATACAGAAGCACTATGATCAGTCAGATGAAGATGACATACCTCCCCCCTAATAGTTCCATTTGAACAATCACACCAAAAGAGACCACTCACATCATTCAGGAACTACTGACACAATCTCCTACACCCCCCTCATATGTACCACTAGAACCCCCAACTCTGCCCATCACTTTCTTCCCACCTGAAGTACAAGAACCTTTACCATCTCTAGTCCACCACATTCCACAGTCATAAACTCACCTATCCCCATCCTCCCCACTCATCCCAGTACCTACGACCTTACCACCCCAAGAAAAGGCCCCAGCTCTCCAGGAAGAACCATAAAATATGTAATAGAGTAAATCAGCTTCAACATGCCAGTAAACCCCACCCCCCCATCCCAAAAGCACTATCAAAACATTCTCTCTTCAGACAACTAAAGTGAATCTCCCATAATTCACATTATTAATCAGAGCACATACATCCTCAAAACTGGAGATACAATCAGAAATTCACCATACCCTAATACCAACTACACATGGAACAACTTGGATCATGACCCAGTCGCTCCACCAAAGGCACTCGTGCAGGTGCAATATATATTGTATTGCATCAAATCCTTTATGCAGGCTAGTCTTCTGACAAGTTTGTGTATCACTATGAGGAGCTAAGATGGAGGGGTGAAAAGGGTGGTGGAGGGGAGTGAAATGGGTGGGAACAGGTATGTACCTCTGACTTAGCTACCTCCCATATAAGGGGGGAAAAGCTCTTGGTATATAGGATCTCACAAACCACATCACATTTGCAGCACTCCTATTATTTTCAAATTTTAAAAACCTCACCACCTATATTACCCAGTGGCATTTAACTACATGAAAAAGGACGTGATAATGTATATCACTGAGTCAGATTCAACCCAGACTGGAATATGCAATGTTGGTATTGTCACCACACCTAGAGAAAAATGTAAGAAAAATAGGATGCAAAAGGTGGCAGCCAAAACATAGGAAGAAAGATTGGAAAAGAAAGCAAAGAGAGGTGACATGATGATATTTAGATGAAAGGGTGATGGGTAGGAGTGGGGTGGTTCAGGGTAAGTGCATTCTTTGGCTGACTACCTCCCTTATAAAGGAGAAGAAGCCTTTTGGTATATACAGCAAACCCATAAGTCAGTCAGCATAATAGGGCTGCATTACACTGTTTGAATTTGGTAAAAAATTCTTTCTTATTTATGTAATATTCAGTAGCCACCACAACCAGCACCACAGCCACCACTAACATATCATATCATTTATGAACACTGATGTACACAAACAGCTCCCATGGAGGCACCTGCATTTACCCTCAAGTACCATCCTTGACATCTTGACATTCTTGGCATCCCTGACAATGAATGGACTGACAAGGCACCTCAAGAAGTGGCTAACTCAATTTGATGCCTCCATCCCACTGCCTGCAACATGCTATCCTGCCCTCCAATCAACAAACATATGGCAAAAACAGTGGGAGGAACATCCAACAAACCATATACCCTGTATATCCACAGCTGTCTACCCATGAATATAACTGACACTTTGAAACAGCACTAATACACTTGAAGACACTCATCTTGGATATGCCCATCTTATGACTGGACACAATGCCACCCATCTGCCTATGTAGTACTCCCTTGCAATACTACACATTCTACTAGGATGCTCTACGTACACAAAACTTTGCAACAACCTCTCTCCCCCACCTACCCCCTCAAACAACAGTCACATCACACCTAGTTTTAGGTAAAACACACCAACATCTATCATGTCTCCACAGTTTTCTGCTGGAAACAAGATTCTTTCCACACTATAGTTGCCCCATTGCATAAAAATCTTCTAACATGACCCATCATTATTCCCATAGCTTAAGAATACTATACTCCCGTATTTACCCACTTCTACAAGGTAAGCCAACACCAAAGAACTTAAAATGTCTCTCGATAGTAGTGTGATATTATCCATAAGGATAGAAGTGCTAATGAACTGTCAGTAGTCATACCTAATACATACCTGCAAGTTCAACTCTCAAAAATAGACCAGTGGTCATGTGGAACAAATTGAAATTAAGAGGAATATATATGCTCAAGTATACTGTACTCAAGTTAGCAACACAGACACATGCACACAATTTTCTACCCATATACTGTATTTGTGTGTGTACAAGCACATATAATGTATATATGTATGTATGCATATACATATATACATATATGTTATGTATATATGTACATATTTTATAGATTGTGTGAGTTTTTTACTAACATGTCTGTTTCTTTGTGTCAGTGTTTATTTGTGTGTGAATATGTACATGATGTGGGTGTATAGGCATATGCCTGGTTATGTAGCGTGGTATTATCTATACCAGTCCTTTTATTTCACATATTCATTTACCTGTTTATATATTTATTATATCTTATTTTGTAACTGAATATGAATCTCATGACAGTTTTACTAGCACTTCTTTGAATTTATTGGTGGGAAGTGTTTTTCCGGTGCCACATCATATTTGTCCACATTTTTGTTAAGTAATGGAAAATGTTAAATGAAATGATAAATATTTCACTTCAGGTTCACTTATTGTTTAGATTAAAAAAAAATTAGCTAAAAAATTACTTTTCATGAATAATGAGTGAGAATATGCAAGCAAGGCAACCTCAGTCAAAGTGACATAAAGGATTTAAGTGGTGTACAAGATGAAAACAGGAATATCAGGGTAGCATGTAGGAATTTTTCCTTTTGCATCTATTTTGCAGCAGAGATTATTTGTGATTTGGTGTTTTTACCATATATCAAAATACATCAAAACATTAGATCTGGTAGTTAGATAATTTATTGTATTGTCCTTAAAATGCTTCTGAATTATCTTTTTCCTGTACCTCTAGTCAATATTTTCTGGTGCAATTTTATAATTTTCTATAGACTTAATTATCTAGTATGTCCTTATGGTATAAGTAATCAATTGCAGACACTAATATTTACTGTGTTATTGACAGATTGGACAAAGACAACATTCCATAATTTACATTATCATGTTTCTATCAAGGGTTACCAAATGCTGTGGCATGTGGATTTAGGTATTGTTGTTCTTGTTTGATAACATAGAATATGCCACCTTTGGTTTACTGTTCTGATAAAACTAGAAAATTTGTGTAAATTGTGCTTATTCTTAGTTTTGTTGTGGAACCATTTTACAATATATCATGAAGTAAATGGATATTGATGAGATGGTATGTCATTATGTCAAGACAGAGAAACTGGAGACTACAGTCACTACTGTCAGACTTTAAATCTGGTTGTGTGGTAACATTTGTAAATGCTACTTCTTATCTGTGACAAGTTTGAGCTGGCACTTGTACACTTGATTTCATTTTCATCCTTTACACTGTTCTTCACCTGTGGTCTCTGCCTTCTGTGCCTGAAGGTTTATAATACATACAAAAAATTCTGTTGCAGTTGCATTTAATAAATTAAGTAAATCTGAAGTATTTTACTTATTTTCCCATACATAAGAAAAAAACTAGTATAGCAGTATATGAGGGGGACAAGAATTTCTTGCATATTATGAATCTTTATTCAAGGTCTTGCTGCTCTCTTTGGCTTGTCCTCTGCCAAGCAAAAGGGTGGAATATTTAGAAATGGGATTTCAAATGGGGCTGAAAGAAAACTAAGTGCTGCTTCACCACCTTTGAGTTCAACTCCCACCAAGGAGTTGATGCTAAAAGTGAGACAGTTATTTTTAAAATGAGAGTGTATTCAGTCACAAGACAATGAAAAACTCTCAATATCACTGAAGGAATAATTTGTTTTGCTATACGATGACATCAGTTGGGATGGCTTGGGTTGGTATTCATTGTGATTTCATCAGAACTGATACCAAGAGATGGTGCTGTATGCTGTGTTTTAGAATGCAAAGTAACAGATGACAAATATCTCTAATAATGACTTAGGAAAACAGCTGTATCCAGTATAATTTCTTGATATTCAGCTTCATTCCAAGCTCCTGTCTAAGGGGGAGTTATATGCCACCATGAAGTCTCTTTTATTGTGCCCTTTAGTTTGAATTTTCAAATGGCTTCAGCCTTGCCTTCAGTTAGATTTGCTTCTTCCTTTGTCACTTCACACAACAAGCATTACCCCTCCACCCATTTTATCTTCTCTATCTCTTCCCAAGGAGGTGTCTCTATTGTTGCCCAGTTGTAAGTAAAAAAAAATGGGGGGGGGGTTAGTCTCCACTAGAGACAAAATATCAGGCTCGTTTATCCTCACTAGCCAGTGATGGTGGACTGGCTAGTGAGGTTATTTAATGTTTGTTTAAGAGAGATGAGAGTGCCGGAGGAGGAGTGCCTTTATAGTTCCACTTTACAAGGGAAAAGGGGACAAGTGTGGGTGTAGTAGTTTCAGAGGGATCAGCTTGTTAAGTGTAGTTGGGAAGGCTTATGGGAGGGTCTTGATTGAGAGGATTAGGAGAGGAACAGAGTAATTGGTGAGGAACAGTGTGGATTTAGGACAGGTAGGGGTTGTGTTGATCAGATTTTAGTGGTAAGACAGATATGTGAGAAAGCTATAGGAAAAGGTAAGGATGTTTTTTGGGCTTTTATGGATTTGGAAAAGGCTTATGACAGGGTAGACAGGAAGGCACTGTGGGAGGTATTGCAGATATATGGGATAGGAGGAAGGCTGTTAAGAGCAGTCAAGAGTTTTTACAAGAGTAATAGAGCTTGTGTTAGGATTAGAAATGGAGAGAGTGAGTGGTTTGAGGTAAAGGTGGGACTTTGTCAGGGATGTGTTATGTCTCCCTGGCTGTTCAATTTATACATGGATGGGGTGGTGCGAGAGGTAAATGCAAGGGTAGTGGGTCAGGGATTGGAGATGGTTAAAGAAAATGGAGAAAAGTGGGAGATAAGCCAGCTGTTGTTTGCTGATGGCACTGCGCTTGTGGCAGGATCAGAGGAGGGATTGAGAAAGTGACAGAGTTTGGGAAAGTGTGTGAAAGAAGGAAGTTGAAGATAAATGTGGGCAAAAGTAAGGTGATGAGATATACAAGGGGAGAAAGTGGCAGCAGGCTGGAAGTGAGTGTTAAGGGAGAGAGACTGGAGGAAGTGGATAGTTTTAGATACTTGAGTGCGAATGTGGCGGGAAAGGGAGGAGTGGGGGTGGAGGTAGAATGTAGATTGAGAAGCGAGTAAATGCCTTGGTGGATTAAAAAGTGTAATGGATGCTAAGAGGAGATTGTATGAAGGAGTGATTGTGTCGACAGCACTGTATGGGGCAGAAACATGGAACATAAGAGAGAAAGAGTTTGAATGTGTTTGAAATGAGATGCCTGAGAAGTATGATAGGGGTTACTAGGCAGGATAGAGTGAGAAATGAGGAAGTGAGGAGGAGAACAGGGGTGGAAAGGGAGTTGTTGTTGTTGTTGTCGTTCCTTAGACTGTCTGTCCGAGCAGTCCCGTCTCCCCAAGGAATGCCATAGCCGAAACTGGGTTTTCCCACAAATCCTTTATAGAGCGTATGTTGTGTTGTTTGTGTGCATGATTGTGTATAATGCAGTCTTCCATTATGTGTTGTATGGTATGGGGTGAAGTGTTACATCCTGGGCAGCTGTTCACAATGCGGTCATCCAGCCAGCCTCTTCTGGTAGCTTAGAAGTGCTGGGTGGTGACCGCACCGCAGTCTGGCCAAGTGGACTCTGTCCTTTCGTGGGAGAGAGGATTCAGAAGGGTGGATATCAGGGAGTCTGGCATGCAGCAGTGTGTTGTCTTTCAGTGTGTTAATGGAGCGGTGAGTGATATGATTATGAATATGTTTCCGGAGGCTGGTATTTGGTGGTTGTGGAGGAAGAGAAGAGAGTATCTGTGCGTGATAAAGGTCTTTGGGTGTTGTTTTAATGTTTCTTGGTGTGTGTGGGTGTTCTGCTATGTAGTGTAGCGGGTGTAATGTGTTTGTGGTGGCTGCGGCAAGTGTTTGTGTGCCTCTCATGTCGAGGTGGTCCTTGACTTTGAGGACTTTTGTTTCTTGGTGTAAATGGTCTGTAGGTGTTGTATTTGTGCAGCCTGCACAAATACGCTGGAGCTGCAGCGTCTACGTCGTGGGACCACCCCCCAACCCCAAGAGTTGGGGGCCAAACGGCAGCATCTACCCCTGGCCACCGGCTCTACGCAGGTGGCACCGATCCCCAAGAGGAGCTACGCCTACCTTGGGGAGTACCACAATCCTTTTTCCCAACATGGAAAGGGAGTTGGGAGATAGGGTTGATGAAAGAGTATTGGGATGGTTTGGACACATGGAAAGAATGAGTGAAGAAAGATTAGTAAAAAAAGTGTGGAAGGCAGAGGTGGAAGGAGTGAACATGAGGGGTCGTAAAGGGAGCATTGGGAAAGAGGGAAATGTCTGTTAAGGAAGGATGGGAGAGGACAGAAGATAGGGGTGAATGGAGAATGATGCTGTGATGCATGAGGTGGAGTGGGTGGGGAATGAGGGTGTATGTATGAGAAATAAATTGATGCAGCCCAAAGGTATTTCTCCCCATCTTCTCCTTTTCTGCATGAGGGGACGGAGAGGGGGGTTGCCAATTTATTGAAGTGGCCTTGCTGTCGATGTGCTGTGTCTTGTGGCACTGCTTCTGACCCAGGGCAGTGGACAAGATGCAGGGATGACCTGTCATCCAGGAGGTGCCAAGATAAGAGGGAGGGAAGAGGATAGAGGGGAGTGGAGTATGTAGGGGATGGAATAGCTACCTCCCTTGTAAAGAGTAAAAAGTCTTTTCTTCCATCCTCCTAGCATTTCTGGCTTTAGTTTCCTCTAAGAGCTTTCATGTCTTTATTCGTTTCTCTTCATTAGCATCTTTCCTAACTTAGATGTCTCTTAACATTTTCTTTGATCCTAACTTTCGAGAATTTTTTATTACATTGTCATGGCTTGCAACTTGAACTTGATGTTCATCGGACATGCGTCATTCCTCTTTATTAAACTGATTGAAGGCAAACTCTGAGGGAGAGAGTGTTGATTTATTTAGCAATGAATTTGAGTGCCAGTGTTACATGGGTTGCATCTAAGGGCAAGAAAAGAGGAGACAAGACAGTGAGGGAGGTGATGACTTGTATGTCCCAAGTCATGTCTCAAGGCAATCTGGTTCTTGTCTGTTTGTCTGTCTTTGTTTACACAGGCAGGTCACGACCAATGCTCCTAATTCGCATGAGGTCAAAGTTTGATGTGTAGGAAAGTCAGATGCCAAACATTCTCAGGCCACTGACTGATGAAGACAGGGTATAAGGGCTGGTATTGCACATGCATTCCTAAAAGAAACTTTTGTGGCCAGGCAAGGCCACATTGATTCATCAGTGGCCAATGCTGGTACTGCATGTGTGTTTCTTCAAAAGGGCTTTGTGGTGTCACCTAGCAGACCCTGGCACTAGTTAGTCATCTTTAGGGCCTGACAGGGTCTGTCTTAGACTGGTGAGCTGTGCGTGCATTACCTCAAAAGGTCTTTGTGAGGGCCATGCAGCTGGGCGGCATATGAGTCACACGTCTGGCCCCATGAGTGATTCCCTTGGCAGGCCTCAGAGGTCAACAGTTGTAGGATGGGGCCAGGACACTACTTACACTCTTATACTGACCTAACCTAAATTTGCTATCAGTTTGGTCTAATACATCGAAGTCTTTTTTAGAGTAATTGAGGTCATTTCCCTAATCTTTTGCATCTCTTGTTCCTGGTGTAACTTCCATGAAGTGATGTGTTCTTTTCAGCATAGAGTAAGATGCTTGTAGTCTGGTCAACTACATCTCTGACAAGAGATTCTCTTTTTTATATATATATGTATATAACCTTGACTATTCCTTCTAGGCTATCTCTTCCCTGTTGCTTCATGATCTCTTTAAAGGTTGCTATATTTCTCCTATCCTCATTTGTTGTTGGCTTGTCCTCTTTTTCCTCCATGGTGTTGACATTTTTTTCTTTCATTCATCAAAGTTTCATTTTCTTTCTCAATTTATCAATGTGCATGTATACAGGTTCGTTTGACTGTGTGTATTTACCTAGTTGTATCTTATGGGAAGGGGAGCCTAGCTTTCCCGCAAAAAGAACCTGCCTTCACCCACTGCTAAAACTTTACAAACTTGGAGGTGTAGGTTCTCTTCGTGTACTCTTTGAGATTGTTCAGACTCAACATGTACCTCTTAATGAGAACAGACTTGGGTAAACACACCTTGCAGCTGAAAATTAACTTCTCTTCCTTGAATTAAGAAAGAATTAGTCCTCCATTTGGGTTTCGAACCTCTTGTTGATGAGGTTGAGTAACACTGACATTTTCGACGGATTCAAATTCTCGAGATGTTATAATAAATGTCAGACTAGGGGCGACATAACGTATATGAAATACAGCACTGTCTCAAGGCCCACAGTTTCAAAGCACAATTTGGCCAATGGATCCAGAACAGAACATAGTTTTGTGCAAGAGCAAGGCCCAATCAGATTCAATCTTACATAAAATGTTTTGCCTTATGATGTCTTAACTCTTAACCAGTTACAGGGGGCGATACTGTTTAAGGCTGATTTTACCCGAATCTGCAACGGCCCCTAATGACCTAATATAACCAGTCTAGATATTCATTGAACCTCCAAGTAGGCCTAATTATCTGACTGGAAATGGGTTATTTTTCTGCCGTGCATAGACACGTGCTTTTTTCCGACACCGGTCAGGGTCTTAACACTCGTCTGTTCTTAAAAGTCGCCACAAAAATAAATAAACAGACAAAATGAAAAATAACAATTTGAATTAATTAGCAAGATTTTTTCCTTCATACTTTTCAACAACCATATGTTTTCTAAAATGGGAAAATTTTCAGTTTTACACAGTAAAAGTCTACGAAAATTGCATAAAAACTTCTCAAGATATTGTAGATGTTTTCTAACCTTAATAATGCTCAGTAATTATGGGATTTTGTACCTGTGGTACGTCATGTTCATGCATCGTGAATCTGTGCACAGAGAAAAGGGGTAAGTCCATGTACATATTTTTGTAAAAACACCGTGTTTTATTTGTAAGCTGATATAACAGCGTACCATTTTTATTTTTTATCTATTCTATTTGAAGTACAGTATACTAATATTTGTCGAACCCCAAGACATGTTACATTGTTTAAATAAAATCTGTTTTACAAGGCTTGGTAACATGCAAAAATGGCTGAGATATTATTGGATTACACATTCACACACGCACACACTCACGTATGTCGGATTTACGGGGAAGATTGGAACTCCGGAAAAGAAGTGCAATTTTTGTGGATCTCTATGACGAGGAAGTACCTTTGTTGTATTAGTAGGGAAGGGGAAAGCTTGTGGTGTAGTGGGAAGGTGAAGAAAAAAGAGAGAGGGAGGGATTACTGAGGGAAATGGAAGGAAATGTGGAAGGAGACGAACGGGCTCCCCCGGATGTCAGAAGAAATGTCAACAAGAGAGCTGCAGACGATGCAGGTGAAGTAAAAAAATATCAGTAAAATCATTAAATTTAGAAACATAGATAAGAACAACCCAATAGAAAGTGGAGATAATAATTTCCATGGATTTAATGATTAGCAATTCTAGAGGAAAAACTAGAGAAAATGACCGAACATTGGGTGGTTAGGTTCAGCCAACTTACTTGGATTATGCAAAGAATTGATAAATTGGAAGAACTAAAGAAGGAGAATCAAAACCTAACTAAAGAAATAGAAGAATTAAAAAGAATGTTAAAAGAAGTAAAAAATGAGAATGAGGAATTAAATAAGAATAAAGAGAATAAAGATTCCATAGCAAAACAAGCACAGGGTTGGAGAAAAGTCCAAGAGAACAACAAAATTGCATTTAGAGATATAGTGGCACAACAGATGAAAGAACAAACTAAGAAGAGAGAGAGGAGACTTGATAACTATTTATAGAATCATGAAAGGCATAGAAACTATTGATAGAGAGGATCTAATAAAATGGGATAGTAGAGATACAAGAGGACATGGAAATAAAATCAAGAAAGACCTGAAAAAGAACAGCTTTCCCCACAGGGTAATAGACGTTTGGAACAAGTTGGATGAGAATGTGGTGTGCGCAAAAGCAATATACGAATTTAAAAACATTCTAGATAAAACAAGATATGAAGACGGGACACCAGGAGCACAGCCCCCCCCCCCTTCCTGTAAAATACAACTAGGTAAATACACACGTCGGTCAAAGTGACAGCAATGTTTGGAACTCCAGGAAAACTTCAAGTTTCATCGATCTCAACTAGGAGAAGGGGAGAGATTACTGAGGAAAATGGAAGGAAATAAGGAAGAGGATGAACGGGCCCCGGATGTTAGAAGGGGTGCAGGACACACAGACGAGGGAGAACAAGGAAGCAGAGGGGTCAAAAGCAGAAATATGGATAATAGCAGGTCAATGAAAGAGAAGATAACTGCTTTTATGGATTTAATGAGGGAGGAGGTGACAACCTCCCCCGATTAGTAAATCTAGAGGAGAAAAAAAAAATGAACAAAGCATGGGAGGTTAGGTACCAATGAACACTAGTTACCCAAAGAGTTGATAAACTGGAAGAATTAAAGAAGGAGAATCAAAACCTAACTAAAGAAATAGAAGAATTAAAAAGACAGTTAAAAGAAGTACAAGATGAGAATGAGGAATTAAAGAAGAAGAATAAAGAGTCCATAGCAAAAGAAGCACAGGGTTGGAGAAAAGTCCAAGAGAACAACAAAATTATATTTAGAGATATAGTGGCACAACAGATGAAAGAACACACTATGGACACAGTCATTAAAGTGATGAGAGAAAAGTAGAATATAAAAAGAGACTTAGCGGATAAAAAGAAATGTATAATCATATTAGGGATGGAAGAGAAGCATAATCCAAATAGGACCACAAGAGTAAAAGAGAAGGAAAAGGTAAATAAGATATTAGTAGTTCAAGAGGATGGACAAGAGACAGGGAAAGAAATTGAAGAAATATATAGAATAGGGGAATACAATACATATAAGACCAAATCAATTAAGGTCAAATTCAGGTCACAAACGACAGCAGAAAATATCTTAGCAAAAACAGGGAAACTAGCAAACAGTGATCAATATTAACAGGTATAGATACAGCGGCGGCGCCATGGGGGGACTTGGGGGGGCTTTAGCCTCCCCAAAAAAGTGGCCAGCCCCCCCAACTGAAATGAGCAAATTTAAAACACTCATTATAATAATCTTATTAAGTAGAATTTTTAATGGCCAGGGCCAAAAATTTGTCAGCCATCAGCGCTAGCCCTACCACTAACCCCCTCCCCATCTGAAATGAGGACAATATATGTGTATTATTACGGCATTATGCAAGTTCAACTGTTTTCATTATATATGACCCATGCCTCAAATCACCTGTAACCTGTTGTAGAAATGTCACACATCACAGATAGCCTATCTGTAATGTGTGACATATATATGCATAGCCTATCTGAGATAGGTTATGCAACGAATCAGGGCGTGCCAGGCGACAATAGTATTCCCAAAGTATATGGACCAGGGGTTCTCAAAGTGGTCGATATTCGATCGGAACATCCAAGGGGTCAATGAATAGCCAGGGGGTCGAAAGAGGGTCGATGAATAATCAGGGGGTCGGTGAATGTTTACTGCTGGAGTAGAAGAGACCATTTGAAAATAATTTCAAGCTACAAAATTACACTGTATTAATGATTATGCTAATAAACATTTTTAGTTAATACCAATCATTGCTTTAATACCGATAATATAAAAATACTTTATAATAGGTTATAATACATTATTGTAGTGGAATATATATATATATATTATATATATATATATATATATATATATATATATATATATATATATATATATATATATATATATATATATCAAGGACTACTATTACACAGGACATGTGCACCCAGATCCCTGGGTCCGCTAGCGGAGGCCATTGCTTTCTTTGTAACCTAACATTTTATATTGGACAAATATATCAAAACTAGAAACCTAACATTGTAGGACAAATATTGACTTATTCAATGCAGTATAAGTTAATATAAACTTTTATAGTAAAATGAACTATTTTTAAGGCACTGTTATGCTTAGAAATGCCAATTTTATCCGGACGTAACAGGTATTATTGTATGAGGTTAGTGGACACCAGGGTTGGTTATTTTTATCTTTTTAGAAAATATAAAAAATCTATTTTTTCTTTATCTAAATCAGATTTATTTGATTTAAATAGATTTTTTTTTTTACATACATATACCAAGGCTTTTTCCCCCTTACAAGGGAGGTAACCAAAAAGGAAAAGGCATAAAATCATTCCCACCCATTCCATCCCTGAATACACTCCACATTTTTTTTAGATTTATTTGATTTAAATAGATTTTTTTTTTTACATACATATACCAAGGCTTTTTTCCCCTTACAAGGGAGGTAGCCAAAAAGGAAAAGGCATAAAATCATTCCCACCCATTCCATCCCTGAATACACTCCACATTTTTTTTTTTTTTTAGATTTTAAATATTGTGGGATTGCTATCTGATATGCGATCTGATTGCTAAAGGACATTTTTAGCATATCAATATAAGGAGCAGTGTTATATAGACTAGCCACAAGTATACAAGGAACGGTATAAGCTGTATGTGAGGACAGTATGCTCAGGTTCACTCGATTCCTCCAAGAGTTTTCTCATCTTAGTGACATTTGCTGCATTGTCTGTCACAACACTTCCAATGTATCAACCAAAATCTTGTTCAGCCTTCTTGATCGAATTTTGTACAAGTTGTAGAAGATATTCAGCAGTGTGAGGTTTCCCTGATGTCTATTGTGTCAACTAAATAAATCTGACCAGTGGATGTTGTTAGAGTGACACATATTATGGGCTCATTATGGATGTTAGATCACCCATCAATTGAAAGACATACAGTTTCATTATTCAGGTCATCTGCACACTTTTTATATTCCTTTTCATACACAAGATCCAAGTACTTATCAGCAATATCTTTTCTGGATGGAGGAATATAACCTGGCCTCAGGTTCTGAACCATCTTGAGAAACTGAGGATGCTGAACAAGACGAAATGGTGAATTTGTAGCAAATATAATTCTTGCAACTTCTTTGTCGAGATTTTCCTTTTGAGAGGCTGAAGTTTTTATGATAAATCTGTCCAGAGATGTTGATGACTTTCTTTTAGATGAAAATTATTTAGCAGAAGTGGCACCTGTGGAGGAGTCTGATAGTGACCTTTTTAATGGTGGAGTCAGGTTTGCAGATAATTCAAGTGGAGCCGATGATGAAGGGATTGAAGCTGTTGATACAGATCCTGAAATGGAAACAGAAAATTTTAGCATATTGCATAATTTATAAATGAATGAATACAGTGTGATTTAGGCTACTTTTGAGTAGTTATTTTTTTTTAGATAATGATCAAGCCACTAAATCATTTGGAAATAATTAACAGGTGGGCTTGGAATTCAGCCCTCACAGGATTCAGTCCACTTTTAAATTCACCAAAAAATAATGGGATAGTTGGGTTAGGTTAGGCTATCCCTTTGAACTGAATCCCATGTGGGCTGAATTCCAATGGAACCTATGAAATATATTACACAATGTTGAATGAAATGAATAACAATCATCTAGGCCCCAAAGTTGAGTGGATACAGTATATTAGAGTGATATAGTCATTACCCAAATTTAGGAGTAATGAAGTTGAAGTATCATCTCTTTAGGCCTTCACATTTTTATTGCACATGCTCTCCATTGTTCACCAAATTTATATAGTTGCATATGAAAAGGGAGAAATGCACATAATATAAGTAAAATTATTTACCTGGGTCATCAATTTCTTCTTCTGTATGCTGTGGCTGACCTTGGTATTTATCTCTGTGAGATTTTAATCTTGACACAATGCCCTGTAGTTCCTGGCTGCAGTCATTGCATTTAGCTCGGTTCCCCATTGCCAGAAGTTGTTGGTAGTTTTTCAAAATAATTCCAGACAGGATAATTTTTTCTGCCTGAAGCCACTCTGCCAGGTCCAGAAGACATCCTTCCTGGTTGATTCCAAAACAGCAACTGACTCAGTGAGAAGCTGCTTACCATCAACAAGTTTCAACAAGAATCTTGTTGAAACTTGTTGTGGGCTGCACAGTGATATTATACTACATGTAGGCTTATACCGTTCCTTTTATACTAGTGGCAAGTCTATATAACACTGCTTATATTGATATGCTAAAAACGTCCTTTAGCAATCAGATAGCAATCCCACAATATCTAAAATCTATAAAAATATATATATATATATTTAAATCAAATAAATCTGATTTAAATAAAAAAATCGATTTTTTTTATATTTTTCAAAAAAAAAAAAAAAAAAAAAAAAAATCGCCAACCCTAGTGTCCACTAACCTCATACAATAATACCTGTTAAGTCTGGCTAAAATTGGCATTTCAAAGCATAACAGTGCCTTAAAGATAGTTTCTTATTTCACTATAAAAGTTTATATCAACTTATACTGCATTGAATAAGTCAATAGTTGATATATTTGTCCTATATACAATGTTAGGTTTCTAGTTTTTATATATTTGTCCAATATAAAATGTTAGGTTACAAAGAAAGCAATGGCCTCCGCTAGCGGACCCAGGGATCTGGGTACCAGTGTTGCCGCAAATCCGGGTGAGCATATCCGGAATGGACTACATGGCAACTTTAGGATTGCCAGATAGCAAAATTCATCCTCCGTTTATTATGATTGGGTAAACCTTAGCCAATAGAATGTCGATAATAAGGGCTTGCCTGGGAGTGACTTTGTCTTTTGTAATACATCTGTCCTCACAATTCTCTTCTAACCAGTGTCACAGTATTTCTTGAACAAAATAACCCAGTGTCTCACGAACACTCTTTGATTAAACACAGAAAAGAAACACTAATAATGTCTCATACAGTTTTCTTAGCCATAGAGTAGATCATAATAGAAAACGACATTTCAAATGGATAACATATTTGTTTTAGTGGCATATGTTTCTCTCTTCAATAATGATTTTGAGAAAAAACCATAGCGCTTGTCAAAGTTACGTAGTGAACAGTACGTATAAGCCTGTAATGTAACAGCCTTAAACATTCCTCTTCGTCGAGATGTAGCTTTGATATATATTTTTAACTCTATTATCAGACTATCTGTTCTTAGGAATTAGGCAACAGCATATGCATGCATGCTTTCCCCTTGCCTTGCCCTGCAATCGTCACTTATGAGCATATAAACAGTTAGAAGTCGGTATAAATCAGTTTGTGCTCACAGACTTAGATATTATATCTTATTATCTTCATTTTCTTCATCACTTTTCTCTCTAACGTAATGAAAAATGATAATAATATTGTCTGGCACTGTATGGTTAAACTTAAGCGTGATTTTCATCACTGCCGTCGTTACTTATGAACAAATCCTCGCTTTCCACATATGTATTAGATTCTTCATTTCCTTCATCATGTTCTGAATCATTTTCATCACTTACTTCGCTGTCATCGTCACTGTTGTGTACATCATCACTTTCTGTGTCATCAGATTCATCAAAGAATGTAGTGAGTTCCTTTGGAAAGCTCGAGTTCGCATAAAATCTGGCCCGAAAGTGGTCTTCCTGTGCGAGTGGCTCAAGCATTACACCTCTGTAAACTTTACTGACAACATAAATAAACACAAAATGCAATGGTAATGGTGTGGATATATTAAAAATACACGTATATATTCTCTTTATATTTATTCAAGCTTTACTTTTTTAGAAATTGACGAGAAACTAATTTATCCGGAATTTCCGATTCAAAAGAGCATCGCCGGATGTTTGACGTAATCACGTCCGACTGGTGTTCCCGCCATGCAGCTAGCAGACGAATTCCGGATTTGCGGCAACACTGCTGGGTGCACACGTCCTGTGTAATAGTAGTCCTTGATATATATATATATATATATATATATATATATATATATATATATATATATATATATTATATATATATAATATATATATATATATTATATATATAATATATATATATATTATATATATTTATATGTATATATATATTATATATATATAATATATATATATATATTATATAATATATGTATATTTACATGTATATATATATATATATATATATATATATATATATATATATATATATATATATATATATATAAATTCGACGTACCCAAGTTATATACATTTGACCTCTGTCACACTCCAAACTTCATCATAGTTCTTAACTCTTCTTAAACTTTTCTTCGCATTCATTCCTATCCTCTACCCACGTTGATTTTTTTCTCTGTCATATATGAGATGGTGCCAATATGAATGGATCGTATTGTCACGTATCACGAATTGTTCACGTGTAAGTCGACGGCCATGCACGTACTTTCTTCCCCCACCCCCTTGATCGCACAGCTGCGTCCAAGTTGACACAGACAGTAGGTCAAGCTATGGTCAGATCAAGGGCGTCTTTTGTTAATTGCTCTCAGGTCAAGACCCGGGGACGTTAGCATTTGCGGCGTCCTATTTCCAAGTCGTATGATTATTATTATTATTATTATTATTTTTTTTTATCGTGGTATGTTTTTCATTTGTCTGTGTGACCAGATTTCTTGCAACTGGTCTTTTGGGTATCTCTGTTAATCTTTACCATTTGTCAAGACGTACGCTGCGTCGTACTGATATATTTGTATTTTTATTTAATCGCCGGGCCGACTGGCCAGACATATGTGCGCATGAGAGTTGCCATATGATACCCTTTTTATTTGTACACATATTTTTGTGTTAGTATTAAGATTTATTATTATAAAGGTATACTTTTCTTGTGTATGTGATAAGGCTTGAAAGCCTTGTATAGTGGATTAGGCTTTTATATCGTTTTTCAAAGTAGGATAGGGAAAAACTTCCTGTTTGTCCTTTTCGGCCTTTGATGGCTCCATGGGCCTATCAGGTCACTTCCACCCCTTTCAAAGGGATGCTTCCTAGTTTCTTTCGTACATACAACTCGTGACGTGAGTGTTACACGCAAATTACACTCCGCAATAACAACACGCATTCTCATCAAACCACTCAAAAACTAAAAGCCAGTCCCTAAATCGGCTAGCTCCGCTGGGACTAATTGCAAAACACATACATTTCTTTCCTTCTTCACTTTCATCGGGTCGACATCGGCCGTGGTCTACGTGGGAGACATCCCCCCCCCCATCACGTAAGGTTGTTTTTAATTTATCCTTAGCACCCAAACTAAGTTTAGGATCCCCTTTTGAGATTAAAATTTGAATCTGGAGTGTGTCGTGTAGGCTAGCTTTGACCAGATTTTCTTAATCCCGTTGGTTTAATTCCTTTAAGGGGGTTAAGTTAGATTGAAATAAGACGTGTCAATTTTGGGTAATTTGGTCTTGTCAATCTGTTCTCGTGGGTAACCTTTAATTCCGCTCCTTGAACCGTGGATTCAGTACCTTTTGGGCTAGGTTTCTGTTTAACTCCACCCTTTTTAATTTACTCACGTGTATTTCATTACGGGGATTTTACTAGTTGTTAGGTCACATTTCTTGGGTAATTTGAATTCAGGAGTGTCATTCTGGCTTTATCCTTTTCTGGCCCTCACGTGATCTGTTCTACATTTTATTTTCCACAAGTGTTATTTTTCACAACATATATTTTTGTTAATTTTTAATTTTTTAATTGAGTTCTCACGTGAATTTTGTACTCGTTCAATTCTTCTGGTAATTTATTACTAAAAAGTGATATTTTTGTAACAATTAGGGCTTTCGTTGTTTGTAAATAAAAATTTAAAATTAATCATTCTCTTTACGAACCTGAATACCAGTGGCGACTGGGAGGATTGGAAGGAATAAAATTAAAAGCAAAATAACTCTAAATTCATATAAAAATTTCTCTCCTCCCTCCGCGGCGCCAAGGGGGGACTTGGGGGGGGGTAGCCTCCCCCAAAAAATGGCCAGCCCCCCCCCCCAACTGAAATGAGCAAATTGAAAATTTAAATCACTCATTAAGATAATTTTATTAAGTGGAATTTTTAATGGCCAGGACCAAAAATTTGTCAGCCATCAGCGCTAGCTCTACCATTAGCCCCCTCCCCATCTGAAATGAGGACAATATATGTGTACTATTACGGCGTTATGCAAGTTCAACTGTTTTCATTATATATGACCCACGCCTCAAATCACCTGCAACCCGTTGTAGAAATGTCATACATTACAGATAGCCTATCTGTAATGTGTGACATATATATGCATAGCCTATCTGAGATATATATATATATATATATACAGTATATATATATATATATATATATATATATATATACAGTATATATATATATATATATATATATATATATATATATATATATGTAGTAGTTTTAGTTCGGAACAACGGCAGGACAAAGGAAAATCAACACAAAATATCTAATCTCTTTCTTTTGGTAATTAGCCACAAGGTGCGACATTAGAAGTGTCACATGAGAAATATAGGTGAAGCTCGGACTAAGGCCACAGCTTAGTGGAGCTTATGGTTGTAGCTGGACGTGGAGTCTAACGTCAGCGAGGCGGTAGCAGATGATGACGGCTTCCGTAAGGCAGTCTTGAGGGCGGAACACTTGCCTTCTTGCGGAGGAGAGGAGACGACGTTACGGACAAGGGCGATGACGTCCGTTGGTAGAGCGGCGATGTACGCGCCGAAGGCTTGGAGGTCCGGTACGTTACCTTGAGTAGATAAATAGGCCTCTGTGTGAACTAGCCAGCTCTCCAAATCACGGGAGAAACTGGGAAGTTTCACTTGTGTGTTTTCCATAATCCTGGTTGTCCTTCACCGGGGTCACCACTTTGTAGTAGTTTTAGTTCGGAACAACGGCAGGACAAATGAAAATCAACACAAAATATCTAATCTCTTTCTTTTGGTAATTAGCCACAAGGTGCGACACTAGAAGTGTCACATGAGAAATATAGGTGAAGCTCGGACTAAGGCCACAGCTTAGTGGAGCTTATGGTTGTAGCTGGACGTGGAGCCTAACGTCAGCGAGGCGGTAGCAGATGATGACGGCGAGGCTCGATGGGACGGCTAGAAGACTGGACGAGATGTAGTTTGTGTACTGGTCGGTACTGTTCTGCCCATCTCGGCGAAACGCCGACCTTTTAAAGGAGGCTGGCGGGAACGTGAGGAGCTTTCCAAGTTCCTGATTGGCTGACCGCTGGCTGGCAGGGACACCCTTGCGAACTACGCTTGCCAACTACGGGAACTTAGAAAGGATAGTTCCGAAGATTTCTTTGATCAGTGTGTGACGGGTCGTAGGATGCATCACGTCACTACATATATATATATATATATATTTAGATATATATATATATATATATTTAGATATATATATATTATATATAATATATATATATACATATATATATATATATATATATATATATATAAATTCGACGCACCCAAGTTATATTACATTTGACCTCTGTCACACTCAAACTTCATCATAGTTCTTACCTCTTAAACTTTTCTTCGCATTCATCCCTATCCTCTACCCACGTTGATTTTTTCTCTTATATTAGAGATGGTGCCAATATGAATGGATCGCATTGTCACGTATCACGAATTGTTCACGTGTAAGTCGTCGGCCATGCACGTACTTTCTCTCCCCCCCCCCCCCCCCCTGATAGCACAGCTGCGTCCAAGTTGACACAGACAGTAGGTCAAGTTATGGGCAGATCAAGGGTGTATTTTGTTAATTGCTCTCAGGTCCTAAAGTACTTAAAGACAAAATCGTCCCACTCCCATTTTTAATCATGTGTTCTATTTTTCTGTATAGGTCATGGATCGCTTCCTAATTCCTCACAAGAGGCAACGAGTCAATGACGACGATCAACCATGTACTTCTAGTTCTACTGAAAATTCGGAGTTGGAAGAGAATGTGGATGATGACAGTACCCAGAAAAACACAAGACGTCCTCCAGGGCCAAACGACATCAGCCTGCTGCCAGATGGCCTACCTGTCCTGATTTGAAGAGATATCCTTCACGCATGCAAGGTGGTCAGACAAGATCATTCAATAAACGATGGCACCAACAATATTCTTGGCTTGAATATTCCGTGGTCAAAGATGCAGCTTACTGTTTTGCGTATCGTCATTTTACAACTTCCCATCTTGGTCGAGCTGAACAATCATTCATCCACAACGGATTCAAGAATTTGATACTTCAGCTTGTCATAAATTTGCGATGCAAGCTTGGGGAGAATTCAAATTGCAGAAAGTTACGGGGGCAACAATTTATCAAGCCATTGATGCCGGGCATGCCAAGACAGTGGTGGATAATCGGCGGTACAGTAAAGCAGTTATTGATGTACTTCTCTTTACAGCATGTCAACATGTTGCCCAGAGAGGGCACAGAGAAGGGGTTGAATCCGACAATCGAGGAAACTTTTTGGAATTACTTAATGTGCTACCCAGATATGATCATACAGCTGCAAAAAAAGTTAACGGTCCGGGGAATGCAAAATATACTCACCATGATATACAGAATGAATTATTTGAAATTATGGCAGGTATGATCAGAAAGGAGATAAGTGATGAGGTGAAACAAGCAGAGCACTTTGCCATCATGGTGGACGAAACGAAGGATATGGTGAAGGAGCAGATCTCTATTGTTGTGAGGTATCTCCATGATCAGGAGCTTCATGAAGAATTCTTGGATTTCACACCGGCTGAAGGCCTTGATGCAGAATCGTTACTCCAGAAGATAAAAGAAACTTTAGCCAAATGTAAAATTGACCACAGTACCTGTGTCTGTCAGTGCTATGATGGAGCAGCAGTTATGTTGGGTTGCACCAATGGGGTCCAAGAAAGATTCAGAAGAGATGTTTCACAGGCTGTATACATCCACTGCTATGATCATAGGCTAAACCTCGTTTTAGTTGACTGTGTAAACAATATAAGGTCAATCTCTGAATTTTTTGTCACAATCCAATCACTGTACAACTTTTTCTCCTCGTCGGTGGTGCATTAGGAATTTCTAAAATTCCAAAAGGTGCTGAACCCAGAAAGACCACATATAGAACTCAATCGGTTATCGGACACCAGATGGGTATGCCAACACTCAGCCTGCCAAGCTGTTAAGAAGACCTTGCCTGCCATCGTTGCAACCCTAAAACATCTAATGGAAGGGGAAAATGTGGACAGGGCCGGTGGAGCAAGGTCACTCACTGCCCTTGTGGATCACCATTTTGTGACGAATCTGGTGTTCATGGAGAGTTTGCTGCATTTAACGAAAACCTTGTCAGATCAACTCCAGTCCCCCGATCTCCAACTTGCCTCAGCAGTTGATTTGGTGGAAGCTGTAATGTCTAGTCTCACAGAGATTAGAAACGAAGAGAGCTGGGAGCAACTACGAAATCATGCTGAAGAATTGTGCCAGACTGTAGGGATTAGCAGACAACTTGCGCGTCAGAGGCAAAGGGCAGCCCCACGATACTTGGATGAGTTTGTCATAACATCCGGCATAGCAGGGTAAAACGAATACTATAAGGTACGTTGAACACCCCCCCCCCGCCCTCCGCGCACCTCCACCGTGACGTCATAGGAAATGCAGAAGGGGGAGAGTGAGAGGTTGAAGAAAATGTAAACTTTAAAGAAAACCATCTGTATGTATGGTAGACTTTAAAATTACACTATGATGCTCACAATACTGAAATTACTCGGTATCACTTTCTTATCCTCAAATTGTCAGTATCTGAGATATGACCGCCAGAAAAGTTATAAAAATGTTTTCCATGCTTTCACATTAGGTGGATTATATCAATATGACGAGTTATTAGATGGGATAACATGTCAAGCGTGGATTTTATATATAGACCTTTATCTCCACCAAGCTCAGTTATGTTTTAACCGGATTCTTTAGTCTGTTTATTTGCAATTGAATGAAATTTTCAGGAAATGTTGCTAATAAATAGTTACTTTCAAAATGACGGCTGTATGCATATCCAGATGACCGAGTATTGTGTGTGCCACATAATTCAATCCATTTCTTTCTAAGTTTTTTATCTTTGGGTGGTGAAAAGAAATGTATATTTTTATCACCTTTCAGTCTAACGGCATTGCACTACTGCACTATACAAACTGTTGGCATTTTTATATGTTATTTGTCTGCCTTAGCTACCCCTTTAATCAGAAGATGGAGCTTCGCTCCACACACTGGTGTGTGAGTGACTGACAGCTCTCGACCCGCGGAACCCTGGTCTCGATATTTACGTTGACGTCGTCATCTACCTGCGCAGTGGAGAGGTTTTCTGGCTCTCCCTCACCCCCCCCCCCCCCGCTAACGTACCTTGTAGTATTCGTTTTACCTTGCGGCATAGGACAAGGTGATGATTCGAATGACTCCGATGTTACCAAGAGACGGATTTACTACTCCGTGATAGACAAGTTACTCTGTGAGTTGAGAAGAAGGTTTTCCGGCGATGCATGTCAGGTACTTATTGATATGCCCTCAACCCCAATCATCCAACCTTTTTGAACAAGGAAAAGATATCAGGAATGGCTGCAAATTACGGGGTGGAGGACAAAGATCTATCCGTAGAGCTGCACCAACTAAGAAGGCTGATTGCCAGAAAGCAGGAGCAGGGAATGGAAGTGGACACACCTATGCAACTTGCCATCATGCTCCAACCGTACAAAGATACATTCATAGATTTGTATAAGCTAGTGCGTATTAGTGTTACTCTTCCAGTTAACTCAGCATCATGTGAAAGAAGCTTTTCGTGCCTAAAGCAACTGAAAACCTACTTGCGTAACAGTAGAGGTGACAAACGTACCAGTAACCTTGGGGTATTAAACAACAATTCCCAAAGAGCAAAGATGTTAGATAGGGATATGATTATCGATGCATTTGCTGCCAAACATAGGAATAGGCGTATCATTTTAAAGTAAGTGGAACGATGTATTTCCTGAGATATATCATCGTGAGTTTCTCTCTCTCTCTCTCTCTCTCTCTCTTTTTTTTTTTTTTTTTTTTTATCTGTTTATGGTTGAAATCCATGAAATGTCAAAACATCAAGGATTTACTGGCTTTTTCATATGAAGGACACTGAATGAAGAAAACATGTATTTCTGCTTTTAAAGCTATTCTTTAGGAACAACTTGCAATTAAATTTAGCAAGAGGATTACATTTTTGTTATCGAAATATGTAAATAGTTTCTAGGGAAGTGCTTATGTTTCAAAAGTGTTTGCTCAGCCATATATGAATTTCATTTTCATTCATATAAATGTTTTACAAACCGTAAAACCTTTTTGTTTTTGTTTTTATTTCAATTTTTGTTTATTCGACAATTGAAGAAATATAGCCTACTTCAAGTAATGTTTCATGAAGCAATTTACACAGACGTATATGCTACATGGGTTAAAAGGGTGATTAGATGCCAGGGCCCACAATACTATATAAGAAGCTTTTGAATTTCCACATTGGCCCTGAATTTCTTATGGCATGTACTGTATGATGAATTGGTCACGGTAAAAATATACACTTGATTTCCTTCCTTGCCCAATTACACAATTTGATGATTGACAGACAATAATACCCATTCATAGACATTTAATCCAGCTCAAGAAACCCTAGTCACAGCATGCAGAGCATGTAGAGGGGGTTTTGATTACAATCCTGCCCAAAGTACCATGTAATTTTTTGGAACCTAAGTGGAATAGCAGCTCAGTGAAGTGATAATAATAGACCTCCAGCAATGGGTTTGGAAACTCGATATACCTCACTCGAACAATAGATAAGTGAGGCAAGAAAATCAACTTTTTTACCGGGATCAAAACAGCATGGTATGCCTAATGTTCAGATGTTCGTGAATGATCATCATCTAAGTTTATTTTCTGAGACCACCCCTTCGTCAACATGTCGAGTCCCTCCTCAGCCCCCAACAAAAAATCCTAGCAGAGCTCCTGTCAGGGCGGTGCCCCTGGACCCTACCAAGGACCCTAGGCCGGCCCCTTTGACCCCATGCCGGGCCTTGGACTACGCCTTTCGGATTGCCGCTAACGCGGAAATTATAGTACTATAAGCCACCCCAAAAATTTGCTCAGCCCCCCCCCCCCCGTAGCCTCCCCAACTAAAAATTCCTGGCGCCGCCGCTGTAAAGATAAAAAGAGAAATGAATAAAGAGGAAAGAGAGGATGAGAATGCAAAAAGACAAGAAGCTAAGGAAAAAAACGAGAGAACAGAGAAAGGAAAAAAAAAAGAAATTATATTGGAAAGTAGTGAATATGAAAGTGAGAAAATGGCACATAACAGAGAAAAACGGAAGGGGAACAGAAAACGCGATGGAAGTAGCAGAAAATTGAAAATGTCTTACACAAATATAGATGGATTAATAACAGGCTCGAACGAACTGAATGATTACCTGAAAGAAAAAGAACCGGACATAATGGTAATTGTAGAGAAAAAATTGAAAGGTCCACTACCACCTAACAGTGTAGGACATGGTGCATATAATTATTGGATTAGAAACAGAAAGGTAAAACAAGGATGTGGAGTTATGTTCCTGACTAAGAAGGATATGAATGTGAGAAATGTCACATATGGAAAGAATAGAATAGAGATGATTATGATGGAAGTGGAGGGCAGGGATGGGAAGAGCAGGAAGTTTGTAGTAAATTATGTGCCTCCTAAAACGGCTTCGTGGGAAGAGAGAGAACATAAAAATATGTTAGAAGACACAAGGATAACACTAGATAAGATAATGGAAGATGGAGGAAGAATAGTTATAATGGGTAACTTTAATTGTAAAATAATCTGCTGGGAAGAGATGAGAGTGAATGGTGGAGATGACCTAAAGGGAAATGTACTACTTGATATGATTATAGAACATACAATGACGCAATGGATACAAGAGAATACTAGGTATAGAAATGAGGAAGAACCATCGAGACTGGACCTAATAATCACATCAGAACCCGAAATAGTGGACAAGAATCAATATAAGACACCAATAAGTAAAATTGACCACATATTGGTTGAACTGGAACTAAATGAGGAAAAATACATGAAAAAAAATGAACAATATAGAAAGGGAAGATTGATGTATGGAAAAACAAATTTTGATAAAATAAGAGAATTCTTTCAAAAAACAGACTGGGAAATGATACATAATGAGGAAATAACAGTAGAAGAGAAATGGAATAAAAGAAAAAGACCTGAAAATGGAAAATATATACTAGTTATAGAAATGAATATGTAGAAGTGTGCATAGCAGAAAAGAGAAAGTATGAAAAAGATGTCATAGAAAAATGTAAAGATCAACCAAAACTATTTTACAGATTTGTAAACAAACTGAAAAACAAACAAGAATTAGAGAAACTACGACAAGGAGAAATTGAATACACAGAGGAAATAGAAATGGCAGAAATTATGAACAAGCATTTTAAATCCGTGTTTACGAGGGAGAACATACAACCCAGAGATATCGAGTGGGAGGAGAAAGTCCCCCCTATGAAAGAGATAGAAGTGACAAGGAATGAAATAATGAATCACTTGAGTAAACTCGATATCAGAAAATCGCATGGACCAGATGAAATGGCAAACTGGATTTTGAGAAAATGCAGGAATGAACTAACAGACAAAATACTTAATCTAATAAGCAGTTCATTGAAAGAAGGAAATGTTCCAGAAGATTGGAAAAGAGCAAGTATAGTACCAATATATAAAGGGAAAACAAGGAAGGCCCTACTAACTATAGACCGGTCTCTCTTACAAGTACGATAGCTAAAATCTGTGAAAGAATGATCAAAACTAGATGGGTAAGGCATCTGGAAAAAAGTACTAAATCCAAGACAATATGGATTTAGACATGGACGATCATGTGTCACAAACTCAATGTGTTTCTATTCAAGGCTAATAGATGTAATACAAGAAAGAGATGGATGGGCTGATTGTGCATTTTTAAACCAGAAAAAAGCTTTTGATAAAGTGCCACATAAAAAATTACTAAAGAAATTAGAAACTGCAGGAGGAATACAGGTCAAATTGCTGAAGTGGATGGAAGACTTCTTGCAGGAAAGAAAAATGAAAGTGGTGATAAGAGGCAAACACTCTAACTGGGATGAAGTGATTAGTGGAGTTCCACAAGGAACGGTTCTGGCCCCAATAATGTTTGCTATATATATAAATATATATATATATATATATATATATATATATATATATATATATATATTAATGATATGGATAAAGGAATTGAAAGTTATATGAGCTTCTTTGCGGACGATGCAAACTTGTTGAAAAAAAGTGTGTCGCTACAGAGTGATCTCAATAAAGTATGGGAATGGAGTAGGAAGTGGGAGATGGAATTCAATATTAAAAAGTGTAGTGTAATGGAATTTGGAAAAAAAAAATGAAATCATATAAATTGGGAGAGGAAGAAATTGAAAAAGTAGGAAATGAGAAGGACCTGGGAGTCATTATTATGAATAATATGTCCCCTGAGAAACATAAAACAAAAATTTGGAGAAACTTATAATTTAGTAGGAACAATCAAAGTGGCATTTACATACCTGGACAAAGAAATTGTGAAGAAAATACTAGTCACTTTGATAAGACCAAGATTGGAATATGCAGCGACGACGTGTTCACCAAGTACAAAAAAATGTATAACAAAACTTGAAGGAATACAAAGAGCAATTACGAAATTGGAACCAACACTCTCAGAAGTATTATATGAAGAGAGACTAGCAAAACTTGAGCTACAGACATTAGAGCGAAGAAGAGAGAGAGGAGACTTGATAACTATTTATAGAATCATGAAAGGCATAGAAACTATTATAGAGAGGATCTAATAAAACGGGATAGTAGAGATACAAGAAGACATGGAAATAAAATGAAGAAAGACAGTCATAGAAGGGACCTTTTTGCTTTCCCCACAGGGTAATAGATGTTTGGAACAAGTTAGATGAGAAAGTGGTGTGTGCAAAAACAATACACGAATTTAAAAACATTCTAGATAAAACGAGATATGAAGACGGGACACCACGAACATAGCTCCACTTCCCGTAAAATACAACTAGATAAATACACACACACACACACACATACTAACATCGACGGATTAATTTCAGGACTGAATGAACTTAATGATTACCTGCTAGAAGAAAAACCAGACATAATGGGAATCGTGGAGACTAAACTAAGGGGTGAAATACCATCCATCGATGTTGGACATGGACTATACAATTGCTGGATTAAAAGCAGAGACAAGAAACAGGGAGGAGGAATCATGTTCTTGGCCAAGAAAAACTTGAATGTAACAAAAATTGCGGAGGGCGAAGGTAATGTAGAACTGATCATGATAAAAGTCGAAGACAAGAACATGAAAAGTAGAAAGTTTATGGTGACTTATATGCCCCCAAAAATGAAAGCTTGGAAAGAGAACGAGTATACAAAAATGCTAGAAGATACAAGGCAATCATTAAATGAGATACTAATGGGCGGGGGTAATCTAGTTATCATGGAGGACTTCAATTGCAAAGAAATTTGTTGGGAGAACATGGCAGTAAGAGAATGAGACGACTTGTGGGGTAATGTACTACTGGATATGACCATGGAATACACAATGACTCAGTGGGTCAGTGAAAACACCAGATACAGAAATAACGAGGACACGTCGAAATTAGATTTAATATTTACAACAGAACCTGAAAATGTGGATAAAATCCAATACAAGACACCAATTGGAAAGAGTGACCATATACTCATTGAAACTGAACTAGAGAGAAATGAAAAGCATAAGAAAGGAAGATTGATGTACAATAAAACGGACTTTGAAAAACTAAAGAAATTCTTCCAGAATGCAAACTGGGTAATTTTTTACATGGAAAAGACAAAAATGGAAGAGAAATAGAATATTTTGATGGATAATTACAATGAAGGGGTGAATAGGTACTTACCAAGACAAGCGAGAGAGAGTGTACATTAAATGCTGGTTCAACATAAGATGCAGTGAGGCAAAAGACAGAAGGGACAGAGCTTGGAAAAGGTGGAGAAAAAAAAATGGCAAGTTTATATAAACTATAGAAATGAGTATGTTAAAGTGAGAAGAGAGGAAAAAAGGAACCATGAAAAGGATACTATAGATAAATGCAAAGAGCAACCCAAGCTATTCTATCGATACGTGAATGGTAAACTTAAAAACAAACAAGAAATGGTGTAACTACCCCAAGGGAATATAGAATACACAGAAGAATTAGATATGGCCGAAGTCATGAATAATCACTTCAAATCTGTCTTCACTAGAGAGGAAGCACAATATTGGGGCGAAGGTAATGAAAGGCGATCTCCCCCCACGAGCGAGATAACAATAACACAAAAAGAAATATTGGAACACCTATCAAACCTTGACGTCAGGAAATGACATGGCCCGGATGGAATTGGAAATTGGATTCTAAAAGAATGCAAAGAAGAACTAAGGGACAAAATACATAACATAATAAATTGCTCATTCAAAGAAGGAAAAATACCAAAAGACTGGAAAATGCTAACATTGTACCAATATATAAAGGAGGAAATAAGGAAGAATCAACTAACCCTCACTAACAAGCACTATAGCCAAAATTTGTGAGAAAATCATCAAGAATAGATGGGTAAAACATTTAGAAGACAACAATATAATAAACCCAAGACAATTTGGGTTCAGACAAGGAAGACCATGTACCACAAACTTAATATGTTTCTACTCAAGATTAATAGACATAGTGCAAGAAAGGAATGGGTGGGCTGATTGTGCCTTCCTGGACTTACAAAAAGCTTTTGACAAAATACCACACAAAACATTATTATTAAAAAAAAAAAAAAAAAAAAAAAAGGAACATATAGGAGGGATACAAGGGAAACTACTAAAATGGATGGAGGACTTCCTGATTGGTAGAAAGGTGAGAGTAATGCTCAGAGAAAAACATTCAGGTTAGAAAGAGGTGATCAGTGGAGTACCGCAAGGATCTGTATTGGCTCCAATAATGTTTGCTATTTATGTGAATGACATGGATGATGATGTGAAATGTTAAATGAGCTTCTTTGCAGATGACGCCAAATTGTTAAGGAAAGTAGAAACTGAAAAGGATTGCGAATCACTGCAGGAAGACCTGAATAAGGTATGGAACTGGAGTCAGGGAAGTGGACGTCAGGGAAGTGGACTTCAATATTAAGAAGTGTAGCATAATGGAGTTTGGAAAAAGCAAAAATAGAGTATCAGGACAATATGAAATTGGAACGAAAGAGGTAAAGGAGAGATCCGAAAAAGATTTTGGTGTAATTATCTCAAACGACTTGTCCTATGACAAACAGATAAACAAAATTGTCGGAGAATCCTACAACTTGCTAAGACCAATAAAAGTGGCATTTGCATACTTGGACGAAGAAATTATAAAAATATATATATATATATATATATTAGTCACATAAGGCCTAGACTAGAACACCAGCACCAAAAAGAATATAAAGAAAATAGAAAGAATCCAGAGAGCAGCAACAAAAATGGCACCTGCACTTGCAAACTTGTCATATGAGGAGAGATTGGCTAAACTGGAGTTACCGACTCTGGAGCAAAGAAGAGAGAGGTGACCTACTGACCATCTACAGAATCATGAAAGGCACAGAAATACTCGATAGAGAAGACTTGTTATACTGGGACAAGAGAAGCACAAGAGGACATGGAACGAAAATAAAAAAAACATAGCTACAGAAGAGATCTGAAGAAAAACAGTTTTCCACATAGAGTGGTGGACACTTGGAACAAACTGGACAATGAAATAGTATGCGCAAAAACCATTCATGAGTTTAAAAGCAAACTAGACACTGCGAGATACAAAGGAGGGACACCACGAGCGTAGCTCCCCTACCCGCGAAATACAACTAGGTAAACACACACACACACACACACACACACACACACACACACACACACACACACACACACACATATATATATATATATATATATATATATATATATATATATATATATATATATATATATATATATATATATATATATATATATATATATATATATCGGGTGCGGCAGAATTATGGCAACCAAATTAAATTTGTCCTACCGCGAACATATTTTATTGCAGCCAAATCATTTTTGTTATACTGAATTCTCCGTACTTTTTTGTGCTAGTTATGTTTATCTCAAGTTTGTAACGCTTAATTCCTATTTTTTTTTTTTCAGAATGGCAAACAAACGTAACGCAATTTTGGAGCTGCATCGTCAAGGAAAACGTCAATGTGACATTGTTCGTTTGCTCGGTGTTCGTAAAGATGTCATTTCAAAAGCAGTCAAGCGGTTCAAGGAGCTTGGTCATGAAGGCGACCGTCCAGGAAGAGGAAGAAAACGCACCGTCAACACTCCCAGGAA
The DNA here is from genome assembly GCF_046742065.1 of Oratosquilla oratoria. Lineage (NCBI taxonomy): Eukaryota > Metazoa > Arthropoda > Malacostraca > Stomatopoda > Squillidae > Oratosquilla > Oratosquilla oratoria. Next base: position 15,900,488 of record NC_134815.1, read on the forward strand.
CAGGCAGATCATCAAGAAGCGAGTCCAGCGAAATTCGAGGGTCTCCATGAGGAAAATCGCCCGTGAAACTGGCATCAGCGACCGATCAGTGCGACGAATGGCGAAACAGGAGCTCGAACTCAAGCCCTACAAGATCCAAAAAGCTCAGCTCCTGACGGACGAAAACAAGCGCGTACGGCTGCAACGATGTCGCCAGCTCATTCGCCGGGCCGCAGGTCAGCAGTGGGAGCGGATCGTCTTCACGGATGAGAAGCTGTTCACCGTGGAACAAGCACACAACCGCCAAAACGACAGGAGCTGGTCCGCAGAGGCTCCCGGCACCTCGGCCATCATCGAACACCGCCAAAATCCGCAGTCCGTCATGGCATGGGGCGGAATTTGCGCGAGCGGCAAGTCACCCCTGGTTTTCGTGGAACAGGGGGTCAAAATCGACAAGGACGTGTACCGACGCGACATCCTCGAGGCCGTGGTACTTCCGTGGACCCAGCAGCACTTTGGCGATGCGGAATGGACGTTCCAGCAGGATTCCGCTCCGGCCCACAGGGCGAAAACGACTCAGGAGTGGTGCAAAGCCCATTTTCCGGGTTTCATCACATCTGCGGAATGGCCGCCGTACTCTCCGGATCTAAACCCGATGGGCTACAGCGTATGGTCGATTTTGGAGGCCAGGGCCTGTGCTAAGCCCCACAAAAGTTTGGAGTCGCTGAAGCAATCGTTGCGCCGGGAGTGGGACAGAATCACGCCGGAGGAGCTGCGGCCCATCGCCGAAAATTTCAAGAAGCGTTTGAGGCTTTGTATCGCCGCCAAAGGAGGCCACTTTGAAACCGCTTGAATATGATAGTGCCAAAGGTCCATATTAATGTTATTTGTTGTTCTTTGAAATTTCTTTGTTTCAATAAAATTATATGCAAATGAATGAGTTGCCATAATTTTGCCGCACCCTGTATATATATATATATATATATATATATATATATATATATATATATATATATAATATACAAGATACACACACACACACACACACACACACATATATATATATATATATATATATATATATATATAATATCTAATATATGTATATATATATATATATATATATATATATATATATATATATGTATATATATATATATATATATATATATATATATATATCCAGAGCACTCCATCGAATCCATCATCAAAAACAAGATGAACTCCTTTACCGCCCAACCAACACCCACAAACACCAATATAACAACACTAGATCTGTACTACAAAGGACATATGAACACCGGCTACAAAGAAGACGAAAGAACACTTCGAAATATTATCACACGTAACATTCGACCCATCAACCCAGACACTAAGATACGCCTAATCGTATACTACAAATGGTACACCGACGGAGACAGAAACACCACAAGCGAAAGCAAGCCTATAAAAATCTACTACAAAAACCATATATCCACAGAATACAAAGCAGACGAGAAGATCATAAAGGACATTATTCACAAAAATGTACTACCCACCGACCCAGCAACACACATCCAGATCATCATATATTACAAGACAAAGAAGACATCCCAACTACTGATACGTAATCGCCCCAACACAACGAAAGCAGATCTACAAGAAGACCATGTTGTATACCAATACAGCTGCAATAGTGAGGAGTGTGGACCTCACTCTTATATTGGTATGACTACAACAAAGCTTACAAGACGCCTGACATGCCATTTGAGTAACGGATCCATAAAGTCCCACCACACTGCCAAACTTAACAGACCACTAACTAGAAAAGATCTGGATCACAACACAACAATCATTGACAGAGAAAGAGATCCCCGAAGATTGCTATTCCTTGAAGCACTCTATATTCAAGCAAAGCAGCCATCAATAAACATCCAGGTGGAAGACCTACGGGTCTTGCCATCTGTCAAAAGAATGAGTGCTAAGCGGCCAACGAACCCCATCGCCTCGCCCACTGGGAGAGACCCCCCGCGAGTGAAAACAACACATGCTCATTGACTACCATTCACCAATAAGCATCCAAATTTTCCTCGATATAGTGTCCATGATCCGTACATCGCATATATAATCTACACAGAAAACTTGACACAACAATTCGCCCTGGAAGATGGAACAAGAGAGTTCCGAAACGTCGGCCAATATAAGAGATCTCCTAAAGAGACTTACAGAAAATGATAAGTCAAATATTCGTCGTATAGAGACTATACGCAAGAAGATAATAAAAAATTAATCTTCTATATATATATATATATATATATATATATATATATATATATATATATATATATATATAAATGTGGGTAAAAGTAAGGTGATGAGATGTACAAGGGGTGTAAGTGGCAGTAGCCTGGAAGTGAACATTGAGGGAGAAAGACTGGAGGAAGTGGATAGTTTTAGATACTTGGGTGCAAATGTGGCAGGAAAAGGTGGAGTGAAGGTGGAGGTAGAATGTAGATTGAGAGAAGCGAGTAAATGCCTTGGTGGATTAAAGAGTGTAATGAGGAATAGACATTTGGGAATGGATGCTAAGAGGAGACTGTATGAAGGAGTGATTGTGCCAACAGCACTGTATGGGGCAGAAACATGGAACATAAGAGAGGAAGAGAGAAGAAGTTTGAATGTGTTTGATATGAGGTGTCTGAGAAGTATGATGGGGGTTATAGGCTAGATAGAGTGAGAAATGAGGAGATGAGGAGGAGAACAGGGGTGGTATGGGAGTTGGGAGTTAGGGTTGATGAAAGAGTATTGGGGTGGTTTGGACACATGGAAAGAATGAGTGAAGAAAGACTGGTAAAAGAGGTATGGAAGGTAGATGTGGAGGGAGTGAACATGAGGGGACGTCCTAGGATGAGGTGGATGGATGGGGTGAAGGGGGCTTTGGGGAAGAGGGGAATGTCTGTTGAGGAAGGACGGGAGAGGACAGAAGACAGGGGTGAATGGAGAATGGTTGTATATGGAGGGTGTTGCGATGCATGAGGTGGAATGGGCGGGGTGATGGGGGTGAGGTAGTAGGTGTGGGCAAAATTTGACGCAGCCTGAAGAGATTTCTCCCCGTCTTCTCCTTTTATGCAATGGGGGGACGGAGAGGGGGGGTCGCCGATTTAATGAAGCGGCCTTGCTGTGGATGTGCTGTGTCTTGCGACACTGCTTCTGACCCAGGGCAGTGGACAGGGTGCAGGGATGACCCGTCATCCAGGAGGTGCTAAGATGTGAGGGGGGGGTGGAGGGGTGTGGAGTGTTTTCAGGGATGGAATGGGTGGGAATGATTTTATGCCTTTTTTCCTTTTTGGCTACCTCCCTTGTAAGGGGGAAAAAGCCTTGGTATATGTATGTATATATATATATATATATATATATATATATATATATATATATATATATAAACAATTTTGACGGTAAACCTTCTTTTTTAATGTGTACAAAGATCTGCAATGAATATAAGTTGGAATTATTGTGTTTGCTAGTAGTTATCATTGCCCAACTCTTATCCGGATGGAATCAGACAGACTAATTGCATTTCTTTGTTCTGAATTTAAATATGTGTCATTTGAGTGACAACATATATCAGATAATAAACTGGTATCTTGAAAAAGTGGAGTACAAATTCGGTATCTGTTGGACAGAAAATGAAATTATTTAGACAGAAAAAAAAAAGGATAAATAAATCACTATAGAGTGATAGATCCCAAGGCTAGAGACGGCGAGGGACTCGTGTTTTCTTTTGCTCTAAAGTTTTCGGACGAGTAAAAGGGAGCATATGTGTGCTCAAACGCAAACCGCAATAAAACAAGCATGCAGTCGGGCAAAACTCCTACCGGGCAATATTGGCATAGCTACCGTGCGTCAGACCTACTGTATATACTATTGGTGAGCTTGTGTCAGCTCCGACAGATATGTCTATACTATTTTCATTTATTCATTTTCCGTGAATTATTCATGGAAGCACTTTTTTCAATATAGAATAATACATAGTTTGTTGAAAAGCGTTACAATGACTTATTCAATTACATTGTCATATTCTCATAATCTAAAAATTTGAAATTTAAGGAAATTTTCTGTATGAAGTTAACGGACTATTAATGGAAGTTGCCAATTTAACGGAAGTTAATCAGTCCGTTAATTATTTTCATATTAAAACTAATAGTTAATCCGTAATGAAAAAATAAATTTGTTAATTAACGATTAACGGATTAACAAATGGGTGCCCAGATCTGTAAAATGGCTACATGCCGCAGTCAACAGGAGCTTGCTGATGGTATGCTATGCAATGGATATTGCATAGGCTACAGCAATTTTTTTTTTTTTTTTTTTTTTTTTTTTTTTTTTTTTTTTTTTTTTTTTTTTTAACATGTTAGGCCAGGGGAGTCATTCATTTACCGAGGGGTTTTTAATTTTGTTTCAAAATAAGCATAAGTCTACATGTGTCTTGTGCATGTGTATACTGACCTAGACCTAGTTTTTCTGTAGATCATTGATTTTTTATTATTATTATTCTTGGGGTGAAATATTGTGTTGGACAAGGTGCTTACACCACATTGGCTATATGAGTCGACAATGGTAAATGGTACGCAAACAAGGTCAACAACTATCTGCAGACGAGAACTCCGTCAACCTAATAGTCATAGTGAATATTGTAATGCCTAACCAACCAATATTATGCAAGCCTAAGCCTTTGAGGCTCTGTAGTTGACAATGAATAAATAAACCATATTTAAACTTGCTGTGGACTGGAGAGGGCAGGAATCGGATATGTGGTCATCAGTAGGCCCAGATTTCACCTACGAAGTATTTGTTGCATACGTATGTGTATCTTTACATGTTTTCGGTGGTAAAACCTCACACGCTCGAACCTATCGCTGACGTTTTTCGTAGTACAAATGTGGTTTGAGAAATCAGAACCAAGCATCATCATATACAGTCTATCCTCAGAACGTGAATCACTACGACACATAGCAGAAGTGTTTAGTGGCTGGGATTTTGAAAAGTTAAATTAAGTCGGATCCCGTCAAAATAGCCGATAAATGTAGATATTTTTCACGAGAAAATGAATAATGTAGCGAGGCTGCAGATTCGTTCGTCTGCATGGGATTTCGTCGCGCAATAACACGTGGCGTTATAGCAATGTTTGTTTCTGTTTTTAAAAACTATACAGATCGCTATTGATGATGACTTTATTAACAAAGTGGTTATTCTTTAATGATCTCCTCGTTTCCGTAATTGATAGATATCTCCTGGTTCTCTAAAGTTATTTTCTACTCGGCTTGTTTAATACATATACCATACATACATATACCAAAGGCTTTTCCCCCTTACACGGGAGGTAGCCAAAAAACAAAGGCATAAAAGCCATTCCCACCCATTTCATCGCTAATACACTCCACTCCCCTCCACCCTCTACCCTCCCTCTTATCTTGGTACCTCCAGGATAACGGGTCATTCCTGCATCTTGCCCACTGCCCTGGGTCAGAAGCAGTGTCGCAAGACACAGCACATCCACAGCAAGGCCGCTTCATTAAATCGGCGACCCCCCTCTCCGTCCCCTCATGCAGAAAAGGAGAAGACGGGGAGAAATCCCTTCAGGCTGCGTCAAATTTTTCTCATACATACTACCTCAGCCCCCATTACGCCTCATGCATCACAACATTATCCATATACAACCATTCTCCATTCACCCCTGTCTTCTGTCCTCTCCCGTCCTTCCTCAACAGACATCCCCCTCTTCCCCAAAGCCCCTTTTACCCCATCCATCCATCTCATCCAAGGTCGACCCCTCATGTTCACTTCCTCCACATCTGCCTTCCACACCTCTTTTACTAATTTTTCTTCACTTATTCTTTCCATGTGCCCAAACCACCCCAATACTCTTTCATCAACCCTATATCCCAACTCCCTTAACACCCCCGTTCTCTCCTCTCCTTATTTCTCACTCTATCCAGCCTAGTAACCCCAATCATACTTCTCAGACATCTCATCTCAAACACATTCAAACTCCTTCTCTTTTCCTCTCTTATGCTCCATGTTTCTGCCCCATACAGTGCTGTCGGCACAATCACTCCTTCATACAATCTCCTCTCAGCATCCATTCCCAAATGTCTATTTCTCATTACACTTTTTAGTCCCCCAAGGCATTTACTTGCTTCTCTCAATCTACATTCTACCTCCACCTTCATTCCTCCCTTTCCTGCCACATTCGCACCCAAATATCTAAAACTATCCACCTCCTCCAGTCTTTCTCCCTTAATACTCACTTCCAGTCTGCTGTCACTCTCTCCCCTTGTACATCTCATCACCTTACATATACCCACATTTATCTTCAACTTCCTTCTTTCACACACTCTCCAAAACTCTGTCACTAACTTCCTCAATCCCTCCTATGATCCTGCTACAAGCACAGTGTCGTCCGCAAACAACAGCTGGCTCACCTCCCACTTTTCTCCATTTCCTTTAACCATCTCCAATCCCTGACCCACTACCCTTGCACTTACCTCTCGCATCACCCCCATCCATGTATAAATTGAACAGCCAGGGCGACATAATACATCCCTGACGAAGTCCCACCTATACCTCGAACCACTCACTCTCTCCGTTTCTAATCCTGACACACGTTCTACTACTCTCGTAAAAACTCTTGACAGCTCCTAAAAGCTTTCCTCCTATCCCGTATATCTGCAAAACCTCCCACAGTGCCTTCATGTCTACTCTGTCATAAGTCTTTTCCAGATCCATAAAAGCCCAAAAAACATCCTTATTTTTTCCTATAGCTTTCTCATATGTCTGTCTTACCACAAAAATCTGATCTACACATCCTCTACCTGTCCTAAATCCACACTGTTTCTCACCAATTACTCCCTCTGTTCCTCTCCTAATCCTCTCAATCAAGATCCTCCTATAAGCCTTCCCAACTACACTGAAACTACTACACTCACACTTATCCCCTTTTCCCTTGTAAAGTGGAACTATACAGGCACTCCCCCAATCCTCCGACACTCTACCCTCTCTCAGACGAACATTAAATAACCTCACCAACCAGTCCACCATCACTGTACCTCCTTTCTTCAGACATTCTGCATGGCATCCATCCAGCCCTGGTTGCTTTACCTGCTCTCATCCTCTTATCAACTGCCTTCACTTCATCCTTCCTTATTTCTCCTCCATTTTCCTCACTCATCACGGTCTTTTTCTTAGCACTTCCCACTGCAACTACCTTTCCCTCCCTATCCTCCTTCACATTTAGCAACTCCCTAAAATACTCTGCCCATCTTCCTCTTACTACCTTCTCTTCCATTATCGTCTCCATCTGCACCTTTTACCTTTTCTTCTCTACTTGATTCGCCTCCTCTTCATCTCTTAATTTCTTTCCAAATCATCTTTTTATTACTTTCAAAATGTTCTGTCATATTCTTACCCCATTTCACATCTGCTCTCCTCTGCCTCCTTTATCTTGCGTTTTGCTTCTCTTTTATTTTCTTTGTACTTCTCGTATGACTCCCTCGTCCTATTTTGATACCAATCTTTGAACCTTCACTCCCTCTAACTTCTTTCCCAGCTTGTTTAATAATTTTATATTTCCAAATAGTTTCCTCTATATGATCCGTTTTTTTTTTTTTTTCTGGTTTGTATTAACAATCTCGTTCATTTCAGGTTTTTGTTTCGTCCCTCCTGATTTTAATCTAGATGGTCCTACTTTTCATTAGGTTATTTGTAGCTCTTGTGTATTTGCTTTCTTTAATATTTTTGTATTCCCTATTTTCCTGCCGATTCCTTAGCTATTCACTAAATTACTCTTACCCTTGATGATGTCTGCCAATATTTCTTAGAGATTCAAGTCTGTTATCTTATACCTTTGCAAAGCACAATTTCTTCTTAAAGATTATCTTATTTTTCTTGGTTCTGAAAATCAATCCAGCTGTGCAATCTACCGTTCTATGGTTTTTGTATACATTTACTTTACCTACAACCGTAACATTGCTAACGATGTTTTTTCTCATGTAAATTGGAATCTACTTCGTATATACACGTTTTTGAAAGTGTTTATTAATCTCATATCGTACTCTGCAAAATTTGGCTAGTGTCCACCTATCATTACTCTTTTTTACTCCAAATCTCTCAATGCACTTTTCATCTGCCTTGTTATTTCCCACTTCTGCATTTGAATGAACGATTACTAACGTGTATTTATTTTTCTTGGCCTATTTCCTGATTTACATCACCCTAGAAGGACTTAATTTCATCATCTGACCTCTGTGAATTTGGTGCATAAAGCTGAATTATTTTTTTAGTGTACTCTTTATATAGTATATTATAAGTTACTCTGTTACACTACTCAGTTTCGCTACGTTGCCAGTAATCTCTAAATTTATCAAAAATACTAATCCATCGTATATTTTCTCCTAACTTTTTTAGTAGAACAAGTAGTAGCTGTCTTGTAGTTGCATGAGCTTTTCTTCCTCCCTCTGGACTTGGCTCAGACCCACAACTCCTTATTTGACGTTCTCCAGTTTCTCCATCATGCTCTCCAGTCTCCTTATAAGGTTCTCAGGGTGCAAGTGTGCATCCTCATCATCTTCAGGCTGTATAGTGTAATATTTGGGTCCACTTGGACAGTGTTTATTCACGTTCGGTGGCACACTGCCCGTAAGCAGAGGAGACAATGCAATTAGAACTCTAGGAGACTTATCCAATAGAAAAACACCCGTTTTTACATTGGTTGTGCAATTCATGGTTGTTCTGAGAGGTTATGGCAGTGGTCTCACCTTTTTGCCACTTTGTCTCTGGTGAGATTATCTTTGGTGGCGTCCAATGCAATATTATCAGTGGAGCAGTACGAGTATATTGCTATAAGGTACCCAATGATTCACTCTGTTATTATAATGGTACCTCGTGTATCATGAATTTCCCTGTTCACTACCAGGAACGTACCAATGACAATTATGGATGGCCCAGTAGATCTTTTCATGTATATGAACATAGCTCTTGTAATCTTAAGATACTCAAGCCTACCAAGGCTGTCGAGACGTCAGATAGGTATTGGTAGCCGGTGTAGATAGGCTATATGAATTCAGAAGTAATTCTATCATATGACTTTTTATAAATCAAGCAACTTTATTTTGTATGATTTGTAGTATTATTAGTACATATGAAGATGTACATGAAAATATATACAATATTGATTAAAGTTGTGCAATTACCGAACGAGAAATTTGATATTGTACAGTATATGTATATATATTTATGTATATATATGTATATATATATATATATATGTATATATATATGTATATATATATATATATGTATCACAGGTGAGAAATGTAGTAACACATTTATAAATCACAACTAACACCACAGTCGGACGAAAGAAAGAGTTGCGTAAGCGGAACTATATATTTCGATTGCTACCTGCAATCCTCTTCAGTAGTACAAAGTGGCAGGGAGGAGGCTATCTTAAGTAGCAACCTCTTACAAAAGAAAGGGAACACGAGAAAATACAGAACATCACTGCCCCAGCCCTAGTTGACCTGAGGCTGACACGAGGTCGGGTCAGGGGGAGGGGGAGGAAGCTTGTTGACAATATTTTTGGTGATGAATAGTCCTGAAATGATGTCTGGGGTCCATTGACCCTTGGAAATATTCATCGTGGGCAGATAATCAATTAATGTTGATTCCACCATTTTCCTTCTGAACCCACACCCTGATTTGTAAATTAGCCTACCCTCATTGGTTTCTGGATAAAGCCCTTAGTCAAGCCAGAGCAAGTTTTTTCAAACACCCTTCCACTAAGTTAAAGAAAGAGAGACAAAATCCCCTAGTCATCCCCTTCTCAGAGTCCATCAGTCAATTGTCCAAGTTTCTTCCCAAAGAGAAAGTAAATTTAATTCATAACTACCCTAATACTATTAATAAAAAAGTTGTTAATGTTCACCAGAGGTTGAAGGAAGAACATATCCCAGGTGTTTACTCCCTTCCATGTAAAGATTGTAACCTTTCATACATTGGCCAGACGGGAAGAGACCTACCGACAAGATTAAATGAACACAAAAGGTCGATTAGATATGGCCAAATAAATTCAGCAGTGTTTCAACACGTTGATAAATTTAATCACCGGTTGGACTGGGAGAAATCTGATCTCATTTACAAATCAGGGTGTGGGTTCAGAAGGAAAATGGTGGAATCAACATTAATTGATTATCTGCCCACGATGAATATTTCCAAGGGTCAATGGACCCCAGACATCATTTCAGGACTATTCATCACCAAAAATATTGTCAACAAGCTTCCTCCCCCTCCCCCTGACCCGACCTCGTGTCAGCCTCAGGTCAACTAGGGCTGGGGCAGTGATGTTCTGTATTTTCTCGTGTTCCCTTTCTTTTGTAAGAGGTTGCTACTTAAGATAGCCTCCTCCCTGCCACTTTGTACTACTGAAGAGGATTGCAGGTAGCAATCGAAATATATAGTTCCGCTTACGCAACTCTTTCTTTCGTCCGACTGTGGTGTTAGTTGTGATATATATATATATATATATATATATATATATATATATATATATATATATATATGTTGAGACATTGTGACAAGTTGAAAAATGTGGAAAAAGAGAGTCACGGGTCTCGTTCCTAGTTTATTCCTAACCGGTTTCGCTTGCAGCTTCTTCAGAGGAATGTTCCTCTGAAGAAGCTACAAGCGAAACCGGTCAGGAATAAACTCGGAACGAGACCCGTGACTCTCTTTTTCCACCTTTTTCACACACACACACACACACACACACACACACACACACACACACACACACACACACACACACACACACACACACACACACACACTTACGTCGGACAGACGGCGAGGATTGACGTCCTGAAGAAAAAGTGAAATTTTCGTGGATCTCAACGCAAAGGAAGTACCTATTGTATTTGCAGGGAAGGGGATTGCTCGTGGTGTAGTGGGAAAGTGAGGAAAAAGGAGAAGGAGAGGGATTACTGAGGGAAATGGAAGGAAATGAGGAAGGAGAGGACTTGGTCCAGGCAGGCAGACGCCATGTAAACAAACGCGGACCGGATCAATTTAGTGACGACGAAGGGTCTAGCAAAAATGTAAAGATTAGAAACATAGATATGAGCAGCACAATAGAAGGTGAGGATAATAATTTCCATGGATTTAATGAGGGTGGGGGGGGGCGGATACCAACCTCCCCTGACTAGCAAGACCAGAACAAAAACTTGAACAAATGACCGAACTTTGGGAGAGTAGGTTCGGTAGAATGTTAGAAATTGCGCAAAGGGTTGAAAGATTGGAAGAACTAGAGAAGGCGAACAAAAACTTAATTAAGGAAATAGAAGAACTAAAAAGACAGTTAAAAGAAGTAAAAGAGGAGAATGAAGAATTAAAGAGGAATAATAAAGAAAACAAAGAGGCCATAGCTAAAGAAGCTAAGGGTTGGAAGACAATCTAAGAAAACAGTAAAGTTGCATTTATTGACATAATTAAACAGCAAATGAAAGAACAAACTGAAGACTCAGTTATTAAAGTGATGAGACAAAAGGAGAATATAGTAAGAGACTTAGCAGATAAAAAGAAATGTATAATTATATCAGGAATGGAAGAGAAACACAACCCAGCTAGAACCACAAGAATCAATGAGGAAAATGAAAAAGTAAGCAAATTACTAGAATTAGTTCAGGAAGATGAACCTGAAATCATGAAACAAATTGAAGAGAAGTTTAGACTCGGAAAGTATAGTACAGATAAGACTAGACCAATTAAGATTAAATTCAGGTCACAAACGACGGCAGAGAATATCTTATCCAAAACAGGGTAACTAGCAGCAAGTGAACAATATAAAAAGGTATGGATAAAAAGGGAAATGAATAAGGAGGAAAGAGAGGAAGAAAAGCAGAAAAGACTTGAAGCTAAGAAAAAAAAAACGAGAGCAGAACGGAGTCAGAGAAAGAGAGATTCTATTGGAGAGTAGTGAATATGAAACTAAGGCAGTTCGACATACAAGAGAAAACCAAAAGGGAAACAGAGAACACAATGGAAGTGACAGAAAACTAAAAGTGTCTTACACAAATATAGATGGATTAATAACAGGATTGAATGAGCTGAATGATTATTTGAAAGAAAAAGAACCGGACATAATGGGAATTGTAGAAACAAAATTAAAAGGCCCACTACCACCCAACAGTGTAGGACATGATGCATATAATTATTGGATTAAAAACAGAGAGAAAAAGCAAGGGGGTGGAGTTATGTTCCTGACTAAAAAGGATATAAACGTGAAGGGTGTCATATATGGAAAGAATACAGTAGAGATGATTATGATAGAAGTGGAAGACAGAGATAAGAAGAGCAGAAAGTTTGTGATCAATTATGTGCCTCCGAAAACAGCCTCATGGGAGGAGAGTGAACATAAAAGTATGTTAGAGGACACAAAGATAACATTAAATAAAATAATGGAAGATGGAGGAAGAATAGTTATAATGGGCGACTTTAATTGCAAAGAAATCTGCTGGGAAGAAATGACAGTAAAGGGTGGAGACGGCTCATGGGGAAACGCTCTACTTGAGATGATTACTGACCATACAATGACACAATGGATACAGGAGAACACCAGGTATAGAAATGAAGAAGAACCATCGAGACTAGACTTAATAATTACATCTAAACCTAGAATAGTGGACAAGATTGAATATAAAACACCAATAAGTAAAAGTGACCACATACTGATTGAACTGGAACTTAATAAAGAAAAATATATGAAAAGAAATGAGCAATATAGAAAAGGAGGAATGATGTATGAAAAAACAAACTTTGATAAAATAAGAGAATTCTTTCAACAAGAAAACTGGGAAGAAATATACAAAGAAGAAACATCAGTGGAAGAGAAATGGAATATTTTGACAAAAATTTACAAAATAGGAGTGGAAAAGTATGTCCCAAGACAAAAACAAGAAAAAGAATATGTAAAATGCTGGTACAACAAAAGCTGTAGGGAGTTAAAAGACAAAAGAGACAAAGCCTGGACCAGATGGAAAAAAGACAGAAGACCTGAAAAATGGAAAATATATACCGGTTATAGAAATGAAAATGTACAAACGTGCAGAGAGGAAAAGAGAAAATATGAAAAAGATGTCATAGAAAAGTGTAAAGATCAACCAAAACTATTCTACAGATTTGTAAACAATAAACTGAAAAACAAACAAGACTTGGAGAAATTAAGACAAGAGGGAGTTGAATACACTGAGGAAATAGAAATGGCGGAAATTATGAACAAACATTTTATACAAGGGAGAACATACAACCTGAAGAGATTGAATGGAAAGAGAAAGTTCCCCCTATGGAAGAAATAGAAGTAACAAAGAATGAAATATTGACACACTTGAGTAATCTTGATGTCAGAAAATTGCATGGACCAGATGATATAGCAAACTGGATTCTGAAAGAATGCAGGAATGAACTGGCAGACAAAATACATAGCATACTAAACAGTTCCTTGAAAGAAGGAAAAGTTCCAGAAGATTGGAAAAAAGCAAATATAGTACCTATATATAAAGGAGGAAATAAAGAAGAACCTATAAACTATAGACCAGTCTCTCTAACAAGTACAATAGCAAAAATTTGTGAAAGAATTATCAAAAGTAGATGGGTAAAATATTTAGAAAAAAATAAAGTGTTAAATCCAAGGCAATTTGGATTCAGACAAGGACGATCATGCGTCACCAATTTAATATGTTTCTATTCAAGGCTAATAGATATAATACAAGAAAGAGATGGATGGGCGGACTGTGCATTTCTAGACCTAAAGAAAGCTTTTGACAAAGTTCCACATAAGAAGTTGCTTAAGAAATTAGAAACTGAAGGAGGAATACAGGGAAAACTACTAAATTGGATGGAAGACTTTTTGCAAGAAAGAAAAATGAGAGTAGTGATAAGAAACCAGCACTCAAAATGGGATGAAGTAATAAGCGGTGTTCCGCAGGGAACAGTTCTGGTCCCAATAATGTTTGCTATATATATTAATGATATGGATAAAGGAATAGAAAGCTATATGAGCTTCTTTGCAGATGATGCAAAACTACTGAAAAGAGTGAAAATTGAAGAAGATTGTGAATCACTACAGAGAGATCTAAATATAGTACAGGAATGGAGTAGGAAGTGGGAGATGGAGTTCAATACAAAAAAGTGTAGTATAATGGAATTTGGAAAAAGCAAAAACAGAATAACAGGAGCATATAAATTGGGAGAAGAAGGAATAAAAAAAGTAGAAAATGAGAAGGACCTGGGAGTCATTGTTATGAATAATATGTCACCTGAGAAACATATAAATAAGATTTTTGGAGAAACTTATAATTTAATAAGAACAATCAAAGTTGCATTTACATACCTGGATGAAGAAATGGTGAAGAAAATTCTAATCACCCTGATAAGACCAAGATTGGAATATGCAGCAACGATATGGTCACCAAGTACAAAAAAATGTATAAAAAAAACTTGAAAGAATACAAAGAGCAATTACAAAACTGGCACCAACACTCTCAAAACTATCATATGAAGAGAGACTAGAAAAACTTGAACTACAGACACTAGAGCAAAGAAGAGAGAGAGGAGATTTGATAGCTATTTACAGAATCATGAAAGGCATAGAAATTACTGACAGAGAGAAAGCAAATAAGATTCTGGGATTGATTGCGCGATCTTTTGATTTCAAAAGTCCATCACTCATTAACAAGCTATATAAATCGTTAGTTCGTCCACATTTGGAATATGCTGTTTCCGTATGGTCACCGAATCTCATTAAAGACATTGACAGACTGGAAAAAGTACAACGGCGAGCCACAAAACTGATTCCAAATATCAAAAATAAATCATACGAAAATCGACTTAAGCACATGAATCTGTTTTCCCTAAAAAAGCGTAGACTCAGAGGTGACTTGATACAGGTCTTTAAGATTTTAAAGGGAATTGACAACATCAAAAGTGACCAAATTTTCACATTGAATGAGAATCAGACAAGAAACAATGGTCTCAAACTGTCCGGAAATAGATTCAATTTGGAAGTAGGTAGAAACAACTTTGCCAACCGTGTAGTTAATGAATGGAATAAACTTCCTGCACAGGTAGTGCAATGTAGTTCAGTTCGAAGCTTTAAGAATCATTTAGATAAATACCTAAGTAAGATGCTGTAATGATTATAATTTATGTTATATTATTTGTTTTTGTTTTGTTATAATTTGTCTGTCTGATTTATTATTAGTTATATGTAAATTTATAATCATTTACTATTTACCTTTTTGTTTGTTATTCAACTATACCTATGCATTTATTTATGTATTTTATTTGTTATTTTTACATTATTATAGTTTTAATTTATTATTAATATGATTTTTTTTTTTTTTTTTTTTGCATCCGACCTAGATATGGATCAAAAGGTCTCCTGTCGGCATGCTCCGCCTTTGAATCTGATAAAATGGGATGACAGAAATACAAGAGGACACGGAAAGAAAATAAAAAAAGACAGCTATAGAAGAGACTTGAAAAAGAACAGCTTTCCTCACAGAGTAATAAACAGTTGGAACAAGTTAGATGAGAAAGTGGTGTGTGCAAAAACAATACATTAATTTAAAAATAGTTTAGATAAAATGAGATATGAAGACGGGACCCCACGAGCATAGCTCCCCTGCCCGTAAAATACAACTAGGTAATACACACACACACACACACACACACACACACACACATATATATATATATATATATATAATCTAAACGAAGCCAAGTCATAGAAGTTAGTGATGTGGTTAGGTTCGGCCGGACAAGCCAGGGTAATGAAACTCACAATAACACTAAGGCACACAAGATTTAATGAATATTATGCTCGGAGGTTACGGACGAGGACTCGTAGAGGGAAGGTCCGGAGTGAGGGCCTCTTCAAGTGTCGTGGGCTGAGAGCGAAGGACCACAGGAGGGAACTGGTCCCGAGGCGACTTGCTGGAAAGAACTGGTCCTGAGGCGACTTGCTGGAGAGAGCGGGTTCCGAGGCGACTTGCTGGAGAGAGCGGGTTCCGAGGCGACTTGCTGGAGAGAGCGGGTTCCGAGGCGACTTGCTGGAGAGAGCGGGTTCCGAGGCGACTTGCTGGAGAGAGCGGGTTCCGAGGCGACTTGCTGGAGAGAGCGGGTTCCGAGGCGACTTGCTGGAGAGAACTACTGCTTGGAGAGAACTGCTGCTTGGAGATGTCGTGCCCGGGAGAGAAGTGTTTGTCTCGGCAAGACGCCGTCCTTTTGAATGAGGCTGGCGGCTCAGCGAAGGTCCCCGGTGTGGTTTAGTTATAGCCCGTATGGCGATATGTGGCAACTCGAATGCCCGGGGCCTTAGGCATGCTTACGTGCTTATCGACAGTGTGTGAGTGAGATACGAAAGAGGGATGCTGAGTTACGCATGGGCGTTATAGGCTATGTTATTCTAGTGTATCTTCTTGTAACTGTATTATCGTTTAAGGCTGAATGTACTTGAGAACCTACAGTGTGTATTATTAGCCCTCGACCAACACACACATGACGCAGTGATATGCGACATTGTCAGTGCATACAGGGCAGTGCAACGCAACGAACTCAGCCTATACCTGCATTATTCTGGTGTACCGTGACCCACATATCATAATTGCGTGCGACAAGGGCTCACGGAAGTGTGCAGTCTCAGTGACAGAGTTACACGCTCTTACGTAAAACATAAGTGTTCCAAACTAAAAACCGGCATCATATGCAAGGGTTCGTTAGTGACTGGCAGTGCTCCGGCGCCATATTGCGCTCATCCATGTGACGCATTATGCGTATATGCGTGGAGCCTCCTCGTATGGTGTCTAGTGCCTACACGTGTAGTTTATAGTGCCTCACCGTATAGTGTCGCAGTGCATTGTGAGTGGTGTTTGTGAAAATCTTGCTGCCTCTTTGTCGGTAGGAGACACTTGTATTTGAACATTGGCGGGACGCTAGCGTTACACTTCCCCTCGCTAACACGCCCGCAGTCCAACTGGGCCCCAGGTAACCTCTCGCTTACGGGTACTCATCCGCGCATTACGGGCCCACGCTATTAGCTTTATTCTAGCGAAATGCCTAATACTCGTTCAGGAGCACTCGAGCAGGAGGAAGAGATGCAACCAGATTTTTCCAATGAGCAACAGGCCGCATCCTTCCCAACGACCACACCGACCGACATGCTTTCCCTCGTGCAATGGATTGAAGAGACGAGGTTAGCAGAAGACGAACGCAGACGACGAGAAGACCAGGCTAGATTTGAAGCCCTGCTCAAATTGATAAACCCGCAACGGCAACCCGCTCACTCTCCCCAAGAGGCCCACCCTGCGACCTCCGATGACAGCCGCCATCGTCAGCCCCCGCTCCCTCCACCCACTCAAAAGGCCAATGCCCAGACGCCACCTCCGCTTAAACCAGATGCCACCTACCAATTGTTCCGCGAATGGAAGCGACGTTGGCAAGATTACGCTACCATGGTCGACCTGTATAGCTTACCCATGAGAAGCAACTCATACAATTACGCATATGTCTCACCCTTGAAACACAACGTGTCCTAGAGCATACCCTGCAAATACCATCCTCTACAGACAAGACCGTCGATGAGGTGGTCGCTGCTCTGGAAGTACACATCAAGGGCTTGCGGAACGAGGCAATACGCAGGAGGGGATTGCTTAGCTGCAGGCAGATGGAAGGCGAAACACTTGCAGATTTCTACGTAAGGTTGCGTCGCAGTGCCGAGGAGATCGACAAATGCCCTGATAAATCGCCAGTTTGCGAAGAGACTCAGTTGAAGTCGGTGATTATTATGGGCGTTCGGGATGATGAGTTGATTCAGCGACTTATTTCCCTGGACGACAAGCGCTCCCTGCAGGACATGGTCAATACATGCCGCTCCTATGAAGCAGCCAGGTGTGCTACGTCTGATATTCGTGCCCATCCTGCACAAGTAAGAGCATTGACCCACCACCAAAGAAGGAAGAAGCAGAAAAATTTCCTCCGGCAAACCACTAAGCAACCGACATCGAAGGCAACGGACCCATGCCAGTGCTGTGCTAGGCACCATGAGCCAGGAGCATGCCCTGCTGCTCAGGCTACCTGCCGCAACTGTGGTCGGCAGGGACACTTTCCTTCCACGATCAAATGTCCCGCTAGCAAGACCCAGTGCCGCCTCTGTTCCCGTATCGGTCACTTCGACACTTATTGCAAGAGCAGGAAACCCGTCAGAAACACAAGCGAGGTGTTCCGGTCTCCGGCGGTGGACATATTTCGGAACACCCGACAGCCCCACAGCCGTCCTGCCGTCGAGTGATGTCTCCTAGCCCCAACCCTGCGGTGCCTCAACACGTCAGCGTCCTTATCACACACGGTGGTAACTCGTCATACTTGCAGATGATCCCCGACCACAGCACTTGAGAAACCTTTCCATTTCAACAAGGAAACTACACGCTTTCCCGCAGACCACCACACTCACAGCCGACGGATCTGTAATGACTCCTGCTCTTGGCACGCTCACGGCTACCCTTACTTTAGGTAAGCGGTCGTGCTCTGCTCAGATCCGAGTACACAAGGACATCCAGACCCCACTCCTCTCCTTCAGCCACTGCAAAGCATTGGCCATCATTCCCAAGGAATTCCCTAAGCCAATATTGGAAGTGAAGCACGTTAAGAAGTGTGTGGAACTCCCATTTTCTGCCTCCACACCACCCCCAGACGGGAAGGAGTACTTCTTAAAGGAGTTTAAGGACGTTCTGGTGGCTAAAGCAGCTCTTCAGTCCACACCACTTAAGCCCATGGTGGGATCACCCATGCGAATCCACCTGAAGGAGAATGCTGTGCCTTTTGCAATCCACACACCCCGGCAAATTCCCCTGGCTTTCAGAGACCACGTCAAGGACGAGCTCGAGTCCATGGTCTCTCAAGGGATTATTCGACCGGCTGGCGACGAACCTTCAGAATGGTGCCACCCACTTGTCACCGTAGCTATACCAAATGGAGGTGTGAGGATCACGACGGATCTGTCCAAACTTAACGCCCAGGTGGCTCGCCCACCCCATCCGTCGCCCACACCCTTTGATGCTGTATGTAGTGTACCGACCTCAGCTCGTTACTTCACGACCATGGACGCTCTCTGCGGCTACTGGCAGATCGAACTCGCCGAAGAGGACAGACACCTTACCACCTTTATAACTCCACTTGGTAGATTCCAATATTGCAGAGGACCAATGGGATTTGCAGCAACAGGCGATGCCTATTGCATACGAGGTGACATTGCACTGCAAGGTGTAAAGAATTGCGTCAAAGTGGTGGATGACATCCTCCTTTACGATGCCGACTACACCACTCACCTTACCCGCATCCACCAAGTCCTCACCAGATGTCGTGAGTTTGGCATCACCATTAATAAGGACAAATTTAAAGTCGCCGCGCCTAAGGTGGATTTCTGCGGATTCACATTGTCAGTGGCAGGTATCACTGCTGACCAAGACAAAGTGATTGCTATCAGGGACTTTCCAACTCCTGCAAATTTGACAGACCTTAGGTCCTTTATGGGTCTCGTTAACCAGTTGGCTGAATTCACCCCGGAGATATCCGGAGCTGCCCAACCTCTCCGGCTCCAGATGAGCCCTAAGAGACAATTTCTCTGGACACCGGATCATGACGAGGCATTCCGAAGGGTGAAAGCCGCCCTCATCGACCCCCCTAGTCCTCGCCTCATTTGATCCAACCCTGACAACTATCCTCCAGACGGATGCATCTCGGCTTAACGGCATTGGTTTTGCATTACTACAGGACCACGGCAGCGGACGCCTACGCCTAATCCAATGCGGTTCCCGTTTCTTGACGGAGGCGGAGACCAAATATGCTACCATCGAGTTAGAATTACTCGCCGCCGTCTGGGCGATGTTCAAATGCAAATTTTACTTGATGGGACTACAGAATTTTACGTTGATGACCGACCATCGCCCCCTGGTCCCCATCCTGAACAGCTACACTTTAGACGCAGTGGAGAACCCACGTCTCCAGCGCCTGAAGGAGAAAGTGTCCCCATACATCACAGCGGTATGGCGTGCCGGAAAGGATCTTCGCATCCCGGACGCCCTATCCCGTGCCCCAGTGAGCTACCCAGCGCCGGAAGACTACACACTCTGCACCGACTCCATTGCATCTCTCCATACGATAGCCACGGTGAGAGCTGTGACAGAGTCCCACGTAGATGAAGATAGGACTCTGGAGGAGTTACGTGACTCAGCTAGGACCGACACAGACTACGTCCGATTGCATCACTGTGTGACGTCCGGATTCCCTTCGGACCGCTATGCCCTTCCTAGGCCCTTGCTCCCATACTGGAAAATTCGGGATAACCTCCATGCTGATGGTGACCTCGTCCTCTACGGCATGAGAATTGTGGTCCCTAACGCCCTTCGCCTCCGCATCCTGGCCCGTCTTCATGATAGCCACAGGGGCGTGGAGGCGACAAAACGCCGGGCAGGTCAAACTGTCTTCTGGCCAGGCATCAATTCGGACATTGCAAACACGGTCCAGTCGTGTGAACCCTGCCAGTATCTCCAACCTAGCCAGCAGAAGGAACCCATACTCAACGACGACCACCCAACAAGGCCCTTTGAGTCGGTCTCAGCGGACTTCTCCGTTGCAGGCAAGTCATTCCTTGTCATCGCTGACAGACTCTCCGGCTGGCCTGTGGTCGTCCCTTGCAAAGGCGATACGACGTCGTCCAACACCATCCGCATGTTCTGTAACTACTTCCGGGAGGTTGGTGTTCCCCTTCGCTTGCGAACAGACGGAGGCCCCCAGTTCACCAGCCAGGAGTTCAGGAGCTTTGCAGCACGATGGGGTGTGCGACACATTGTCACATCACCTCACTACCCGCAATCCAGTGGCCATGCCGAGGCCGCTGTGAAGGCCATCAAGCATCTCATCCTCAAGGTCCCCTTCAGGCAACATTGATTGCGAGGAATTCGACCGAGGCCTCCTGGAACTTCGGAATGCTCCCAACTTCACTGGTCGTTCCCCAGTTCAGGTGTTATATGGCCACCTCCTCCGCTCCTGCGTTCCGGCCCACCCAGATGCTTTCTCCACGGAGTGGCAGACCAAAGCGGAGGAATGCGACCGCCGCGCAGCAACCCAGGCCAAGGATGCTGCAGCTCGGTATGACAGCCATGCACGTGAACTCTCCAGGCTGCACGTCGGCCAGCACGTTCGGCTCCAGGACCCGAAGACCCACCGCTGGGACAAGGTCGACATTGTCATGCGCGTTGGCAAAGCCAGGACCTATGAAATACGGACCACAAGTGGCCGCGTGTTGCAGCGTAACCGCCACTTCTTGCGCCCTGTCACCTGCACCC
The DNA here is from genome assembly GCF_046742065.1 of Oratosquilla oratoria. Classification (NCBI taxonomy): domain Eukaryota; kingdom Metazoa; phylum Arthropoda; class Malacostraca; order Stomatopoda; family Squillidae; genus Oratosquilla; species Oratosquilla oratoria. The sequence goes on from NC_134815.1 coordinate 15,921,898, forward strand.
CTTCCCATCCACACGAGGCCCATAGCGAGGACCCACCTGCTGATTTGCGTCGCTCCAAGAGACTCCAGTGCAGATTGTCCGCCCGAGACTAAAGTCTGCGGGCGCGAAAGGGGGATGGGAGGTGTGGGTTAGTTATAGCCCGTATGGCGATATGTGGCAACTCGCATGCCCGGGGCCTTGGGCATGCTTACGTGCTCATCGACAGTGTGTGAGTGAGATACGAAAGAGGGACGCGGAGTTACGCATGGGCGTTATATTTGACTATGTTATTCTAGTGTATCTTCTTGTAACTGTATTATCGTTTAAGGCTGAATGTACTTAAGAACCTACAGTGTGTATTATTAGCCCTCGACCAACACACACACCCGGAGAGCTTTCCCGAGTTTCTGATTGACTGCTGGCTGGAGCTGGCCGAGACGTTTTGCTATGGCGAGTATATAGGCCTAGCTCGAGTTGTGTGGCGGCAATATTCACGTCGAGACTGTACAAATTCAAACCAGGCTTAATGACCACCTTATGAGTCAATAGCCTTAAAAAAGAAAAAAAAGAAAAAAAGTGTGGCGGCCAGTCTGGTTTTAACCAGCGGCGCGTCACCTCATTAGTCTATAATCAATAACTTTTAAGACAAATGTAAATTATGCAAAATTAAGGTGCAAGACTTGTAAAAATAGTCAATGTGCCTTACACCTGCATTCTCTTCATTAGTTCAATGAAGCAAGAATTATACGAACATTACGCCTCCTTACTTCTAAAATAATATTAGGGAAACTTATGTATTTAAAGGGTAACCACCAACTTTAGGTACGGCTTGGAAATGGAGGTGGAGGTAGAATGTAGATTGAGAGAAGCAAGTAAATCCCATGGGGGATTAAAAAGTGTAATGAGAAATAGACATTTGGGAATGGATGCTAAGAGGAGATTGTATGAAGGAGCGATTGTGTCGACAGCACTATATAAGGAAGAAATATGGAACATAAGGGAGGAGGAGGAGTTAGGATGTGTTTGAGATGAAATGCCTGAGAAGTATGGTAGGGGTTACTAGGCTGGATAGAGTGAGAAACGAAGAGTTGGGGTGGAGAGGGATTTGGGAGATAGGGTTGATGAAAGAGTATTGGGATGGTTTGGACATATGGAAAGAATGAGTGAAGAAAGATTAGTAAAAGAGGTGTGGGTGGCAGAGGAGTGAACATGAGGGACGGCCAAGAATGAGATGGATGGATGGAGTAAAAGGGGCATTGGGAAAGAGGGGAATATCTGTTGAGGAAGGGAGGAGACCGAAGATAGGGGTGAGTGGAGAATGATTGTGTATGGATGATGCTGTGATGTATGGAAGGGAGTGGGTGGGGGATGGGGGTGAGGGTGTAAGTGTAAATGATATTTTGATGCAGCCTAAAGGGATTTCTCCTCGTATTCTCTTTTTCTTCATAAGGGGACGGAGAGAGGGAGGGTCGCCGATTAAATGAAGCGGCCTTGCAGTGGATGTGCTGTCTTGCTACATTCTGACCCAGGGCAGTGGGCGAGATGCAGGGATGACCCGTCATCCAGGAGGGGCCAAGATAAGAGGAAGGGGGGGGGTGGGAGTGGAATATGTGGGGATGGAATGGGTGTGAGCGGATTTTATGCCTTTGTTTTTTTGGCTACCTTCCTTGTAAAGGGGAAAAGACCGTTGGTATATGTATGTATTTATTTTCACGAGAACAGCGTTTATAACAAATATCTTAGCTTAAAAAAAAACTATTTGAAAGACTCTTTGACGAAAATATTCCTCATCTCCTAATTTGCATTAAAAAACACAGCATAGAGCGCCATCTCTTGACGTTAGTTCCGAAGACGTCATGAGATGTGTAACAGTCCAAGCGTCGTATTTTGATAGTCTCGACTCTAAAACCTTTGACATCAGCCAAGATGTGCGGATAGTTATGGGCTATCAATTTGAACCGGAATATATCGTGAAGAAGTTTTCATATTAGTGCATCGTTAGTTTTACCTGTGTGTATGTTGGTTCCGCAATTCTGTCTTTGAGCAAAAATAATAATGATAATGATAATTATAATAATAACAATAAATAAACAAATAAGTAAATAAAAAAAAATAGTATCGGTGACCCATTCAATATTTTTGCAGTAGGCTCCTGCACAAAATATGCACCACATTCACACTACGCCTCCTAGATACCAGAAGTTTTGTAAACAATGCCTACAACGTAAGGCCACATGAAAATAGATAACTTGGTTATTGGAAAAAAATTAATTTTCGCAGGAAAATTAATTTTTCCCTGATACAAACCTGAGGTACTCCTTACCCAAGGATTACTTCGCGTAAGCCAAAGTTTCTACCACTAACACTGTGTGTTGTTTGAAAAACACCTCACTCCGTGGGTCTGGGCAACCATTATCCTCGGTAAGGGGCCCTCCTGGGGCAAGGGGGGACCCCCCCTTCCCCCACAAGCATAGGCCGCTAAAGCACCATTGTCTGAGCCAGGTATGAAAATAATCACGAGGTTTGACAGGCCAGGTAGAAGGAACTATTAGAGGGGTGGCTGAGGAGGGCCATTAGAGGTAAGGAGTACCTCAGGTTTGTCTCAGGGAAAAATTAATTTTCCTGCGAAAATTACCTTTGTTCCGAAGAATACAAACTCTTCGGTACTCCTTACCCAAGGAGACTCGGACTTAGGAGGGAAGGAAGTAGTTATCTAGCCTGGGAAACCTCCGTAAGGAAAAAAAAAAAAAAAATGTGTGCTAAGACCTACGTTGACCAGACCCTTATACATCCCCCTAAACTGTGAAGGCCACCTAGTTCCGTTCCCAGGAATGGAGACAGACAGGGTATACTCACTTTGTACCATTTGCAGGGCTTGAATTGATTCCCTTGGAATGCTTGAGAGCCCTCGGTGCGGGAAGGGAATGTAGGAGTATGAGAAGGACTTTGGATAGGTATCACGGTGGTTGCCGAACCAGAACCTAGATGAGGTGTCAGGGTTGGCTGTGTGCCATTGGTAAGGGGTATGTCATCTCAGGACTTCCTGGGCAGCCACTATGGGACCCAGAGAGAAGGTCCCTAAGGATTCCCACATGACTTCTTTGAGGTAAAAGGAAGTGAAAGTAGTCTGGGACTTCCATATACCTGCTTGAAGGACCTGGTTGACCGACAGGTTCTTTCGGAAGGCTAGGGAGGTCCCTATTGCCCTGAGGTCATGAGCTTTTGCTCTAGGGCAATCCATGGGGCTCATGGTGTAGGCCCTGCGGATGACTTCCTTGATCCAGTAAGAAATGGAAGTCTTAGTGACGGGCTTGGGCGTACCCCTGGTAGAGACGAACAATCTTGGCAAGTCTGGTCTAAGATGCTTAGTCCTCCTGAGGTAGGTACGGATAGCACATACCGGGCATAGTACCATTTCTGCATGCTCGCCCCCTACAAAGTCGTCTAAGGAAGGAATACTAAAGGACCAGAATCTAGGGTCGGCTTTGGCCGGATCCTGGTTTTTGGCAATGAATTGGGGCAGAAAAGTGAAGGAGACCTCTTGCCATCCCTTCGAGTGGGCGACTCGATAAGAGATGGCATGCAACTCCCCGACCCTCTTGGAAGACGCAAGGGCCAAGAGAAAAACTGTCTTCAAGGTGAGGTCCTTCAAATGAGCATCTCGGAGGGGCTCGTAAGGGGGACCCCGCAGAGAGTTCAGGACTAATGCCACATCCCACGGAGGAGAAGTGATCTCCCTGGGGGGGGCATGATTTTCTGAAATGTCTGAAGAGCATGGAAATCTCTGGTGACAGGGCTAGATCCATGTCCTTCAGAGAAAACACCTGATTAAGAGCTGCCCTATAGCCCTGCACTGCCGAGAGGGAGATGTTCTTGGACTTTCGGAGGAAATGGAAGAAGGAGGCAATCTGAGGAATGGTGGCTTGATCTGGGATTATTGCCCGGGAGTGGCACCATTCTGCAAAGGCATTCCATTTCCCTTGATAAAGGGTAGCCGAGGAAGAGCGAATAGGGGAGGACATGTCTTCCGCCACTTCTTTGGGGAAACCCTTCTCTAGGAGGATCCGGACCATAGTCTGAACGCGTGAAGCGCCAGAGCTGACGGGTTCTTGTGCCAGGCCCCGTTGACTGGTTGATGTAGAAGGTCGGGTCTTCCCTGAAGGGCCAGGGGCTCCTCCACCGCTAGCTCGAGGGCGTCTGGAAACCATGGGGCTTCCGGCCACCAGGGAGCGATCAAAGTCATCCGAAGGTTGGATGCATTTCTTACTCTCTGGAGCACCTTCTGGAGCAAGGGGAACGGTGGGAAAGCGTAGGTGTCGAGGTTGTCCCAACTTTGCAGAAGAGCATCCTCTCCTGCTGCCAGCGGATCCGGGAGAGGGCTGAAATATACTGGGAGCTGGTGGTTCCATCTGGTGGCGAAAAGGTCTACCAGAGGGGAGCCCCATTTGTTGATGAGGAAGGTCGCCACTTCCGGATGGAGGGACCACTCCGTGCTGATTACCTGATTCCTTCTGCTGAGGTGGTCCGCCCAGACATTCTTCTTCCCTGGGATGTAGCGAGCTCTGAGTGCCACTTGGAGATTCTCGGCTAAATGGAGGATGTCCATAGTGAGATGGCATAGGTCCTGGGAGACTGTGCCACCCTGCTTGTTCAGGTAGGCTACTACCGAGGAATTGTCTGACATGATGCCCACAACTTTCCCCGAGATCTGATCGGAGAAGTGACGGAGAGCCAGCAGTACCGCTTTCAACTCTAGCCAGTTGATATGGGCCGTCCGCTCGACTGTGGACCAGGAACCGCTGACGTGATCGTCGTTGAGGTGGGCCCCCCAGCCCTCCTTGGAGGCGTCGGAGAAGAGGAGGACTTCGGGGGGAGATGGGCCGAGGGGCATCCCCCCGAGCAGGTTGCACGGGTCCTTCCACCAGAGAAGAGAATCCTTGACTTCTCTGGTAAGGGTGATGTGTTGGCGGGTTTCTCCCCTTGGCGGGGACCACTGGGACTTGAGGAGCCACTGTAGAGGTCGCATTCTTAGTCTGCTCCTGGGAATTAACCTCTCGACGGAGGCCATATGGCCCAGGAGGACTTGGCACTGTTTCGCCGTCAGGAACCCGGTCGATAGTGCTTGTACGACGAGAGAAGTGAGATTCCGGATTCTCTTCTCTGCTGGGAAGGCTTTCATGAGGGAGGAGTCCAGAACCATACCCAGGTACGTGACTCTGTCGTGGGATGAAATCCGACTTCGTCTGGTTGACTCTGGAGCCCAATTTGTGGATTTAGCTATATAAATCGTTAGTTCGTCCACATTTGGAATATGCTGTTTCCGTATGGTCACCGAATCTCATTAAAGACATTGACAGACTGGAAAAAGTACAACGGCGAGCCACAAAACTTATTCCAAATATCAAAAATAAATCATACGAAAATCGACTAAAACACATGAATCTGTTTTCCCTAAAAAAGCGTAGACTCAGAGGTGACTTGATACAGGTCTTTAAGATTTTAAAGGGAATTGACAACATCAAAAGTGACCAAATTTTCACATTGAATGAGAATCAGACAAGAAACAATGGTCTCAAACTATCCGGAAATAGATTCAATTTGGAAGTAGGTAGAAACAACTTTGCCAACCGTGTAGTAAATGAATGGAATAAACTTCCTGCACAGGTAGTGCAATGTAGTTCAGTTCGAAGCTTTAAGAATCAGTTAGATAAATACCTAAGTAAGATGCTGTAATGATTATAATTTATCTTATATTATTTGTTTTTGTTTTGTTATTGTTTGTCTGTCTGATTTTCATTTATTTTGTTTTTGTTTTGTTATCATTTGTCTGTCTGATTTTCATTTATTATTAGTTATATGTCAATTTATCATTATTTACTATTTACCTGTTTGTTTATTATTCAACTATACCTATGCATTTATTTATGTATTTTATTTGTTATTTACATTATTATAGTTTTTATTTATTGTTTTATTATTAATATGATTTTTTTTTTCGCATCCGACCTAGATATGGATCAAAAGGTCTCCTGTCGGCATGCTCCGCCTTTGTAATCCTTTGAAGGCTAGGATCTTTCCCAGGTGGTCGTGGCATAGCTGGGCGGACTGTGCCAGGATCAGCCAATCGTCCAGGTAACGGAGGAGGCGAATTCCTCTGTAGTGGGACCACGCTGAGACGAGTTTGAACACTCTGGTGAAAACTTGGGGTGCTGTGGAGAGGCCGAAGCATAGGCAGGTGAACTGGAAGGTGGTGCCCTTGTGGACGAAGCGGAGGAATTTTCTGGATGAGGGATGCACAGGTATTTGGAAATAGGCATCCTGGAGGTCCAGCGACACCATGAAGTCTCCTTCCCTGATAGACGCCCTTACGGCCTCTGGGGTGTCCATTCGGAACTTCGTCAGGGAAAGGAACTTGTTGAGAGGAGACAGATCGATGACTGGTCTCCACCCCCCTGTTGCCTTTGCTACGAGGAATAGCCTCGAGTAGAACCCCGGGTCCGGAGTCAAGACTTCCTCTAGAGCTCCTTTCTGAATCAGGGCGGAGATTTCCTCCGCTAGGGCCCGCCCGCGATCCGAGTCCGGATATAGCTACGCTTCGTAGCTATTTACGTATCTTCTTGGAATTACAGATACGATCTTGAGTTTTCTTCACTTTATTACACAATTCTAAGGGGAGTTCACTACACTTTTATACACATTTTTACATAGAGTTTGCAGTATAGTCTTATACATAGTTTTTCACAGTTTCCACTATAGTATTATACATAGTTTTTCACAGAGTTTGCAGTACACTACTTTACACAGGGCACGTCTCTCAGACCGACCCTTTGGAGCTGTGCACTCCGTTTTTGTGGGGCGGAAGTGCTGTCTCTGTAGAATTCTGAGGTGCTCTTTAGTCACCTTGAAAACAATTTTAATAGGAAAATCCGGCCCTTTACATGGTTGTTAGTTCATAAATTATCTCTTATATCCCTTTTTATAATGTATAATATATCCAGGGGGCAAGGGTTGATCACTACTGTGTTATCGTGTGTTATTCGGAATTGGCGATCGACCGCATTTATGTGTGCGTTCGTATGTCTGTGTGTGTATCTTGGTTCCGAGTGCTCGATTACTGTTAGGTCAGCTTTCCTGCGATAAGTGCTAGGTCAGCTTGTTAGGGCGGACGTGTCTGGCGACAGGATGTCTGGGTGATGATTGTGACACCGCTCACATGATTTGTGGAAATGGTGATGTGGTTATAGTGATGTATACATATCGCCCTCCCCCTGGGGTTAGGTGACACCCGGCACCTAATGGTACATGGTTAACAAATATAATATTGATATATATATATATATATATATATATATATATATATATATATATATATATATATAGTTATATAGTCAGAGATACAAAATCTTTGGGTGGTTATACGTGAAGAAGGGGGTGTGTTGAATTGATTATAAGGGTCGCAAGAGGACATGTCGAACAAGAAATAATGGGTATGTGATGTTGTGTCTCTGAATGGGGAATAAGGTTGTGTTTCACCAGTATTACATATATTTTCAACTATCATATAAGAGTTTATATGACACTCACATATCACTTCTGAGAACTCTTATCTGTGAGTTTGTATGGCACTATAGTATGTTTTGTGAGAAACTCTTATCTGTGAGTTTGTATGGCACTATCTCTGGTAAGATATTGGTGAGACACAAGGTAAAACTTATCCTAGGTTTACAGCAATTTGGGAAAAGGAAAAAGGAAAAAAAATTCAAAGACTTATTTCATGCAAAAGTATTTTGTAAGCATTATTAGTATAAAAATGATGATTAAGAGTGAGAGGGCAGTGGAGGCATAGGGTAAGATTTTGTAGTGTAGATCTAAAGAGTCTATATCAAGAGTAGTTGATTTATTTAGGAGACGTACCATGTCTATCTTACTTGGGAGAATGGTATCGGGGACCTTAGGGAGGGGTGGAAGTGTTAGTTGGGTTATGGGACCTAGATCGTGGGTGGTGTTGAGAGTGCCTTGGTAGTGGAGTTTGTTAGGTAGGAGCATTCTTTGGCCAAAAATGATCTCATGGGGGGACATCTTTGTTGCGGAGTTGACTGTGCTGTTGATACTGGCTTGTACCTGGGGTAGCCAATCTTCCCAACTGTCCGTAAGATCGTTGGCCAAAGGTCTGAGGATTTCAAGCACTTTTCTATTAGTGCGTTCTGTTAGTCCATTCCCTTGTGGGTGGTAGGCAGTGGCGAAGGTTTGATCTATGTTGTATAGATGTGCTATTTCGTGCATTACTTCGTTCTTGAACTCTGAACCATTGTCAGACAGCATTCGCCTGGGGATGTTGTATCTACAGAATATGTTGTTAACCAATGCTTTGGCCACAGTCTCTGCTGTTTTGTCCTGTAGTGGAACTAGGATTGTGTACTTTGACAGATAGTCGACTGCCGTGAGTACATAATTGGAACCTTGATGGCTCGTTGGCATTTTAAGTAGGTCAATGCCAAGTGTTTCCCATGGTTCAGCAGGGAGTGGGATGTCTTTGATATTGAGTTGTTTGGGGTCAGGTCCTCTGAATTGGCTGCAAATTTAACATTGGTCTATATGTGTGGTTATGTCTTTTTTCATATTTATCCAAATATATGAATGCCTAGCAGTATTCAGTGTCTTATCCCTGCCTGAGTGGCCTCCCATTGCACTGTCGTGCAATATGTGTAGGACCTTGGGAACTGGGGATTTGGGAATGACAGTCACTTCCCTGTCGTTAGTGGTTCTCCTTATGATTCCGTCGACCAGTTTGAGTTCTTGTATAGGGACGGGTGGTCGGGACTGTAAGGGTGTTCTTGAGAGTAGATGTTGTTTTACTTTAGACCATGTCGGGTCTTTGTCTGTTTCCTCTCTAAGGTCTTGCATAGGGATACAGGTTGTTTTTGCTAGGGTTGACACGTGAATCTGTCTGCTTAGTGAGTCTGCAACAACGTTAGCTTTCCCAGCTAAGTATGTGATCTTGGGGTCAAATATTAATAAGGTGGTTTTCCACCTAGCTATTCTGCCATGTAGATCTTTTGAATTAAAGAGGTAGACTAGGGGTTGGTGGTCTGTAAAAATTGTGATCTTATACCCTAGTATAAGATATTTGAAATGTTTCAGTCCCCATATCAATGCAAGTCCTTCTTTGTGGGTAGTTGAATAGTTACTTTCAGGCTTATTCAGTACTCTACTTGCGTAGGCTATGGGGTGCTCTTTCCCGTTTTCGTCTTTCTGCTGTAAGACTGCGCCTATTCCTTTAGAGGAGGCGTCGGTGTAAAGAAGGAATTCTTTCTTCATGTCAGGAAAGGCTAGGACAGGGGCTGTGGTAAGAGCATGTTTAAGTGTGTCGAAGCCTTTCCTTGTGAATTTGGTGAGAGGGGATGCTATGTGTGCAAAATTTCTTATGAAGTGTCTATAGTATGATGCTAGTCCTACGAAACTTCTTGTTTCATCTGCGTTTCTGGGGGTTGGGAAATTGGTTATTGTGTTTATTTTGTCTGTGGTTGTGTGGATGCCTCGGGCATCGACCTTATGGCCTAGGAAGGTGAGTTCCGTCTGTAGGAATTTACACTTTCCTAGTTGGATTTTCAATCCGGTGTTTTTGAGTCTTTTTAGGACAATCTCTATTACATGGAGGTGGTCAGTTTGTGTGGGGCTATAGATGATGAGGTCGTCTAAGTAGACGAATAACGAGATTCCTATCATATCGCTGAAAATGCGATTCATTAATCTCTGTTGGGTTGAGGGGGCATTCTTAAGGCCAAAGGGCATGCGCTCGAAGTGGAAATGTCCCTTATCTGTGGAGAATGCAGTTACGGGTTTTGATTCATCAGTCAATTCCACTTGCCAGAAGGCTGACTTAAGGTCAATTGTGGAAAATACTGCGTTTCCGTTACCTATTGATTGTAAGACATCCTGCATGGCAGGGAGTGGGTGTGGGTCAGATTGAGTTAGGTGATTTACTTTGCTAAAATCTACAACAGGGCGTAGGGTTCCGTCTTTCTTAGGGACTAGGAAGAGGGGACTGTTCCAAGGGGAATCTGAGTGAGAAATTACACCTTGGTGTAACATATCATGTACACTGTTGTTTACCTGTGTTTTCCTACTGTGGGGTATGCGGTAAGCGGGGGTGTATGAGGGGGGGGGGGGTGTTGGGGGGGATTTGGATGTGGTGTTTAATTATATCACATTTGCCTAGAGGTTCGCCTTCTAAGGCGATAGCCGATCTATTCCTTTGGAGGAGGTTTAGTAGCTTGTCACACATCTCTCCGTTGGCTGATGTTGTGATTTGGTTGGGGTGGATAGGGGTAAGGGTTTGTGTTTGTCTTACAGTGTTGATGTGTTAAGGGAGTGGTTCCTGGATTGGGGAATTATGGAGGTGGACTGAACAAATGTATGTGTTCTCTTTAATTTTGCGGTGTTGGTCTGAGAGATTCGTTAACATAGCTAGGGTGTGTTTATTTTCTGACACTACATCCCATGAAGACTCTAGGGTTATGTTATTTATTCTTGACGTATCTGGGTCAATTATGATATCCTGATGTTCTATTGCTCCGGGTATGTATAGTGGAACTGTTATTGAATGTCTAGGGGGTATAATGACTGTGTTAGACATCAGTGCTTTTGAGGTGACATAAGGTGGTGGACGGAATGAGTAGCTCTTAGTTGGAGAGGGGTTATTTAAGCCAGATAGACATGAAAGGGGTTGTGTGTCTGGGTCGGGTGTTTCAGGAGTTTTGGAGATGTCATTGACATCTTGGAAGGAGATTTTGTTGGTATCTAAGTTAATTATTGCCTTCCAGTCCCGTAGGGACTTTAAACCTATTATACCTTGTTGGTCGAGACTCCATTCATCAGCTAAGTGGAAGGATGTGAGGCCTACCTGGGAATTGTTTACTTCTATATTTATATCAATCATATCATGAAGTGATATGGTTGATCCTTCTATTAGTAGGCCTTCTGTGTTTGAGTACTGGATTTGGGGTGGGTCATTAAGTGCTTCGTAGAGAGCTCTGGGTATGAGGTTCAGGTTTGTTCCTGTATCAACCATCATGTCAACACTTATTTGATCTAGTGTTACTTTTAGAGTGATATAGTTGTGTGGTGTGTCGGACGTTCCTATGGTGGTCTGGTGCGTGAGGCTGGTGTACGTTCCCCCAATCAGGGTTGAGTTGTATGTGTTGTGTGGGAGGAGGGTGTGTGTCGAGGTGCCGTAACTTGTTTGTTTGTTCTCTGATGAGGTTGTGGTTGTGATTTTTGTTGAGAACATTCCTCGTTGGAGTGAGTTATGGTTTTGTGTAGGTTGCAGTATTTGCCTGGCCGTGTTGGTTTTGACATGTTGGGTGGTCTGGGGGGGGGAGCGTGAGTTGTTTGATTTGTTGTTGAGCTCTACATTGGGAATCTGTGTGGGAGGTAGTACCATGAACTGAGAAAGGGGTAGTGCGGTGTTGTGCCTGCGGGTGTTGGTATTGCTGTGCTCTACATTGAGCATCTGTGTGTGTCGTTGTCCCATGAACTGAGCAAGGGGTAGTGCGATGTTGTGTTAGCACTTGTTGTTTCTGTATGCAGTCTCTGGTGTTGTGACTTGTTGAAAGATGGTAGGAACACCAGGTTGAAGGTTGGGCTGTATTGGAGCTAGGGGCCTGCTGTGACTGAAGGCTATTCAGTTTAGCATAATGGTGCTGGTCAGAGAGGGAGATGTTGCAAGCGTTGGTTATGTCTAATATGTATGTGTAAGCTAATGGGTTCCTAGTATTTAGATCCCTTCTAGTTGCTTCTCTATGACACTTTGGTGGAAGTTGGGAAAGATAAAGGCCTATCTCTAGGAATGTGTATAGGTTTTCTAATGTCATTGCCTTTTTTCCTGAGGTGTCTGTGAAGGTCCAAGGGCTGTTATTGTCCAGGTTTTCCCTAATTTGTTTTATTGCATTGGCAACATTGTCTTTGATGTTAGTCTGTTTTTGAATTCTAGTGTTATTTAGAAATGTGAGGAGAAAGTTAGTGTTGTTTGCTTGTTTGTTCTGAAAGACATTAAACAAATGCTCCTTATAATCGCTATATGCGATTCCTGCGGCTATCAGACTGTCTAGCATCCGAGCGGTAGACCTGTGCTCGTCAGATGCTTCTATTTTCTGGCGGCATAGATAAATCTTTTCTAAGTCAGAGTAGTTTGGATTTTTTGAAAAGAAAAGGTCACATGCCGTCAGGAAGTCAGTGATGGAGAGTCCGCTAGTTTGAGAGAAGGTGGGGATTTCGGTTAGAGGGGAGATGGTTTGGTAGTTATTGATTATTGTGGGTTGGTGTTGGGCAGTATGTGGGGTAGTTGGCAGTTGGGTTGGGAGGGGGTGTTGTGATGGGGGTTGTGGGTGAGGATGCTGTGATAGAATTGGAGGGGGGGTAAGTATTGTGTAGGGATGTGGGATGAAAGCTGTTTGACTTGGCGTTAGGTTGGGAGAAGGTAAGGTTAAGTTCTCATATGCATGGGTTGAGGGGTTTGAGGGTTGTTGTTGGGGATCTAGTTGAGGGGTAACTTGAACTTTTGGTGTGGAGTGGGGGAGGGGGTTGGGGAGTTGGTATAGTTGGGTTGGGTTAAAAGGGTCTTCCTGTGAATGGTCATGTTGTAAGGGTGGGTTGTCAACGTTATCCTCGGGAATTATTCTAGAATCTGCCTTAGGTGTGGCATGGTCAGTGTCATTGGGGGGATTTGTTTTCTTTAGGGGGGTTAATGAATACATCAAGTAAATTCCTGACCTTGGATCTCGTTCCTGTAGCCATGTTAGTGTCTAACTAGAGATGCATGCATTACCTAAGATATAATGTGTTTTAGTTAGAGAAGAGGGGGGGGTATAAGGCATCAATGGGTATACAATGGGGGTATATAATATGGATATGCAATAATAATGTGATAAGATTATAACAAAAAAGGTACATATAACAATATAAATATATATATTATTGTAAAAGTTGAAAAGGTATTAAATGTAAATAATAAATTGGGAAAATACAAGGTAATTATGATTTATGTATAAAATTATCCTAAAAAGAAATAGTATAACAGTTATGGATTGGTAACAAATAAGTATATATATAGACTTAATAGTTAAGTATCAATTGTTAAAGAAAAAGAAATATTCACAAATAAATGTAATGGCACTTGTTACATAGTGACCAATTTCTTAATGTAATACTTGCAAAGATAAGTGGGTGGTTATCTTAGTGACGTTAAAAAAAATTAAGTATAATGATATTTGTTTCGTTTAAGTTATTAATCCACAAGTGGATGCATTGTTATTAAAAAAAAATGAGGTTAGGCTGTTGTGATTTTTAGAAGTATTCAAGATAAGTACTAATTATTAATGATAATGTTACGAAGGTTAGAGTGAATCTTACGTGTCTTTGGCACGTGGGTTATTTATAAATATTGGAATATAATTGTAAAATTTACGTAAATGTATTAAACATTGGGATACCTTGAAAAAAGGTATGATTGGATGTGTGGACGTACATTTTACGTACGGCTACCTTAAGGTGTGGCTGTTGCAGTCCGTAGATTGGGAGTTGCCAGACGTAGGAATCTTGGTTGAAGTTCAGTTTGGGTTGTTGATGAAATATTTTAATTGATTGGTACTATTTTCTCTATATGGGGTTTGTTGTGGGTTGGTACTTGAAGTTTGGGTGAATGATGCTCGCATGGAATGGAAAAGAAAAGCGAGTATCAGGGGGGTTTTAGGGGGTAGACGAGGATTATTAATATTATCAAGTGTTGTGAGGGGTGGATAGAAAATTATTTACCTTTTAGAAGTGGTTAGGTAGTTTGGAGTCGGTGATGACGATGCCCGTTATAGTGTACAGTGTATTGTGCGGTTGAAGAGAAGTCAAAGGCAGGCGATGTCAGCTACGTAGACGAGGTCTCGTGCTTCTCAACGGTGGGCGTGGCTGGCTTGCTTCGGGCTGAATAGAATTAGGTGGTTTCTAGGTACCAGTCTCTTTGGAGGAAATAGGATGCGGTAGTGCTGCCACCAGTATATAGCTACCCTTCGTAGCTATTTACGTATCTTCTTGGAATTACAGATACGATCTTGAGTTTTCTTCACTTTATTACACAATTCTAAGGGGAGTTCACTACACTTTTATACAGTTTTACATAGAGTTTGCAGTATAGTCTTATACATAGTTTTTCACAGAGTTTCCACTATAGTATTATACATAGTTTTTTCACAGAGTTTGCAGTACACTACTTTACACAGGGCACGTCTCTCAGACCGACCCTCTTGGAGCTATGCACTCCGTTTTTGTGGGGCGGAAGTGCTGTCTCTGTAGAATTCTGAGGTGCTCTTTAGTCACCTTGAAAACAATTTTAATAGGAAAATCCGGCCCTTTACATGGTTGTTGTTAGTTCATAAATTATCTCTTATATCCCTTTTTATAATGTATAATATATCCAGGGGGCAAGGGTTGATTACTACTGTGTTATCGTGTGTTATTCGGAATTGGCGATCGACCGCATTTATGTGTGCGTTCGTATGTCTGTGTGTGTAACTTGGTTCCGAGTGCTCGATTACTGTTAGGTCAGCTTTCCTGCGATAAGTGCTAGGTCAGCTTGTTAGGGCGGACGTGTCTGGCGACAGGATGTCTGGGTGATGATTGTGACACCGCTCACATGATTTGTGGAAATGGTGATGTGGTTATAGTGATGTATACACGGATGGCAGTTGCTGACTTGGATGGGATAGGGGGAGAGGCTGGGGATGGTGTGAAAAGGAAGGCGATAGCTTGCCTTGATGACCTGGATGGTCCAATCCTCCGCCCCGGCCGCCTCCCATGCCCTCCAGCAGAGAGAGAGGCAACCTCCTATCCTGTGCGGGAGGGCAGGCGAGTTCCTAGAATTTTCTGCGGTGGGGTCCGGAGCCTCTCTGATGTTTGCGGCCCTGTTCTCTATTGGGAAAGGGGCGGGGCTTTCCTGTCTGTGCTTTCGACTTCGAATAGGGGGGTGGCCTGTCTTCCCTCTTAGGGAGATGAAAAGGCTGCCTCTGCGTCTGAGAGGACCGAGGGGTCGATGGGGGGGTGGTCCTTGGCCTCGAGCTAGGGACGGCTGTTCTCTCGATGGCTCTGTTGTGCATCAACTGGTTTGCGTTATGGATTGCTGAGTCCACCATTTCCGGGGGAATCAGCGTGTGGGTGAGAAGGGGGGCCCTCTTCAAAGGAGCATAAATCTCTCTGAGGAGGGGGTCACTGGGGTCCCCGAGGATGGTGTCTCTCCTGCGGGACTCGATGTTGGCCCAGGACGTTGAGAGACAGGAAGCCTGATGCTTCAGGGCTCTGCTCGCGCTTTCCAATAGAGCCTGGAGGTCGCATTCTTCCTGGGGTTGTAGTTCGGGTAAGAACTCCCTTACCGAGGCAAGGAGGCGTTCTAGCCAGGAGTTCACCGCCAGGGACAGAGCCAGTGATTGAATGTGGTCGCTGACTTCCCTGCCGGAGAGGAGGACGCTTCTTCTGCGTAGCGATTCCGCGTCCGCTTTAACCAGCTCTGGTAACCTGGCCGGGATCGAGGCTGCACCGAGGGTTGTCCCCGATGGGGCGTAGAAGCGCTTCTGGTGTTCCACTGGAACCGGAAGCCAACGCGCCTTCTCAGTTGTCCGTTTTGCGAGAGCGTCGGAGGCTTGGGTCATGGCTCTCGCTGTCTGCGTACTCCATGGAAGGTGGATTGGAGGAGGCTGCGCTCTCTGAGAGTTGCCCGTCATGAAGATCTCGGACTCGAATGTGGCTTCCTCTTCTTTCGGGGGGCCCAGTCGATTGGCCCTCCGAACTCTCGCGAGGATGTCTGAGAAGGAAGGTTTGACCACCATCGGGGATTCCGACTGGGAATCGGAAGGGGAAAGGGAGCGTGTCCCCCCTCCCTACGGCGCTGTGGATATCGTCGTCGTCGTAGGAGGGATCTGCATGGGCAGGGAGGAACCTCGCGCTTCCCTCGTCGTCACTGATGGGTTCAGGGGGGTTCTGTTCACGCGGAAGATGGTCGAGGGGGGCCCTTAGGGGTGGTGACTCCTGACGAGCTTCCGGGTGGTGCATGAACTGAGCTTGAGAAGCGCGGAAAAATTCCCGTTGTTCCTCCATCTGTTCCTTGAGTGTCGTAACGAGTGAACACAGAGTGGGGAGGAGGTCCTGGGAATGCCCGCTTGGCGAGTCCCGCCTGGGTGCGGATGTTCCGGGAGACTCCAAGGGGAGACTGCCACCTCTGGACGAGGAGTTATCCGCGACTAACGCGCGCGTGGGTACACCTCGGGCCTCCTGCCCACCGGGCATAGAAAGGGTTCCGTTGATGACCCGGCTCGTCTTACGCTGGATTGAAGGTGGACTGCGGGACTCCCGATTAAAAGAAGAGGCCGAAGCGCTCTTTGGCTCCGAAGTCGGGTCCTTTGTCCGTGTGGGGTTTAAGCTGCCGGAAAACGCAGCGGGAGGGACGGCCGCTGACGTATCCGGGAAAAATCTCGTACCCGGGGGATAGTTCGCGGGGACCAGAGGCGCATGCCCGTCGAAGCTAACCACCTTGGGTGACGGAATAGGAGCCAACTTAGCCTGAGGCTGACTCGAGGCCGATGTTGTACAACCTTTCCGTCTACCACACTTTGGAGGAGGGAGAGAACTGCCCGTGTCCTCCGCAGGCGTAGTATGCCTTCCCTTTGTTTCGGGTGAGGGGGGAAGCCATCTTCCCTGCTTGTGTCCTTTGTTCTTTGCATGCACTTTCCTGTGAGCATGGAAATACGCGGACCACTGCTTATCATCCCATTGAGCGCACGTGGCACAAGGGGATGAAGGGGAACACTCCATCTTTCTACAGCGAACACACCAAGCATGAGGGTCCGCGTCGGCTGGGGGGAGAGAAGCCCGGCAGAGAAATTCTCCGTTGGCGAAGGCACACACCCTATTTCGAACAACAACACTATGACCAGATTCCATACTTACAGAGAAGCGTAGAATACTCGGTGGAGGCTAAGGAAATGAAGCGGATAGGAAGAGGGCGCTCAAGAAATTCCAGGCGAGCGGATGGCTTCGATACAGAACGCTCAAAACAAAGGAAGCCGCTGGGAGGCGATGGCCGAAGCAGGTTGCCCTATTTTCGTCACAATCTACAGAGGCCGGGAATGGCGCCGATCGTGCCCGTGGAGTACGAAAATCAAAGCACTGCACTAGAATATAGAGGGGAATACCATTCCCCAAACGAACTTAAGAAACTTTAGCCGTAACGTGAGAGATGTTGACTCTTTCGTTACCACGAAGACAATGGTGCTTTAGCGGCCTATGCTTGTGGGGGAAGGGGGGGTCCCCCCCTGCCCCAGGAGGGCCCCTTACCGAGGATAATGGTTGCCCAGACCCACGGAGTGAGGTGTTTTTCAAACAACACACAGTGTTAGTGGTAGAAACTTTGGCTTACGCGAAGTAATCCTTGGGTAAGGAGTACCGAAGAGTTTGTATTCTTCGGAACAAACAGCTGTTTAGACCTTTCAGTTTCAAATTTTGCGCCTCTCGAGTGTCGAGCCTTCCGAACGTGCCCGAGTGCGCCTCGGTACCAATCGGCGCAGTGCACTACTCGATGAAAATCCAGTGTTTGGTTTATGAATATTTTTTATGAATTTTATCGTAGCTAGCATGGCGCAAGAGGGCAATTCTTCCCCCCTTAAATCCCTGTTATAGACTCAGCATTGCAAACGATACGTCTCTATTTGAAATCTATGCAGAATTATCTGACGAAAATTTTGACAAGAAACCACAACAGGAGTCATGCAGGCGATCCTTTGTCAAAATTTTAGATGGTGATTAGTTTGCATGTTTCATCCACATATTTCGGGGGGAAAATGCCCCACCCGCTTCCTCCCAGAAGCAAGGACGATATGTATATATATATATATATACATACATATGTGTGTGTGTGTGTATTTACCTAGTTGTATTTTACGGGAAGGGGAGCTATGCTCGTGGGGTCCCGTCTTCATATCTCATTTTATCTAAACTATTTTTAAATTCATGTATTGTTTTTGCACACACCACTTTCTCATCTAACTTGTTCCAACTGTCTATTACTCTGTGAGGAAAGCTGTTCTTTTTCACATCTCTTCTATAGCTGTCTTTCTTGATTTTCTTTCCGTGTCCTCTTGTATTTCTGTCATCCCATTTTATCAGATTCTCTCTATCAATAATTTCTATGCCTTTCATGATTCTGTAAATAGCTATCAAATCTCCTCTCTCTTCTTTGCTCTAATGTCTGTAGTTCAAGTTTTGCTAGTCTCTCTTCATATGATAGTTTTGAGAGTGTTGGTGCCAATTTTGTAATTGCTCTTTGTATTCTTTCAAGTTTTTTTTATACATTTTTTTGTACTTGGTGACCATATCGTTGCTGCATATTCCAATCTTGGTCTTATCAGAGTGATTAGAATTTTCTTCACCATTTCTTCATCCAGGTATGTAAATGCCACTTTGATTGTTCTTATTAAGTTATAAGTTTCTCCAAAAATCTTATATGTTTTTCAGGTGACATATTGTTCATAACAATGACTCCCAGGTCCCTCTCATTTTCTACTTTTTTTATTCTTTCTTCTCCCAATTTATATGCTCCTGTTATTCTGTTTTTGCTTTTTCCAAATTCCATTATCCTACACTTTTTAGTGTTGAACTCCATCTCCCACTTCCTATTCCATTCCTGTACTATATTTAGATCACTCTGTAGTGACTCACAATCTTCTTCCGTGTTCACTTTTTTTTTTAACAGTTTTGCATCATCTACAAAGAAGCTCATATAACTTTCAATTCCGCCATCCATATAATCAATATATATATAGCAAACATTATCGGGGCCAGAACTGTTCCTTGTGGAACACCGCTTATTACTTCATCCCATTTTGAGTGTTTGTCTCTTATCACTACTCTCATTTTTCTTTCTTGCAAAAAGTCTTCCATCCATTTAAGCAGTTTGCCCTGTATTCCTCCTTCAGTTTCTAATTTCTTAAGCAATTTCTTATGTGGTACCTTGTCAAAAGCTTTCTTTAGGTCTAGAAATGCACAATCAGCCCATCCATCTCTTTCTTGTATTATATCTATTAGCCTTGAATAGAAACATATTAAATTGGTGATGCATGATCGTCCTTCTCTGAATCCAAATTGCCTTGGATTTAGCACATTGTTTTTTTCTAAATATTGTACCCATCTACTTTTGACAATTCTTTCACATATTTTTGCTATTGTACTTGTTAGAGAGACTGGTCTGTAGTTGGTAGGGTCTTCTTTATTTCCTCCTTTATATATAGGTACTATATTTGCTTTTTTCCAATCTTCTGGGACTTTTCTTTCTTTCAAGGAATTGTTTATTATGCTATGTATTTTGTCTGCCAGTTCATTCCTGCATTCTTTCAAAATCCAGTTTGCTATTTCATCTGGTCCATGCGATTTTCTGACATCAAGATTACTCAAGTGTGTCAATATTTCATTCTTTGTTACTTCTATTTCTTTCATGGGGGGACTTACTCTTTCCATTCGATCTCTTCAGGTTGTATGTTCTCCCTTGTAAACACTGATTTAAAATGCTTGTTTATAATTTCTGCCATTTCAATTTCCTCAGTGTATTCAACTCCTCCTTGTCTTAATTTCTCCAAATCTTGTTTGTTTTTCAGTTTGTTGTTTACAAATCTGTAAAATAGTTTTGTTTGATCTTTACATTTTTCTATGACATCTTTTTCATATTTTCTCTTTTCCTCTCTGCACGCTTGTACATATTCATTTCTATAACAAGTATATATTTTCCATTTTTCAGGTCTTCTGTCTTTTTTTCATTTGGTCCAAGCTTTGTCTCTTTTGTCTTTTAACTCCCTACAACTTTTGTTGTACCAGCATTTTACATATTCTTTTTCTTGTTTTTGTCTTGGGACATACTTTTCCACTCCATTATAAATTTTTGTCAAAATATTCCATTTCTCTTCCACTGTTGTTTCTTCTGTGTATATTCCTTCCCAGTTTTCTTTTTGAAAGAATTCTTATTTTATCAAAGGTTGTTTTTTCATACATCATTCTTCCTTTTCTATATTGTTCATTTCTTTTCATGTATTTTTCCTCATTTAGTTCCAGTTCAATCAGTATATGGTCACTTTTACTTATTGGTGTTTTATATCCAATCTTTTCTACTATTCTAGGTTCAGATGTGATTATTAGGTCTAGTCTCGATGGTTCTTCTTCATTCCTATACCTAGTGTTCTCCTGTATCCATTGCGTCATTGTATGGTCAGTAATCATCTCGAGTAGAACATTTCCCCATGAGCCGTCTCCACCCTTTACTGTCATCTCTTCCCAGCAGACTTCTTTGCAATTAAAGTCGCCCATCATAACTATTCTTCCTCCATCTTCCATTATCTTGTTTAGTGTTATTCTTGTGTCTTCTAACATACTTTTATGTTCACTCTCTTCCCACGAGGCTGTTTTTGGGGGCACGTAGTTTATTACAAACTTTCTGCTCTTCTTATCTCTGTCTTCTGTTTCTATCATAATCATCTCTACTCTGTTCTTTCCATATGTGACACTCTTCACGTTTATATCCTTCTTAGTCTGGAGCATAACTCCACCCCCTTGTTTTATCTCTCTGTTTCTAATCCAATAATTATATGCATTGTGTCCTATGCTGTTGGGTGGTAGTGGACCTTTTAATTTTGTCTCAACAATTCCCATTATGTCCGGATCTTTTTCCTTCAGATACTTGTTCAGTTCATTTAGTCTTGTTATTAATCCATCTATATTTGTGTAGGATACTCTTAACTTTCTGTTATTTCCATTGTATTCTCTGTTTCTTTTTTGTTACTGTTATGGTCCATTTCTTCAATTTCATATTCACTACTCTCCAGTAGAATTCTTCTTTTTCTGACTCCGTTCTGGTCTCGTTTTTTTCTTTAGCTTCTTTCCTTTTCATTTTTTCCTCCTCTCTTTCCTCTTTATTCATTTCTCTTTTTATCCATACCTTTTTATATTGTTCACTTGCTGCTAGCTTCCCTGTTTTTGCTAAGATATTCTCTGCTGTTGTTTGTGATCTGAATTTAATCTTAATTGGTCTGGTCTTATCTGTACTATACTTTCCGAGTCTAAACTTCTCTTCAATTTGTTTCATTATTTCAGGTTCATCTTCTTGAACTAATTCTAATAATCTACTTACTTTTTAGTTTTCCTCATTGATTCTTGTGGTTCTATCTGGGTTATGTTTCTCTTTCATTCCTAATATAATTATACATTTCTTTTTATCTGCTAAGTCTCTAACAATATTCTCCTTCTATCTCATCACTTTGATAACTGAGTCTTCAGTTTGTTCTTTCATTTGCTGTTTAATTATATCAGTAAATGCAACTTTACTATTTTCATGTATCTTCCTCCACCCCTGTGCCTCTTTTGCTATTGTTTCTTTATTGTCTTTATTGTTCCTTTTTGATTCTTCATTCTCCTCTTTTACTTCTCTTAACTGTCTTTTTAGTTCTTCTATTTCATCAGTTAAGTTTTTGTTCGCCTTCTCTAGTTCTTCCAATCTTTCAACCCTTTCCGCAATTTTTGACATTTTACCAAACCTAATCTCCCAATGTTCGGTCATTTGTTTAAGTTTTTCCTCCAGTTTTGCCAGTCGGGGGAGGTTGGTATCCGCCCCCCCCCCCTCATTAAATCCATGGAAATTATCATCCTCACCTTCTATTGTGCTGCCCTTATCTATGTTTCTAATATTTACATTTTTGTTAGTTCCTTCGTCGTCACTAAATTGATCCGGTCCGCGCTTGTTTACATGGCGTCTGCCTGCCTGGACCAAGTCCTCTCCTTCCATTTCCCTCAGTAATCCCTCCCCTTCTCCTTTTTCCTCACTTTCCCCCTACACCACGAGCAATCCCCTTCCCTGCAAATACAATAGGTACTTCCTTTGCGTTGAGATCCACGAAATTTTCACTTTTTCTTCAGGACGTCAATCCTCGCCGTCTGTTCGACGTGTGTGTATTTGTATTCTTTCAAGTTTTTTTTTTTATACATTTTTTTGTACTTGGTGACCATATCGTTGCTGCATATTCCAATCTTGGGTGATTAGGATTTTCTTCATCATTTCTTCATCCAGGTATGTAAATGCCACTTTGATTGTTCTTATTAAATTATAAGTTTCTCCAAAAATCTTATTTATATGTTTCTCATGTGACATATTATTCAAAACAATGACTCCCAGGTCCTTCTCATTTTATACTTTTTTTATTCCTTCTCCCAATTTATATGCTCCTGTTATTCTGTTTTTGCTTTTTCCAAACTCCATTATACTACACTTTTTTGTATTGAACTCCATCTCCCACTTCCTACTCCATTCCTGTACTTTATTTAGATCTCTCTGTTGTGACTCACAATCTTCTTCTGTTTTCACTCTTTTCAGTAGTTTTGCATCATCTGCAAAGAAGCTCATATAGCTTTCAATTCCTTCATCCATATCATTAATATATATAGCAAACATTATTGGAGCCAGAACTGTTCCCTGCGGAACACCGCTTATTACTTCATCCCATTTTGAGTGCTGGTTTCTTATCACTACTCTCATTTTTCTTTCTTGCAAAAAGTCTTCCATCCAATTTAGCAGTTTTCCCTGTATTCCTCCTTCAGTTTCTAATTTCTTAAGCAACTTCTTATGTGGTACTTTGTCAAAAGCTTTCTTTAGGTCTAGAAATGCACAGTCCGTCCATCCATCTCTTTCTTGTATTATATCCATTAGCCTTGAATAGAAACATATTAAATTGGTGACGCATGATCGTCCTTGTCTGAATCCAAATTGCCTTGGATTTAACACTTTGGTTTTTTTTTCTAAATATTCTACCCATCTACTTTTGATAATTCTTTCACAAATTTTTGCTATTGTACTTGTTAGAGAGACTGGTCTATAGTTGGTAGGTTCTTCTTTATTTCCTCCTTTATATATAGGTACTATATTTGCTTTTTTCCAATCTTCTGGAACTTTTCCTTCTTTCAAGGAACTGTTTATTATGCTATGTATTTTGTCTGCCAGTTCATTCCTGCATTCTTTCAGTATCCAGTTTGCTATTTCATCTGGTCCATGCGATTTTCTGACATCAAGATAACTCAAGTGTGTCAATATTTCATTCTTTGTTACTTCTATTTCTTCCATAGGAGGGACTTTCTCTTTCCATTCGATCTCTTCAGGTTGTATGTTCTCCCTTGTAAACACTGACTTAAAATGTTTGTTCATAATTTCCGCCATTTCCATTTCCTCAGTGTATTCAACTCCCCCTTGTCTTAATTTCTCCAAGTCCTGTTTGTTTTTCAGTTTATTGTTTACAAATCTGTAGAATAGTTTCGGTTGATCTTTACACTTTTCTATGACATCTTTTTCATATTTTCTCTTTTCCTCTCTGCACGTTTGTACATATTCATTTCTATAACAGGTATATATTTTCCATTTTTCAGGTCTTCTGTCTTTTTTACATTTGGTCCAGGCCTTGTCTCTTTTGTCTTTAACTCCCTACAACTTTTGTTGTACCAGCATTTTACATATTCTTTTTCTTGTTTTTGTCTTGGGACATACTTTTCCACTCCTATTTTGTAAATTTTTGTCAAAATATTCCATTTCTCTTCTACTGTTGTTTCTTCTTTGTATATTCCTTCCCAGTTTTCTTTTTGAAAGAATTCTCTTATTTTATCAAAGTTTGTTTTTCATACATCATTCTTCCTTTTCTATATTGTTCATTTCTTTTCATGTATTTTTCTTCATTAAGTTCCAGTTCAATCAATATGTGGTCACTTTTACTTATTGGTGTTTTATATTCAATCTTGTCCACTATTCTAGGTTCAGATGTAATTATTAGGTCTAGTCTCGATGGCTCTTCTTCATTTCTATACCTAGTGTTCTCCTGTATCCATTGTGTCATTGTATGGTCAGTAATCATCTCAAGTAGAGCGTTTCCCCATGAGCCGTCTCCACCCTTTACTGTCATTTCTTCCCAGCAGATTTCTTTGCAATTAAAGTCGCCCATCATAACTATTCTTCCTCCATCTTCCATTATCTTGTTTAATGCTATCTTTGTGTTCTCTAACATACTTTTATGTTCACTCTCTTCCCATGAGGCTGTTTTCGGGGGCACATAATTTATCACAAACTTTCTGCTCTTCTTATCTCTGTCTTCTACTTCCATCATTATCATCTCTACTGTATTCTTTGCATATGTGACACACTTCACGTTTATATCCTTCTTAGTCAGGAACATAACTCCACCCCCTTGCTTTTTCTCTCTGTTTCTAATCCAATAATTATATGCATCATGTCCTACACTGTTGGGTGGTAGTGGACCTTTTAATTTTGTTTCTACAATTCCCATTATGTCTGGTTCTTTTTCCTTCAAATAATCATTCAGCTCATTCAATCCTGTTATTAATCCATCTATATTTGTGTAAGACACTCTTAGTTTTCTGCCACTTCCATTGTGTTCTCTGTTTCCCTTTTGTTTTTCTCTTGTATGTCGACTTTCTTTAGTTACATATTCACTACTCTCCAATAGAATCTCTCTTTTTTTGACTCCGTTCTGTTCTCGTTCTTTTCCTTAGCTTTAAGTCTTTTCTGTTTTTCTTCCTCTCTTTCCTCTTTATTCATTTCCCTTTTTATCCATACCTTTTTATATTGTTCACTTATTGCTAGTTTCCCTGTTTTGGATAAGATATTCTCTGCCGTCGTTTGTGACTTGAATTTAATCTTAATTGGTCTGGTCTTGTCTGTGCTATACTTTCCAAGTCTAAATTTCTCTTCGATTTGCTTCATAATTTCCGGTTCATCTTCCTGTACTGATTCTAGTAATTGGCTTACTTTTCCGCTTTCTTCTTTGATTCTTGTGGTTCTATCTGGGTTGTGTTTCTCTTCCATTCCTAATATAATTATACATTTCTTCTTGTCTGCTAAATCCCTTACTATATTCTCCTTCTGTCTCATCACTTTAATAACTGAGTCTTCAGTATGTTCTTTCAATTGCTGTTTGATTATGTCAGTGAATGAAACTTTGTTTTCTTCTTGGGTTGTCTTCCAATTTTTAGCTTCTTTAGTTATGGTTTCTCTGTTTTCTTTACTATTCCTCTTCAATTCCTCATTCTCCACCTTTACTTCTCATAACTGTCTTTTTAGGTCTTCTATTTCATCTAGTTTTTCCAATTTTTCAAACCTCTCGGCAATTTTAGTCATCTTGCCAAACCTAACTTCCCAGTTGTCAGACATTTGTTCAAGTTTTTCCTCCAGTTTTTTCAGTCGGGGGAGGTTGGTATCCGCCCCCCTTTCATTAAATCCTTGGAAATTATCCTCCTCACCTTCCATTGAACTGCTTTTATCTGTGTTTCTGATCTTTACATTTTTATTAGACATTTCGTCGTCACTCAGCTGGTCGGGGGGCCGTTTCATGTTTACATTACGTCTGTCTGCCTGGGCCAAGTCTTCTCCTTCCTCATTTCCTTCCATTTCCCTCAGTAATCCCTCCCCTTCTCCTCTTTCCCTACTTTCCCACTACCCCACGAGCAATTTCCCCCCAGCCCTGTAAATTTAATAGGTACTTCCTTTGCTTTAGTATCTTCGAATTTTCACTTTTTCTTCAGAACGTCTTCTACGCCGTCCGTTCGTTGAAGTGTGTGTGTGTGTGTGTGTATGTATGTATGTATGTATATATATATATATATATATATATATATATATATATAATCTCTGCCCCTGTGTACCAGTGAAAAGATTAATTGTGGTGACTTTATACCACTAGATAAAATAGTTATTCTTTAGACGACAAGTTTGACACGTTATTTTACACCATTTACACACCATAAAAACGGAACCTTCATTAAAAGTATCGCGAAGTACATTACAATCCGTTCCAGCACATGACAAGTGTTTTTTGCATCTATTCCTATATTGCACGTCCTTTTTTAGCCAGCTATTAAAATGTGATAATACTGAAGATATCATAAAACTGAAATTAAGTTCCAGCGTAAGTTTAATCAAATATTTTTATTATATTGTTCAATCAATATTATTTCTCTGAATACAGAAAGAATCACCTAAAGGAATTAGAAAGCTAAACTGCCTGTGCGAGAACGTGTTTTTACGTAACTTAAGTTACATAATTATCAATGATGTCGATGATATCGATTACTTCGTCCATGCGTCGGCCCTATTATTTCTGGATTTATTTTTCTAAGCTTATCAGATAAATTCGATCAAAGATTTAAAAAACAATACATCTTATAATTTGCCTGTACGTGAATAATATAATTGTTTCTGGGCGGTTATCGTAAGCATTGTTTTCCTGCCCTTTTCTCTGAATTTTATATGTTATTTATATGGTTCTATTCTCTGCGTATTTTCCTATTCTTTTCATTCCAATCGTGTATTTTCATCAGCAATTCTTTCATTGTCATAATTCCTAAATTTTATATAAAATAGCCTGCGACACTCGACTCGATCACTTTTCATCAAACACAATAACAATGAGGAATGAACACAATTCATTATATCACTGCGTAGCAGATGGCGCCACTGGTAGGTTTTACGAGAATGGCTGAAGCAGACGACGTTTTGGAGTTCAAATTGTACATACATACATATACATATACCAAGGCTTTTTCCCCCTTCCAAGGGAGGTAGCCAAAAAGGGAAAGGCATAAAAACACTCCCACCCATTTCATCCCCAAATACACTCCACACCCCTCCCACCCTCCCTCTCATCTCAGCACCTCCTGGATGACGGGTCATCCCTGCACCCTGTCCACCGCCCTGGGTCAGAAGCAGTGTCGCAAGACACAGCACATCCACAGCAAGGCCGCTTCATTTAATCGGCGACCCCCCCTCTCCGTCCCCCCTTGCATATAAGGAGAGGACGGGGAGAAATCCCTTCGGGCTGCGTCAAAATTTACTCACACATACTACCCCACCCCCCACCCCCCCGCCCATTCCTCCTCATGCAATCACATCATCCATATACAACCATTCTCCACTCACCTCTGTCTTCCGTCCTCTCCCTTCCTTCCTCAACAGACATTCCCCTCTTCCCCAAAGCCCCCTTCACCCCATCCATCCACCTCA
The DNA here is from genome assembly GCF_046742065.1 of Oratosquilla oratoria. Taxonomy (NCBI): domain Eukaryota; kingdom Metazoa; phylum Arthropoda; class Malacostraca; order Stomatopoda; family Squillidae; genus Oratosquilla; species Oratosquilla oratoria. The sequence continues at coordinate 15,949,001 of NC_134815.1, forward strand.
TCCTAGGACGTCCCCTCATGTTCACTCCCTCCACATCTGCCTTCCATACCTCTTTTACTAGTCTTTCTTCACTCATTCTTTCCATGTGTCCAAACCATCCTAATATTCTTTCATCAACCCTATCTCCCAAATCCTTTTTCACCCCTGTTCTCCTCCTCACCTCCTCATTTCTCACTCTATCCAGCCTAGTAACCCCCACCATACTTCTCAGACACCTCATCTCAAACACATTCAAACTCCTTCTCTCTTCTTCTCTTATTTTCCACGTTTCTGCCCCATACAGTGCTGTTGGCACAATCACTCCTTCATACAGTCTCCTCTTTGCATCCATTCCCAAATGTCTATTCCTCATTACACTCTTTAATCCACCAAGGCATTTACTCGCTTCTCTCAATCTACATTCTACCTCCACCTTCACTCCATCTTTTCCTGCTACACTTGCACCCAAGTATCTAAAACTATCCACTTCCTCCAGTCGCTCTCCCTTAATGTTCACTTCCAGTCTACTGCCACTTTCACCCCGTGTACATCTCATCACCTTACTTTTACCCACATTTATCTTTAGCTTTCTTCTATCACATACTCTCCCAAACTCTGCCACCATCTTCCTCAATCCCTCCTCCGACCCTGCCACAAGCGCAGTGTCGTCCGCAAACAACAGCTGGCTCACCTCCCACTTTTCTCCATTTTCTTTAACCATCACCAATCCCTGACCCACTACCCTAGCATTCACCTCTCGCACCACCCCATCCATGTATAAGTTGAACAGCCAGGGCGACATAACGCATCCTTGACGAAGTCCCACCTTTACTTCAAACCACTCACTCTCTCCATTTCTAATCCTGACACAAGCTCTACTACTCTCATAAAAACTCTTGACAGCTCCCAAAAGCTTTCCTCCTATCCCATAAATCTGCATAACCTCCCACAGTGCCTTTCTGTCTACCCTATCATAAGCCTTTTCCAGATCCATAAAAGCCCAAAAAACATCCTTCCCCTTTCCTATAGCTTTCTCACATATCTGTCTTACCACAAAGATCTGATCTACACAACCTCTACCTGTCCTAAATCCACACTGTTCCTCACCAATTACTCCTTCTGTTCCTCTCCTAATCCTCTCAATTAAGATCCTCCCATAAGCCTTCCCTACTACACTTAACAGGCTAATCCCTCTGAAACTACTACATTCACACTTGTCCCCTTTTCCCTTGTAAAGAGGAACTATACAGGCACTTCTCCAGTCCTCCGGTACTCTACCCTCTCTCCAGCAAACATTAAATAACCTCACTAACCAGTCCACCATCACTGAACCTCCCTTTTTCAGACATTCTGCATGGCATCCATCCAGACCAGGTGCCTTACCTGCTTTCATCATCTTTACAACTGCCTTCACCTCATCCTTCCTTATTTCTCCTCCATTCTCCTCACTCATCACTCTCATTTTCTTCGCATTTCCCACTGCAGCTATCTTTCCCTCCCTATCCTCCTTCACATTTAGCAACTCCCTAAAATATTCTGCCCATCTTCCCCTTACTGCCATCTCTTCCATTATCATCTCTCCATCTGTACCTTTTACCTTTTCTTCCCTACTTGATTCGCCTCATCTTCCTCTCTTAATTTCTTTCCAAAACATCTTTTTATTACTTTCAAAATTTTCTGTCATACTCCTACCCCATTTCACATCTGCTCTCCTTTTTGCCTCCTTTACCTTTTGTTTTACTTCTCTTTTCTTTTCTTTGTACGTCTCATATGACTCCCCCGTCCTCTTTTGTAACCAATCTGTGAATGCTCGCTTCTTCTCTTCTACAACCTTCTTTGTTTCCTCATCCCACCATTCACTACCCTTTCTTCTATTTCCCCCTGTCCTTCTTGCTCCACACACCATCCTTGCACACTTTAAGACTCCCTCCTTGAACCATCCCCATTCCTCCTCCACACCCATCTCTGCTCCATCCTTTACTCCCTCCCACTCCTCCTTCAGCTTCTTTTCGTACTCCTTCTCCTTTTCCTTTTCATTCAAGGAGTTCACTCTAAGAACCTCCCTACCTTTTGTCCCTTTCCTCTTTCTCCATCTATCCTCCACTCTCAACTTACCTTCCACCAAAAAATGATCTGATATTCCCCCACCCTCTCCCTTTAGCACATGTACATCCTTAACTCTTCCTATCATACTCCTATTTACCACTACATAATCCATTAGCGCCCTATCTACCACCCTTCCCTCCACCACCCTCTCCCATGTGTACTTATGCTTGACTTTCTTCCGAAACACTGTATTTGCTATCATCAACTCTCTTTCTATACACATTTCCACCATCAACTCTCCACTACGATTCTTTCCTGGAACTCCACATTTCCCAACCACTCCATCGATTGGACCATTTCCCACCCTAGCATTAAGGTCTCCCAGTACTATTACATTGACATTTCTTCCTAAACCCTCTATGCACTCATTTAAATCTATCCAAAAGGCCTCCCTTTCTTCCACGCTCTTCTCACTGCCAGGCCCATATGCACTTACAAAGACCCACATCTCCTTTCCCAGTTTCACCTTCATCCACATTATCCTTGAGGAAACCTCCTTCCACTCCACTACCCCTTTACCTATCTCCTCACTTACTAGAATAGCCACCCCTTCCCTCCCTCGCCCTCTCTTCACTCCTGATAACCTCCCACTTACACTCCCAAACTTACACTCACCCTTCCCTTTCAACTTAGTCTCACTCAAAGCCAACACATCCATCTTTCTTCTCACAAACATACTACCTATCTCTTCCCTTTTACTCTCATCTGTACCACATCCACGCACATTAAAAGACCCAAACCTTAGGGTGCTGGCCCGAGGCCCTCCAGCACCCCTTATGCCTTCACTTTTCTTTTTAGGTTATATGCCCCGTGGGGCTACAGGGAGAAGGATGCCTAGTCCCTCTCCCCGTCCCTTTCTTCTCGCCTCTTACGATCCAAGTGGGATACTTGGTGGCAGTATTCTTTTCCCCCACCACAGGGAATTCCCCCATCACAGAAAGAGAATACTCAGAGAAATGGTACAGGACAGCAACAAGGGGTTGGGGGACAGCATAACGGAGGGACAGTCGTAGTATAAAAGTTTCATCATTTCTCTATGAACAGAATTTCTTCTATCATAGACAAAATGATGTGTGGCTCTGGTCCGTAGGGGCGCCCCATATAGACCCTAAAGTATCGACTGCATGCTACTTTGCCACAGTACCAAGCAGCCAATACCCCAGACGGGGGAGTTCAAATTGTAAGAATAAAAAAATAATAATAATAATAAAGAGTGTTTAATTAATCTATTTAGCTACTATTTTTTCAGGGGGGGGGGAGAGTACTAAAAACATATTCCAGTAAAATTAGACGCATTTATTTAACTACAGTCCTATGAAATGATAGGAAATGTATTATCTTTCGAGGGCAATATTTCTAGTGCGGATATGCCGCCCACAAGGCTGACGAAATAATTATAATGAAAAAGGTCAAAGAAGCCCTGAATATTTTACTGGAATCGACGAATTTTGCGTTAGAATCAACAGAATGTGAAAAAATATATACTCTCTGTAATAGGGACGTTAGACATTTTTAAAGTCTGTTTAGTTATTTCGCAGGTCAATATCTATAATAGGCAGTGAGGGATGGTAGAGAAGGAAAGTGGTGATGGGGGGAGGTGGGGAGGGGGGGCGTCACTGAGAACTTTGCCCCGGGGTGGCACTCAGGCATGTAAGGGCTCTGCAAGGCTTCTTCCTCACTTGGGAGGTACCCAGTCAAGGCACGTAGGCTACCCGCCCTCATTCTACTCCTGCTCACCACCCATTTGTTTCTCATCTTAGCTTCTCGTAGATGAAGGGTTATCCTTGTCTCCCGCCCATCGGCCCCCCCTGGAGCCTCTCTATTCTGCGGGGGAGCGACCCCAGGCTCTTGCTTCCATGTGGAGGGGGTGGGAACGGCCGTTGGCAGTAGCATACTGGGGGCCAACTACCCATGACCCTCAGTACGACATAGCCTCGACCGTTGCTGAATAGACTTTTATACCTGCATTTCATACCCACCCATTACCTTCTCTCCCCCTCGCCCAAATTTCTACCCCTTTATTCTATCATGATTGACCCTCCTGATGACATGGCCAAATTTTGAAACCTTCAGTAACAAATTTTCATGTACAATCATTATAAGTCAAACTTTTCATTCATAATCACTATAAAAAAGTCCTATGGCGATGGCTAGTGATGATAGGGGCAGGAGAAGGTGATCTCTGGGAGCCTCTAGTCACGAACTGCACATAGGCGATGTGGGCAAGATAGTCGTTCTGTGATGGGATGGAGGCAACATCACAGCTCGGCAGCTACCCACATGACTGAGCAGCCCTGTTCAGGATCCACTCTGCTCACCCCACATGGGGAGGGGGCTAGAAAAGGTGCCCTAAAAATAGTTTGCCTCACATCCACCTGACTGGGGAACCGCCCCCAGTAAGGTCACCCTCATTGCGGTCAAGATGCAGAAAAATCCCAAGCACAGATGACGACCTCAGACTCGAAAAAAGACTCTTCTTTGACACCACCAAATACTGATAGTAATATAAAACAATTGAAAGTTGTGCACATAGAAGATATTCCAATACAGTGTAACTATGATGATATATCTACTCCACTGAGCAAATTTGGAATTATAGTAGAAATTCGCATGAAATTTCTTGACATTGAGAAAAAATGGGAAGCTTGGGTAACATTTGATAAGCATGAAGATGCCTTTAACCTGAGCAGAAACTTCAATACCCTGAAAATTTACAATTCCTTAGTCAAAGGAGCCTTAACAGATAAGGTTCCTAAAAATCTAGATGTATATAAACCTGCAGAATGGAATTCAGATATCCATCAAGATAATACTATAAAAGAAAGAATCCCCCAACCTCGTATGTGGATAGTAATTAAGGCTAAGGAAGAAAAATTTAATTACTATAATTTTAATAGATACCTACAACAGAGGGTAGGTGGCATTAAGAATGGAGATATAACAAGATTTGGTAAGAGTTCAATACTTGTTCATCCCAAATCAAAGACACAATCCAAGATGCTCTGTATGATGAATGTTGAAAATATTTATATAATAGAAAAGATTAGTCCTCACCAAAATTTTAGTTATGGAAGAGGAGTTATCCATGATAAAGTCTTGTATGAATTGACTGAACTAGAAATATTAGAAATGTGCCCCACATCTATTTGGAAAGTGAAAAAGATCCCAAACAGTAATGTGATTATACTTACTTTCGAGAATAACAATATACCAACTCATATAGCAATTGAAAATGAAAGAGTGAGAATTAGACGGTTCCATCCCAAAGCCATCCATCAAAGATATGTAAGAATAATGAGGTATGTGGTAATTGCTCTGGCCCAACACATGGCCAATGCTTAGATACTCCCAAATGTATCAACTGTCAATTGGATCACAAACCAGTTAATAGAGTATGTGAAGAATACAAACTTGAAACGGCAGCTATAAATAAAGCTTATACTGAGCATATCACGATAGGACATGCTAAGCGACTCTTAGGAAGAAAAAAGAGCTATGCAAACGCTCTTACTACCCCAAGAAATCTACCTCATTCTACAAATCTCCCCACTACAAATGAAACTTCAACCTCTGGTGTAGCAACCCAACATTCAAGGCCAAATAATCAACATACTATGGTGAGAACTCCAAACACAAATACAGATAATCTACCTCCAGATTACCAAAACACCTCACATACTGTAGTAAAGAGGTGCAACCCTCAAATCCCCCTCCACCTTCCAGAAATCCAACTTGTTCTACAGAAATGCAACACTCATGGCCAGATGATCGTAAACCACCTTCTAGCAAAATACCTCAAGCAGAATCCGCAAATACTGATACTACTCCAAGAAATCCACCCCATACAACAAATCCCTTCTCTGCGAATGAAACCTCAACCTCTGGGATAGCAGCCCAACATCCAGGGCCAGATGATCAACATACCTCGGCAAGAACACAAAACACTAAGGCAGATAACTTACCCCCTGATCATAAAAACATTCCATATAAAAAGGAGGGGCAACCCCCCAACCCTCCTCCATCTTCCAGCGTAGTGTCTCGGGCAGAATCACTACCGGACTCAATGGAGATTGAAAAAAAAAAAAAAAAAAAAAAAAAAAAAAAAAGAACGACCCTCACCCTCTCCATCAATTCCAAAGAAATGTAACCCTAGCAGGTATATATTACAAAAAAAAAAAAATAATAATAAAATAAAATAAAATAAAGGAGCAAAAGCCAAAACTACCAAAATAGCTACTGAAGAAAAACCACCATCTTCACAAAAAGCTCATAAAGACAAAAAACACTCAAAAACAACCTTGAATAAAGGCCCTCCCCCCAGAAAATAGATACATTCACATCACTAATACAGTGGAACTGTCAGGGACTTCGAGCAAAGTATGAAGAGCTTAAAATCTTAATTTACAAATATTCTCCAGTAGGTGTATGCTTACAAGAAACAATGTTGGATGAACATACACCCTGTCCAAGAGAATATATATCCTTCAGAACTCCATATAGTATAGAAACGGGAAGTCATGGAGGATGCCTTGTTTATGTACGAAGAGATATTCCACATTTTCCAATTAGTATAAATGTGGTGATTGGTTTGACGACGGCATCATCACCACTAGCCGCTGGGTACCTTATCAGCCCATAACACTTTCTGTCTCGTGAGGTCGTCCTTTCTGTAATGGATTCGTGACCTCTGACCCCCGTATAAACTGAGCGAGCCTTGTTTACAGAAGGCGGGAACTTAGAAGAGGCGTATGTTTCTCACGTGTCCCCATTGGCCATTTCTCCCATACAGAGAGATTTTTAGCAAATCAAAATTAGTTGTAGGAGGAGCTTATATCATTAAGAGCTTTCTTCCTAGCCAACATCTAAGTCAAGTTCAGTCTGCTCGGACACTCAAAAGTATTCAGTTAAAGTTGTCAGAGCTCTAAACTATTATATATCAATCTAGCCTAAAGCTAAGTACAAGTGATTCGTTCAACGATCAGAGGTTACAGTTGGAACTGCAACCAGGATTCATACAAGGTTGGTGTCTATTAATTAAGTCCAGCCTCCCACACCCACACACCCGTACACAGCACAGTCATTATTTTGACTGAAGTAATAATATCACAATAATAAAAGTCACATATTTTGATAAAACACTAGTCTTATTCACCACCAAATGTGAAGTGAAAACTATATGTGTAAAGTTTGTTCGTGTTCCTTGTGATCTAAACTATCTTGGCCAGCTACCACCTACCCATCTATATATTTATATTTAGTCGTAAACAAGGAGCGCGACATTGGTGGCCCCGCGGTGGGATAAAGTTCCCTGTATACATTAACGATTAAAGTTACCTGTATACATTAACCACAAATACATTGCTAAACAATACACTCGTGAGAGGAGGACATTGTTGATGAGCATGTTTGAGATATTTATGAGCATATATGAGATATTTGTGAAATATGTGACTTGATATATTTATACATATATATCTAAAAAAAAAGTGTGCTTTGTGACATGAAAAATCTATATACCTGGCGTACTCCCCTAAAAACAGGGTGTCAAAGAAAAATTGATGTAAGAAATTTTTGGCGATTCCCTTAAGGTTTCGAAATTATAAGCGGGCAACATTGAAACCTATGAGGATATCTATTATAAGCGGGCAACATTGAAACCTATGAGGATATCTATTATAAGCGGGCAACATTGAAACCTATGAGGATATCTATTATAAGCGGGCAACATTGAAACCTATGAGGATATCTATTATAAGCGGGCAACATTGAAACCTATGAGGATATCTATTATAAGCGGGCAACATTGAAATCTATGAGGATATCTGTACCCTTACGTTTCACATGCGGCAATATCGGAATAAATCTACGAAAAATATAAAGATAAACCGAAAGAGAAAATCGAAAGAATTTGCGGGCAGAAATAAGAAACCAGTGAGGATGTCAATTCCCTCTCTATTGAATGTATGTGCGGGCTACTGCATATATTTGCGGGCTGATGTATTTGCGGGCTATGAATATATTAGCGGCTACTGAATGTATTAACAGCTACTACATGTATTAGCGGGCAAAAACACAAACCATTGTAACCAAGGTTCAATGGCATTAAACGAGAATTATGAAATCACGGAGGAAGTCGGTTCCCTCTCGGTTTGAAATATATATTGAGGAAGAAAATTACCTTGGTTTGAAAAATACGTAGAGGAAGAAAATAACCTCGGTTTGAAATATATATTGAGGAAGAAAATTACCTCGGTTTGAAAAAACGTAGAGGAAGAAAATAACCTCAGTTTGAAATATATATAGAGGAAGGAAATTACCTCGGTTTGAAAACACATGTGTCGCGATCTAAAATTGGAAAAATAATCAGAAAATATTTTGGAAACTATTTTTGTGAACCAATGTCCAGGTTATACCTTTTCCTAGGAAAAAAGGAGGTACGAAAAGCGCGGTCCTGTCCAGGTTATACCTTTACCTAGGAAAAAAGGAACCACTAAAAATCTATGTTGCAGGTTATACCTTTTACCTAGGAAAAAAGGAACCACTAAAAATCTATGTTGCAGGTTATACCTTTACCTAGGAAAAAAAGAAATACGAAAAAACGATGTCTCAGGTTACACCTTTTCCTAGGAAAAAAAGGAGGTACGAAAAGCGCGGTCCTGTCCAGGTTATACCTTTACCTAGGAAAAAAGGAAATACGAAAAAACGATGTCTCAGGTTATACCTTTTCCTAGGAAAAAAGGAGGTACGAAAAGCGCGGTCCTGTCCAGGTTATACCTTTACCTAGGAAAAAAGGAACTACAAAAAATCTGTGTTGCAGGTTATACCTTTACCTAGGAAAAAAGGAAATACGAAAAAACGATGTCTCAGGTTATACCTTTTCCTAGGAAAAAAGGAGGTACGAAAAGCGCGGTCGTGTCCAGGTTATACGTTTACCTAGGAAAAAAGGAGATACAATTTTTTTTTTATGTTGCAGGTTATACCTTTACCTAGGAAAAAATGAGATACAAAATTTATGATGCAGGTTATACCTTTGCCTAGGAAAAAAGGAGATACAAAAAATAGAAAGTCCCGCTATTAAATGAATTCAAAAAAGGTTACGTGCGGTCGTGTCCAAGGTTATACCTTCCTTGAGGAAAATTGTAAGTCCCGCCAGAAAAATTAAATTAATTTTAAAAATGGTTTGCGCGGTCAAGGTTGAGGAAATTGTAAGTCCCGCCAGAAAAAAAATTAAATGAATCTTAAAAAAGGGGTTTGCGCGGTCAAGGTTACACCTTCCTTGAGGAAAATGTAAGTCCCGCCAGAAAATGAAATTATTTCAAAAAAAGGAAAACGTGCGGTCGTGTCCAAGGTTTATGCCTTTCCTTGATGCAAATGTAAGTCCCGCCAGAAAATTAAATGATTTAGAAAAAAAAAAGGAAAACGTGCGGTCGTGTCCAAGGTTTATGCCTTTCCTTGATGCAATTGTAAGTCCCGCCAGAAAAAAATAAATGAATCTTAAAAAAGGGGTTTGCGTGGTCAAGGTTATACCTTCCTTGAGGAAATTGTAAGTCCCGCCAGAAAAATTAAATGAATTTTAAAAAGGGGTTTGCGCGGTCAAGGTACACCTTCCTTGAGGAAATTGTAAGTCCCGCCTGAAAAATTAAATGAATCTTAAAAAAAGGGGTTTGCGTGGTCAAGGTTATACCTTCCTTGAGGAAATTGTAAGTCCCGCATGGAAATAAAATTTATTTTAAAAAAGGATTTGCGCGGTCGTGTTCAAGGTTATGCCTTTCCTTGATGAAATTGTAAGTCCCGCATGAAAAATAGATTAAAAAAAAAAGGGGGTTTGCGCGGTTGTGTCCAAGGTTTATCATTCCTTGATGAAATGTAATTCTCACAAGAAATGAAATAAAAAAAAATCATATGCGCGATTGTCGTGAAAGGAGCCTATCTAAAGATGTGGAAATTACAAAGTCCTCGGTACCTGGGGCATGCGCGGTTGTACATGTTTCAAGGATGAAAAATTCCCTTGGTATATCGGTGCCTGAGGTATGCGCGGTTGTACAAGTTTCAAGGATGAGAAATTCCCTTGGTATATGAGATCAAACAAAAAACTGTGTGAACCACAATGATCCCTCGGTATAATGAGGTTTTGAGGTTGAAACTTTCCCTCATCGAAATTATGCATGATACAATTTAGTGAGGAAGCAACATTCCCTCAATGGAGACAGCCCTTCATGTGAGTAAAATAGTAAAAATGAAATAATTCTTCGATATACAAAACATCCCAAGAATTAAAGTTATGCCGTGGAATATTTAAATCCCGCGAGTTTGAGTTAAACCTCTGTAAATGAACGTCCAACATGTTAAAAGGAACAATATAAGTGAAATTCTATAACTCAATCTGTGAGAGGAATTTCGCGTGCTAAGATTTAAACGAGGTTGACATTAAATCCTCGGTAAATTAAAGCCCCGTGACTAAATAAGGAGGACAAAAAGTTTTCCTGTGATTGAGATTTGCGCGATTATACAAAAAATTGAGTTCACCGTTACATTACGGTTTTCTATATTTCAACAGCTATTGAGACAGACATTCCCTCAAAAGCTGGACAGTTACAGTTCCTGTTAAAGGATATTATATGAACCAGGCGCACGCGTGGTACAAAAACATCTTGTATAGATGTTAGTGGCAAATTAAATTGCTTGTATCCTAATGAAATCCGTTGGTGACTAATTTCTATACCACAACGGCAGTTACAGTCAGCAATAAATCTATGCATGTCAGTGTAGTGCATATCGGGTTGTGTACATGCACATTTCTGATGCATTGTCTCGGACTTGTGAAAAACAGGCCACACTGTTACCTTAAAAATCATATGTATAAATATGAATACATAATCCATATATGTCCAAACCATACATGTTTGGACCCATAGAAAGGAATGGAAAATTGAGCTCCCATTAAAAATGAGGATATTAAGCGTCCAGAGATGAGGGTGTTGATGTATTGGATGATGTTGTACATATAATTAGCATTAATGCTAATAGTACAAATTTATTGCATCTAAAGGAATCAGGTTCTTCTTGCACATTGCCTGCCCTCTCTTTCGGCTATGGATGAACTGAAATGTTTAACATAAGTAGCTTGCGTGTTCACCTATACGATTTCCGATATCAATGAATTGTGAAGCGGTGCACTGTATGTCTAACATCATTATCACTCTGACTTACAGGATTAATACAGGAACCTATTAGCCAAATATTGAAGAGCTATGTCTACATTACATAAAATTGGAATAAACAGATTATCTTAATTTTCTGCATGTCAGCCGTGACCGTGAGTGATGAACATATGTCAATAAAAACCAGTGCTTTCTGCATATGTTATTACGTTATACCAGTGTCATAATTTGGATTCTGCCTACACTTCGAGACCATGGTTTAACTTGAATGAATTGGTTCAAGGTCTTCGTCTTGCTGTTGCCAAACCCAAGACAATATTTGCCAAACTATTTGTCTCATGTCAAAGTGCCGTACAACCATTGACACATGATACAAAATCCGCGTGTTATTTGAATGCCGTACTTCTGCTCAAATATTGCAAGCATTACACAAAATAAATGATTCTAATTCAAGAACAATATTAACAAGGAACATATTAAATGAGATGCGAAGCCCCATCTGATTTAAATCTTCGCTCACACCGCCGCGATTGAATTCTTAAGGACACCGTTAACCTGTTATAAGGGATGGGTATGCCAGCTGATTGAAACAAATCTGTTTAGTCAAAAATGACTAGGGTATTGGGAGTGACATTGTTGGACTTGGACCTGTATGCCGCGATATTATTCTTCATCATTTCTCGCGTCCTAAGACGGATAGACAAATTACACATCGTTCTATCCACAACGATTGTTTGGACAATTGTGCTGCCTCTAAGACTGTTTTGCAGATACGCAGTGGACCGGTCCCAAAGGATTTGGCCAGGTGCTGAGACAACTCTGCAGCGGACTTGTCATCACCTTTGACCCGAGTCGCCCGGTTTGTGGGAAAGCACCCACGCTATTCTCCTTTGGCCTATCGTCCGGTTTGTGGGAGAGCACCCACGCTATTCTCCTTTGGCCTATCGCCCGGTTTGTGGGAGAGCACCCACGCTATTCTCCTTTGGCCTATCGCCCGGTTTGTGGGAAAGCACCCACGCTATTCTGCATTGGACCACAACTGAGGCCCTGCCTTTGTTGCCTCAGGGATAATTGGATCACATTGAGGCCCTATCTTTGTCGCCTCGTGGATGCATCTTCCATATCATCAAGAATTACACCTGCATTAATATTTTAAAAGATTATAAAAATATTTTAAAACTCATTTTATTGTCTACAAGCTATTTATATATATAATTTACGGAGGTTTTTTACACTCTGGGCCCATCGTTCTCATGGCCGGTTGATTTCCACTGAGTTCGAGGCCCCTAGAGTTTTTTCCCCTCCATCAGTCTTGTTTTGTGTTGGAGCGTGCTGGGTCGTTTAAGGCTGTGACATTGGTCGTGGCGTGTGGGGACACACGCTTCTTCGGAGGGGGGCTATGTGGTGATTGGTTTGACGACGGCATCATCACCACTAGACAGTGATACTAGTTTTCGTCATCGCGTCGCGCGCTGGGTACCTTATCAGCCCATAACACTTTCTGTCTCGTGAGGTCGTCCTTTCTGTAATGGATTCGTGACCTCTGACCCCCGTATAAACTGAGCGAGCCTTGTTTACAGAAGGCGGGAACTTAGAAGAGGCGTATGTTTCTCACGTGTCCCCATTGGCCATTTCTCCCATACAGAGAGATTTTTAGCAAATCAAAATTAGTTGTAGGAGGAGCTTATATCATTAAGAGCTTTCTTCCTAGCCAACATCTAAGTCAAGTTCAGTCTGCTCGGACACTCAAAAGTATTCAGTTAAAGTTGTCAGAGCTCTAAACTATTATATATCAATCTAGCCTAAAGCTAAGTACAAGTGATTCGTTCAACGATCAGTGGTTACAGTTGGAACTGCAACCAGGATTCATACAAGGTCGGTGTCTATTAATTAAGTCCAGCCTCCCACACCCGCACACCCGTACACAGCACAGTCATTATTTTGACTGAAGTAATAATATCACAATAATAAAAGTCACATATTTTGATAAAACACTAGTCTTATTCACCACCAAATGTGAAGTGAAAACTATATGTGTAAAGTTTGTTCGTGTTCCTTGTGATCTAAACTATCTTGGCCAGCTACCACCTACCCATCTATATATTTATATTTAGTCGTAAACAAGGAGCGCGACATAAATACAACATTACAAGCTGTAGTAGTTCAAATACAATTAAAAAGAAAATACACCTTATGCTCTCTTTACCTGCCCCAAAACACCATGGTTACCCGGGAAGAAATGATTAACTTTGATTAATCAACTCCCGCGACCTTTTCTCATTATGGGCGACCTAAATGGCAGACACCCACTATGGGGAGATGTTACTACAAACCAAAAAGGGAATATTATAGCTTCAATTATAGAATATGAAGATCTAGGACTTTTGAATACTGGGGAGCCCACCCATTACCATATTCAAACAGGTACTGTCTCTTGTCTAGAACTTACAATTTCTAGTTCCAACTGCACAATATATTTCAGATGGAGACCAAATGATGACTGGCATAGCAGTGACCACGCCCCGATAATAATTGAAACAAATGATGACCCACCAACTCAAAGATCACCAAAGTGGAGTATCGACAAAGCTGATTGGGATAAGTTTAAAAAACTAAGTGAAATCGAAGGCAATGCAAATGACTTTCCAACTCCAGAAGATGCTATTGACTTATTAAATGGAACTTTTCATACAGCAGGTATACACTCTATACCAAAAACTACAGGACTCTTTAAGCGACGCCCAGTTCCATGGTGGTCTGAAGAGCTCAGAATTTTACATCGAACTACAAGAACATCACTTACCCGTTACCGCAGACATCGAACAATTGAGAATATGATCATCTATAAACAATGCAGAGCTAGATTTCGTAAAGCAATGAAAGCTGCCAGAAGACAATCATGGGCATCCTTTGTATCTACCATCAATAGTCGAACACCCATCCACAGTATTTGGAAAAAAATTAATAAGATAGCAGGGAAATTTACACCCAACCCTCCACCGGTGCTTAAAGTTAACAATACCCTTGTCACAGATTAAAAAAAAGTTAGTAATATTTTGGCTGACCATTTTGCTCAAGTCTCACAAAAGACTGACAGTAGCCCAAGATACCGATACAGAATAAAAGAAGAACAACAGCATTTAGATTTTTCATCAGATAAGACAGAATCATACAACATACCCTTTACAGAAAGAGAATTTGATACTGCCCTATATAGAAGCAAAAATACAGCCCCTGGTCCAGATATGATCCCCAATAAAATATTTAAACATACTACAAGGAATACAAAACTTTATGTGATAAGTATCATAAATAAATTGTGGCGGGAGCACAAATACCCCACCATATGGGAAACAGCTTTTGTACTATATTTTCTAAAACCAAGAAAAGGCCCATATTCAGCTTCCAGTTACCGTCCTATTGCTTTAACCTGCTGTCTAGGAAAAATAATGGAGAAAATGGTAAATACAAGACTTGTCTGGTATCTCGAACGTAATAATATTATATCACCATCACAATGTGGATTTAGAAAATTGCATTCTACAGCTGAAAACCTCCATATGTGAAGCATACGCTTCAAAGCAACATCATATAACTGTATTCTTTGATATATAAAAGGCATATGACTGTATGGAGACACGGAATTCTTAAGACCATTCGTGATTGTGGTCTACGAGGAGAATTACCCCTATATATTAAAGCATTTTTATCCCAAAGATATTTAAAGTTAAAATTAGTAATACTCTATCAGATAAGAGATGCCAGGAAGAGGGTGTAACACTTTTTAGTTTTTGCTTTGGCAATAAATGGGGTAACAAATATTATACCAGATAAAATATTAAGCACATTATATGTAGATGACCTCTCGATATCCTTCGCTGCTACTTATATGCCTGTAGCAGAAAGGAAGCTACAACTCATCAACAAGATCGTTAACTGGGCAGAAAAACAAGGATTTAAAATATCTACCAGCAAAACAATAATCATGCACTTTTGTCGCATTAGAGGGATACACCCAGACCCAGACCTTTATCTATATGGCAATAGAAAACCCTGTGTCGAAGACTAGATTCCTAGGTCTTATATTTGATAAAAAGCTTACTTGGATCCCCCATCTGAAACATATTAAAACCAATGTCAAGAGGCTTTAAACATTTTAAAAGTTATCAAAGGACAAATACAAACTGGGGATCAGATACAGACAATTATCAATATTAAGAATACATAAATCTGGATGTGAAATTTAAAATTTTATTCTTCTGCATCAAGCAAACATATAAAGATCCTAGATTCGGTACACCACAATGGCATACGTTTGGCAACAGAAGCTTTCAAATCTTCCCCCATCCCCAGTTTACTAATTGATGCTGGAGAGATTCCACTAGAACTATACCGACAGTCATCTATCATCCGGTATTGGTTCAGGACACAGAGACTTCCAGAATCAAGAGCATTTACTACAGCCAACAGAAATTATTTTAATAAATTTTATGAAAATCATCCAAGATATCCTAGACCGTCTAGTTTTAGAATAAGAAAAATACTGGAGATTGTAAATATCACAAATCAGATCTGCCCGGTTAAATTACCAGTTACCCCAACATAGAAGTTACCCATAATTAAATTTTGTAGATATTTTAAAGGTTTTAAAAAAGATAAATCAGATGCAGAAATTAAAGGACAGTTTTTAGAGCATATTACTGAACATTTGGATTCCACATTCGTTTTCACGGATGGCTCAAAAACAGATGCTGGCGTCGGAAGAAGTTTTTAGCGACAATTTTAGCTGCAGAGGAGCACTACCAATTGCAGCATCAAATTTTACAGCAGAGCTATATGGAATTTTAACCGCTTTAGAACACATTATAACTCTCCAGACATCCAACTTCACAATCTATTGTGATTCAAAATGTGCATTACGGGCAATAGAAATCTTCAATGGCGATAATCCTCTAACAATGAAAATCTCACAGTGGGTGTTTCTACTACAATGTAGAGGGATCACTATATTTTGCTGGGTTCCAGCAAAATGAAAAAGCTGACCAAATAGGAAAGTCAGCAGCAACCAGCCTGATCCCTAAACGGTGTGCAATACCATATAGATATCCTTCCTAGTATCACGAATATTATCCATAAGTCGTGGAAACAACAGTGGAATGAAGTGGGACATAACAAAATGAAAGAGATCACCAAAAATATACACCCTTGGAAATATGAAATTACGCATAGGACATTCAAGGCTGACCCATGGATATATCATGAGTGGTGAAAATCAACCATACTGTGCAGATTGCTTAATCCCCATGACCATCAAACATTTGCTGGTTGAATGCCCTAATCACAGAGAACTGAGAGAGCGTCACTTCCCAAATAAGAAAGAGAGAGATGGTAACTATAATTTGGCCAAGATATTGGGAAAAGAACTGCAGTATGATTATGAGGGAGTTATTAAATTCTTAAAAGAAGTTAGACATAGACATAGAAGGGTCCCGGAAGAGGCTATTGAGCCTATGACTCCGGCTCTAAATGACTAATACTTAGGTCATCTGGGGTCTAGTGGTCACTGTGGTCTAGGTGTTTGTTATTTATTTGAGCTGTGTAATCGAATATTTGATCTTGATGTTTCCATACACTATCCAATCTCTTTTCAAAACTCACAACTGAATTTGCATTCACAACATTATCAGGAAGACTATTCCAGTTGTTCACAACGACTGCAGAAAGTGAATTTCCTGATGTCCAATCTTGGGTGTTGCTTGTAGATCCTCTTGGTGTGTCCTCGAGTCACTGAACCGGCAAGTTTAAATAATCCCCTGCTCACTTCACTATCATATAAATTGATCAAATTTAGTAACAAATACAAATTAATATTGAAATATAATGCTACCACTCTCATTTCATTGGATATACTCCTACATATATATACATACTTACTCAATGTTCTCAATTTTTTCCTGACCAACACTAAGGGCTTTTAACTCTATTCAGATCTCAACATAATTTAACACCATATATATATAACCATTACACTATTTGATAACTAATACCCGACACTGAATTTAGATTTATTAATATTTACCTTCATCTATACATAGTAAATCACTATTATTATTATCTATACCAAAAATTAAATCTTAGAATTTAACAATTCGGCGTCTATGGCCTCTGCAGTTACGACGCCAGATAACCTTTAATCAATCAATCAATCAATCCCGCCCATCGTCCAGGTCAGAGGAAACGCAGAAGGGCATAGCACATCCACAGCAGGTTTTGTGCCTATTTCTTGGGGCCAGGCAAACGTTGTTCCTGTTTTCAAAAAGGGTCTATGCACAACTACGGCCCAGTCAGTGTGACGCCAGTTGTAGGTAAAACGCTTGAATCAATAGTAACTAATAGAATCAGATATTACATCGAAAGACATAATTTGATTCGTGACTCTCAACATTGGTTCACTAAGGGTAAGTCATGTGTTACTAAATTTTTATATTTTTTACACTAATGTCTACAAGGCATCAGATAACAATGATAGTTACGATGTTAATACCTTGACTTTAGCAAATCCTTCAACAAGGTGCCCCACCAGAGACTACTAAATAAAGTCAAAGCCCATGACATAGGAGGAAGAGTGTTTGAATGGATTAAAACATGGATCAGTGACAGAAAAACAGCGGGTCATCATATCAGGTGTAAAATCCAAATGGGAGAGTGTTACTAGTGGAGTTCCCCAAGTCTTGTTTTGGGTCCTTTGTCGTTTATTATGTATATAAACGACTTGGAGAATGGGATTAGTAGTGATGTTAGTAAGTTTGCAGGCGACATTATGATAGGACACCAAATTAGGTCGGGAGAAGACGCCTAGGTACTGCAGGAAGATATCGACAAATTGTTCACATGGTCAGTGAAATGACAAATGGACTTCAATATCTCAAAGTGCAGTGTGTTAAACGTAGATTTACACAATCCAGAAGACATGTATACCTTAATACATTTTTAGGGAAAACCGAGTGCGAGAGGGACTTGGGAGTACTAGTGAGTCCTGACCTTAAATCCAGGAAACAGCGCATTAGAACCAGGAATAGAGCTAACAGAGCATTAAGTTTCATTGCTAGGACCGTTACGAATACAAGTGCAGAGGTATTTATCAAACTCCATCTGGCGTTAATTAGACCCATCCTTGACTATGCGGTAAGGTTTTTGTCTCCGTCCTATAAAATGGATATCATTTCACTAGAATCAGTACAGAGGAGAATTACCAAAATGACACATGGGCTCGGAAATTTACCTAACAAGGACAGCTCAGGGACCTTAATTTACACTATCTGGAAAGACAGAGATTGCTGGCTGATCTAATAGAGGTGTTCAAGTGGATTAATGGCTTTAACAAGGGGGAGGTGCAAACATGATCATCATATTAAGACATTAGGACAGGACTCGCAGTAATGGATATCTATTGGGCAATTTTAGATTTAAGAAGGAATTAGGCAAGAAGTGGTTTAACAATAGAGTGGTCAACGAATGAAATAGACATAGTAACCACTATCAGTTGTTTTAAGAAAAAGTTAGGCACCTTTATGGATGGGGATGATAGGTGATAATGGACATGGAACTGCCTGGTATAGGCCTTATGGTCTCTTGCAGTCTATTTCATTTTTATGTTCGTACAAAAAATAGGGAAGATGGAGAGAAATCCCTTAGGTCTGCGTCAAAATATCAACTATACACATTCTCCACCCACCCCTATCCCCTGTTTTTCCCTTTCCTGCTCAACAGACTACATCTTACTCAAACCCCCTTTTACCCTGTCCAGGACGAATAGCAGAGATATACAAAGACAACGTGACAATCTGGACGACAGACAGTAAATTAATAGCAATGGCATCGGCCTGAGTAACCACGTTTCTAATATGGTGATGAAATTCTATTTTAGTAAGAATGATTGCTTCGAGGTCTTTGATAAAGATACAAAGGCTTATGGAGATAATATTAAGGAAACAAAGAGGATCTTGGAGATTCTCGTCAGCGATATGACGCTGTCTAGCAAAACGAAGGCCACCAACTAGAGAGTTTGAACGTAGAACTGGAGAAAGAAATCTAGAATAACGTGCAGCTACAAAGCAGACACCACTCGTCCTACTACTGAGGTAAAGACAAGAAAAAATCCAGTGGAATAGGATTCTTGATTAACTGAGAGAATGCTGTTAACGTAGTGAAATTCAGCAGCGTATCAGATAGGGTAGCTTAGACTGATAAGGTTATGTAAAAGATACACCGAGAACAATTCAGGTTTAAGCACCAAGTTCACTGAATTCAGACGATGGTGTTGCGATGCTACTGTGGGAAGAGAAAGGGTTTTTGGTGAGTTCGTCTCCTTTATTTTAAGGTAAGGCTGAACTGATTTTACATGCGGCAGAAGTCAATATATATAACGCGTGGGTAGTCATCCGTGGTGCGTAATTACATAATTGCACTGGATTAGGTTAGGTCAGGTCAAGCAGGGTCGCACTGTCAAAGTCGCGTCAGGTCTACCCTTGTGGGCGACATGAAGCGCGTCCCATGTCACGTGGCTATCGTGGTGTGTATAATATTCCCTTCTAAAAATTGCTTTGGCTTCAGAGGGCGTCCTGCACGTGAGAATTTGGTAGGCGGAATGTCGAGGTGTTCCGGTTTTAAGCGGTTGATGGAGACCCATTCTGGCCTACCGGAGATGGAGATGCAGAAGGTCTTGTCATTAGGTTCAAGGACAAGATGGACCCCAGTGTAGGGATGGGTGAGTGGTGGTGTCTGAGCGTCCGTCCTCAGGACGACGTCCGTCGAGGTGTGGAGGTGTTTTGGGAGATATTCCTTGACCTCCCGGTGATGTGTCGGCATGCATGGGGCGAATTTGCCTGCAGTGCGTCGCAGCTGTTGCAGACTCTCGGGAGAATCATTTGAAGGGAAGAATTCTGCGGGCACGACGAGAGTTTGACCGAGGACCATTTCTGCTGGAGATACGTTGAGATCGTCCTTGATGGCTGTCCGGAGGCCGAGGAGTATCCATGGTGGTTGGGGTAGCCAGGAGCCGTTGTTGCAACGTGCCATAAGAGATGCTTTGAGTGAGCGGTGGGTTCGTTCGACCATGCCGTTGGCTGCAGGGTTGTAGGAAGTAGTATGGTGGGCTGTAGTGCCCAGGAGTTCAGCGAGGGAGTGCCACAGCCGCGACGTGAACAAGTTCCTTGGTCGGAGGTGACGTGCTCCGGGAGGCCAAATCTAGCGATCCATCCACTGAGGAAGGCTGCAGTGCAGGACGAGGCGGTATTATCCATCATGGGGGTGGCCTCCAACCAGCGGGTCGATCTATCAATGGCGGTGAAGAGGTAGCGATGGCCTTCCGACGTGGGAGTGGGGCGACGACGTCGACATGAATATGTGTGAAGCGTCGTCCGGGCTGATGGAATGAATCGATGCCTGATTCAGTGTGACGATGAATTTTGCTTTGCTGGCAGACGATGCAGGACCTGGCCCACGCTTTTGCGTCCTTGGAGATGCTGTACCAGATGAATTTCTACTTCAGGAGCTTAGCAGTGACGCGCCCTGAAGGGTGAGACAGGTCGTGTATTAAAATGAACACTTGACGTCGGAAGGCGGCTGGGATGAGGGGCCGTGGATGGCCGGTACTGATGTCGCAGAGGATGGTGTGGTTGTCGTGGAAAGGAACGTCCTGTCACTTCAGGGATGTGATGTATGTCCTGTAGGCAAGTGTTTCAGGATCCTCCCGTTGCTCTCTGGCGATGGTTTTGTAGTCGAGGCCGAATTGATTTGCGTCGATGGCTATTCGGGAATGGGCGTCTGCGACAGGGTTCTTTGTGCCGGGGACGTGCCTGATGGCGCAATTAAACTTGGCAATGGCGGAGAGGTGGCGGCGCTGCCTGGCAGACCAAACGTCCTGTTGTTTCGTGAAGGTGTGCACCAAAGGTTGATGGTTGGTGTTGATGATAAATGAAGAGCCCTCGAGGAAATGGCAAAAGTGGCGGACGGTGTGGTGGATGGCGAGGAGCTCTCTGTTGAAGGTGTTTTATTTGAGCTCGGCCTTGGAGAGTTTCCTCCTGAAGAAACCGAGCGATGTAGGTGTGCCATGGATGATTTGTTCGAGCCCACCCCCTATGGCGCCATTGCTGACGTCCGTTGACAGTTGTAGCTGGGCACCTGGTGCAGGGAAGGAGAGGGTGGTGGGACTGGCAAGGGCTTTTTTGGCGTTGATGAAAGCAGCTTGGATGGTGGGATTCCACAGGATGTCCTTCGGTTTTCCGTGAAAGGCGTTATAGAGTGGGCGCAACGTTTGAGCGATATTAGGGAGGAAACGGTGGTAGAAGTTGACCATCCCAAAAATCCTGCAGGACTTTGATGGTAGTGGGTTTGGGAAATTTGTCGACTGCGGCGACTTTATCCTTCTGGGGACGAACACCGTCAGGAGAGATGAGGTGTCCCAAAAATGGGACGGACTTTTCCCGAAGCTGCATTTGTCAAGACGGACGACGAGGCCGTTGTCCTGGAGACGCTCGAGGATGGTCCGCAGGTGTTGGAGATGCTGGTCAAGTGAGTTGGAGAATACCAGAATATCGTCGACACAGCAGAGGCAGAAGTCGAGGTCGCCGAGGATGCCGTCCATTAGGCGCTGGAAGGTCGCACCTGAGTTTCGCAAGCCGAAGCAGGAGTAATTAAAGGTGTACGTTTCGAAGGGGGTGGTGGTGGCAGTCTTTGGGATGTCGTCTGTATGTACCGGAGCTTGGTAGTAGCCCTTCAGGAGGTCCAGTGATCTTGGCGCCGTTGAAGTATGTGGTGACATCAGCGATGTTTGGGAGTGGGTAGTGGTCAGGTTCCGTCATCATGTTCAGCCGCCGTTAGTCTCCATAGGGGCGCCAGGAACCGTCGTTCTTCTTGACGAGGTGGTCAGGGGAGGACCAAGGGCTGGAGGCCTTTTGGCAGAGGCCTAGTCTCTCCTTCTCTTGGAAAGTTTTCTTGGCAACGGGGAGTTTCTCGGGTGGTAGGCGGCGGTATTTGGCAAATACCGGGGTCCTAGACGTCTTGGTGTAGTGGTACACACTATGTCTAGCTGGCGTCTGTGGTGAACTCCGTGAGCAGGTGGGGTGTAGAACAGTCTAGCGTCGATGGCGGCGACTGTGGTTGGCTTTGGCGCTATTTGCAGGGGCGTCGAATAGGATGCGGTTGCGCAGACTAGGCGGCTGTTGGCGACGTCGACCAGTAATCTGTAATGAGCGAGGAAGTCAGTACCGAGGAGGGGCGTCTTGACGTCTCTCAGGATGAAGTTCCAGGAGTAGTGGCGACTCCCGAAGGTGAGGTGCATTCGTTTCCACCCGTAGGTGGCTATGATAATGCCGTTAGCGGCGACGAGCCTAACGCCAACGCCCTTGGGAACCCGGCGTTCTGTAGGAGATGCAAGAAATATGGACCTCCAAGCACAAAGTGTCGACAAAGAAACGACATTTAGAGGCATTTTCGTTGATGTAGAGGCCCATTGCACCTGCAGAGGCCACCGTGATGGACTGTGGCCCATTTAGGCATTTTTTAACCAGGTACATTCTGGTTGGCATTTCTTGGCAAAGGTGTCGAATCTTGTGTGGTAGTAGCACAGGTGTAGAGGGGCCGTGGTCCGGCGTCGTTGTTTTTGCTGGTGTTGTTGGCGCCTGTTGGCTAGCAATGCTGCTGTGGAGGTGATTTTGTTCGTGACGTCGTCAGCAGCACAGACGTCCTGGCTTCTTGCTGCGGCGGCGTAGGCGTCGGCGAGATGGTCCGCTTTCCGTGAAACTTCGTCGATGGTCATGTCCTCAGCGTTGCCAAGGGCGGATCGGACAGGCGCTGGTAAGCGCATGAGCCACATTTGACGAATCATATAGATGTTCCAGCTGGTTCCGATGGCTGTGGGTGGGAGGCGGGCGATAGACATAATTTCGAGGTATGCTGTATTTGATCTAATGTCCCCCCAGTAGCTGTTGGGGAGTTGGGGGATTTTTGCGGCACTGGAGGCCGCTGAGGGCGTGAATTCCTGAAGCAGGTACTGTTTCAGAGCGTCATACTGGAGAAGCCGTCGTGTTGATCGAGCCATTGGGAGATAAGTGGGAACACATCCTCGGGGATCGCCTCGAGAACATAGTCTGCCTTCGTTTGGGACGCGCTATTTCGCAGGCGGAAATGGATCTCCACTCGGCGAAACCAGGAGGGAGCATCGATCGTGGAGAAGGGTGGCAGCTTCAGGGAGACAGCGTTGACGGTGTTGATTGCGGGCAGTGTGGCGTCGGGGGTGGCAGCGATAGATGGATCCATTGTAGCTCCGAATGGTCACCAGTGTAGTGATGCTACTGTGGGAAGAGAAAGAGGCTTTGGTGAGTTCGTCTCCTTTATTGTAAGGTAAGAGTGAACTGATTGTATATGGGGCAGGAGCCGATATATATATATATATATATATATATATATATATATATTATATTATATATTATATATATATATATATATATATATATATATATATATATATACCGCGTGGGTAGTCACACGTGGTGCGTAATTACATAATTGCACTGGATTAGGTTCAGTCGGGTCATGCAAGGTCGCACTGTCAAAGCCGCGTCAGGTCTACCCTTGTGGGTGACATGACGCGCGTTCCATGTCAAGTGGTTATCGTGGTGTGTACAATGGAAATGAGTCATTGCAAATATAAATCAAGTAGTTGGTCAAGAAAAATCTAAATATACATAAGTAGTAGGTGATTTTTGTTAAAGTAGAGTAGAACACGACAGGTGATTCATGCGTTGGGAACTTTGGGTGAGGTTAGAACCATGCCTTGGCTAGCTACTTTTTTTTAAGGAGAAAGAAGCCTTTTGATATGCATTTTTTTTTTTTTTTTTTTTTTAAGAGTAACCATTTCGGAAATAAAGGTGTCTAATTCTACTGATATTAGTTTTAGAGCTTCCCAAAGTCAATAATTGCTAAATGAATTATATAGCAAACTCGCTTTTATCTATTGCAATTTGAAATCACTGATCCTATCTCCAAAACATCGCCTGGTTCAGCCATTCTCCTACAAACTGCTCTTGGCACCACCTGCTCTGCAATGACGCCATGAATTGTTTTCATTCTTTATGCATTGTCATTGTTTTTGATGAATGGGGATTGTGTAGAGTGCTGAAAGTTATCATAAACTTTAGAAATTATGAAAATAATGAAAGAACTACTGAGGAAATCACACGACTGGAATTAAAAGAACATAAAAAAAAGGAGAATAATGATATAGTATTAACATATAAAACTCAGAAAGGCCAAGAAAACTACGATAATCGCCCAGCAACAATAATTCACGTACAGAACACGCACAAAGAGGTAAATGATGGGGCTAGATTAATTACCAATAATACTAAATGGCCGTTTTAAGGCATTGGAAAAAATACATATAAATAAAAAAATAAATAAATAAGGGTGTGCAGAATAGGAATAGAAAAAAAAAGTCATTTCCTGGAACGGATTGGATGTTCTAAGCGATACTTGTAGTGAAGCTTACGTTTTTTATACAATGTGTAAACCAAGATCTATATATAGACCTTGGTGTAAACATTCTAAAATTGCGCATGTAAGATGTTTCAAGAATAATTGGTTTCATTTAGTTGTAACAAATTACCAGAATATTTTTATTTGCACACTTGGCCAAGATGAAAAAAATATCAGTATGTAGAAGCCATTGTTTACAAACCTTGTGGCATCCATCTAATAATTTAGGAATTATTATGTAGATGCTGAGTGTACAAACGGTGAAGGAATGTACCAACAAAACCGACATTGTTGATAATTCGGATTTCACATCTTTAAAATTAAGTTTCCATCACCTGTTCATCTACCCCCAATCCTATTTCTGATGTTTTGGGACCCTTCCTTGTAATATAACAAATATAAATAGAACAATTTTCCTGCAGGTTCCCTTATATAGTGTAAAAGTCCCTCCCTCTATGACTGCAGGATACTCAACAAGGCATATTACAGAGACGGGAAAATAAGTAAATATAAAAATATAAGAATGAAGGAAACTGCAAGAGACTATAAGGCCTATACTAGGAAGTTCCATGTCCATTACCACCTGCCATCCCCATCCATAAAGTTGTCTAACATTTTTTTTAAACAATCTATAGTTTCAGCGTTCACCACATGGTTACTAAGTCAATTCCATTCGCTGTCCACCCTATTAGTAAAACAATTCTTGCCTATTTTCTTAAAATCTAAATTTCCCTCAAATCTAAATTTGTCCAATTTAAATCAATTACTGCGAGTCCTGCCATGTTGTCTTAATATGATAACCTTGTTTGTGTCACCCCTGTTAAAATTGTTGATCCACTTGAACACCTCGTATTGGATCACCCCGCACTCTGCGTCTTTCACACACACACACACACACACACACACACACACACACACACACACACACACACACACACACACACACACACACACAAACACACACACTTATGGGTTTTAATGTTTCCGTAGCAGTACCCGAGGCCGTAATCACCAGACAACTTAGAAAACAACTTAGAAAACCTAAAAAAGAAACTCAATAAGCTTATAGATATTGTCAATGCTACCACGGGTGGTACTAAGCTTCCTAAGTTGTCTGGTGATTACGGCCTCGGGTACTGCTACGGAAACATTAAAACCCATAAGCCTGGAAACAAACTAAGACCAATTATATCTCAAATCCCTACGGCGACTTACCAAATAGCGAAGAAGCTAGGAGAAATCCTTACCCCGTATGTGCCGTCATCTTACTGTGTCAGGTCCCCTACCGACTTCTTGGATATCCTGACCAACCACAACTCTAGAGGTGTAATTGCTTCGTTAGATGCAGAAAGCCTCTACACGAATATTTCGGTAGATCGTACGATACAATATATAATCAATAGAGTCTACCACAACGACAACTACCCCAAATGCGACATCCCAGAAGAAGTGATGAAGAAACTATTAGAAATTTGCACTAAAGAAGCCCCATTCACCTGCCCGAGAGGTACCAAATACTGCCAGATAGATGGAGTTGCAATGGGATCTCCTTTGGGAGTCCTTTTTGCTAACTTCTTCATGGGTAGTATCGAAGAAGAGGTCTTCGGTGAAGTACAGAAACCGCAAATATACTGTCGATACATAGACGATATTTTCGTAAAAGCGGAAAATAACGAACAAGTCGTAGCACTACAACAGAGACTCATAGAAGCCTCAGGTCTTAACTTCACCATCGAAAACAGTGAAAATGGATCTCTCCCTTTCCTTGATGTCCTCGTGAAACAGGGGGAAGGATCTTTTCATACCTCTGTTTACACCAAAGCTAGTAACTCCGGACATTGCCTTAACGGACTGAGTGAATGCCCACAAAAGTACAAGATCTCAACAATTAGTGCATATGTACGAAGATCCCTTAGCCATTGTAGTAGCTGGAAAAATGTGCACCTAGAACTAGAAAGAGCATCACAAGTCCTAATCAACAACGGTTTTAGCAATAGAGACATTGAAAAAGTGACCAAGAAAATCATGGAAAATTGGTACGAGGAAATTAAATCAGCAAATGCATCAGACAATCCAGCGCAGAACGTTATAAATATATATTACAAATCCTTCTTCTCCACTGCATACAAGGAGGATGAGAGAGTGATGCAACAAATCATAAAGAGAAACATCAAGCCCACTGAATCAAGCTCCAAAATTAATTTCATTATTTACTATCAAAACAAAAAAACCTCGAACCTACTCCTAAGGAACAACACCAGGCAGATCGTCGATGAACTTCAAAAATCTCATGTCGTATATAGGTACACCTGCAAATATGGGAACTGTGCGACCCATCCTACTACCTATATCGGCATGACCACCATGAGGCTCTCGCGTCGTCTGTCATATCACCTAAACTCAGGAGCACCTAAAAATCATCATAGCGAAGTCCATCAGGCAAAATTAAGAAGAGAAGACCTAACCCAGAATACGGAGATTATAGATCACAACAAAGACCCACGACGTTTACCTATATTAGAGGCTTTGTATATCAAGGATCTATCCCCGGGAATGAATACCCAACTCGAGGGCTTAAAAATCCTACCAAGTGTGAGAAGATCATTCCCCAGTGAAAATGAGACAAAAAACACAGATGCACGCCACCCTCCAACCTACAGAACGACACGGAGCTCCGGCGACGCCAACCAGACAAAATCCCACATCGACGACCAGACAAAATCCCACACCGACAACTAGACAAAATCCCACAGCCTGTCCCATATATACCCACACACACCAGCCCAGCCCTTAGATTCGTACCTGCCACTGAGGAAGCACCAAGAGGTGTGAAAACGCGTTTTGGCTTATTTATAGATTATGTATGTTATTCCACAACATGACATACGGAGATTTATTAAGGTTACTGCCTACAGAAGGCAAGATCACTCTAAGAAAGAGAGAAAAATACGACAAGAAGCTCTGTCATAACAAGCTTGCCATTCATTTTAATGAAGTATGCTTGAGGGAAAACCTCCTGCCCATTTACACTATGAATATATATATATATATATATATATATATATATATATATATATATATATATATATATATATATATATATATGTATATATGTATATATATTGGTTACATAATTTAAGTCCAATTTGACCCATTTATGACACAATAAATGCCTTTTCTCATAATTTTTATATCTCAAAATTATAAATATAGTCGATTTTCCCATATGCAGTCTGTCTGCCAATTTATGTATATTTCTTTTGGGGATGGGGGATATAAGAGGGCTACATAAAAATAATAATAATTTTGTCAGTTATTGCCTGGGTAGCAAAAGTCTATCCAAAATTTTGTCATCTTTCATAGTCTAGTTCATATTTCTCAAGAGTAATTTAGGGGACGTTCCGCGCACATGAGAACATCCCCTCCCAGACAATAAAATATCGGGCTAGGTATCCTATGTAGCGCAAAATTTGTGAATATGCACAAATTATGAATATCCATAAAATGTGCAGCACCAATAATGAATTCATAATTGGAGACATATAACGAATCAATTTGACGTGCACAAATGCATTGTTGTCTGCCCAATTGAGTTCGTTATTGGTGCTGTACATTTCAACGAATATTCATAATCTGTGCAGATTCACAAAATGTGCATGGCAGCTTTCACAAATGACATACATAGGTCCTGTGAAAGACCATGGAGCTGAATATGACTGTCCCGACACTTCCTGTGCTGTTGGCCTATGCCTATTTGACATGAGGCTGAGATTATCATGACTGGCACTAGGCCTATGATTATCCCCCAGACCCCCACCCACCTATCCCCTGGCCTAATCAGGGGGGAGTAAAGTCATGGTTTGTGACCACAACACCAATTCATTGATTAGGTCAACACTAAGAATAAGATGATGATCTAGTTTCGCCTGTATCCCTGATTTTTCCTCTTCCTGGTCCTGTTCCTCCCCACTTTCTTCACTATTATCTTCAAGATCAACTTCGGTATGTTCAGTAATTTCCTGATAATCTTTTGACGTTTGGCATCGTATTTTGGACTCAAACTTACATGGCTGGACGGCTAATAAACGATCTCCACCTTATTAGGTTGAATTGAATCAAATGTAAGGCGCTATTACCTAGATAAAACATACTACTTTGACGTTCCGCCGATGCGTGATGAACGTCTGCGCGCCTCGGGAATCTTCGGAAATCCGATCTTATAAACTTGTATTTTAATCAAAATATGAAAATTGCGATGGTGGGATCGACTGGAATAGTTTACAAAACCACTGCTAAAAGGGAATGGGTGATTTAGAAATATTTCTTCATCTTGTGCATTCTGACCTTCAAAGGAAAAACATTAAAGTGACTTACTATAGTGATACAAAATATTTCATAATCTGTCTTCCATAATCCATCAGAATTGTTCACACAAGCAACTCTCGTAACCAAGCGTTCTTTCTACCGAATATCAACCTGGACTCCTTCCCACTTGGTATTGTTGTTTAGGCGCCTTCATTACACCAATTCAAACATAGACTGAACCATTTCGTGGGGAACATATTCATTGGGCCTTAAAACACCAGTAATATATGATCAACTTCATGCTTGGTACACAAAGCAGCCCGATGTCAGTTTATGTTTACCACATTTTTATACATCTGGCTGGTGTGCCTTTTTCAATATTGGGCTGCTCATCAGATTAACATGCGCCTGATTGTCCCTACCAGTTGGGATTACCAAATAAAATATACATGCCTTGTAGTACAGGATGGCCAAATGGTCCACACGGTCATCGGCGCACCCCATTTATAAGTAAAGAATTTCCCCGTTCGTCACCAGTGACATTCCAATTACTAGATGGGCCTAATAATGTGTGTGCCAGCAGATTTTCATATCATCTTTCGTATAAAACCTGTTCGATATAGGTGATCCAAGATATTTAATCGATGATACCGACAGTGAATTGACGGCGAAAAATACTATATGGTCGTGAGAGACACTGCTAATAAATCCCTGCCAAATACCCGTCGATAGATACTATAGCACTACACATATTTGTAGAAGACTCAGTTTCACGTATGTCTACAAGTGGCAAACTAGCTACCTTTTCTATATCCAATTGATAATTTTTCTCAAACAAGAATACGCTAAAAATTCGCATATATTGATGTGCTCGCGAAGCTGCATCTTCACGAACTTAAAACCATTTTTCTTTTCATACAACCATTGGATATAATTATGTTTATAATCTGCAAATAAATCAGCTATTATTGCAAATACAATTTTAAATGTCTATTTTTATATGTCTTGTAAAATGTAATATATTTTCAAGATTTGAGAAAATTAAAGTTTGGCCTTGAAGATATTGCTTCTGAGAATAAACATCGGTGCGTAAATCGCACGTCATTGCCTTTCTTTTTCATGATGACTGGCTGGGAGTACCACTTTGTTTCATTTCTATATTAGCATTTTCTCAAAGGCGAGGATGATGTGAATAATGACACGCATGATTATTTACCCTATTTGCACTGTTATGGCCGAAGCTCTACTTTGTACTGCGTTGTGCTTAGTAAGCAGACTTCAATATTTTGTAACTAAGCAAGAAAAATACAAATGTATGCAGTATGTTATAAAGGTAAAATACATTGACAGAAAACATAGATTTTTTTCACAAATAAATCTATATGAACGTGGTTCATGGTGTAAATATTGGTTTCCTTGTACGGATGACCTTGTCGAAGGTGTAGTAGCACTTGCGTTGTGGTAGACGAGACAATTAGTCCAAACCAGCACACGTCAATGAGAAATAAACCTACAATAGCAAATTTATTTGAAAAAATAAATCTTAGAAATTCAGTCATATTTCACTAATAAAAACAAATTATCGTGCATTTCGGGGATATGTAGATTAAATACATTTCTATTGATATAGAAACATAGGCGCAATACTCTCAACAAGGGCATATATTTTATGACGTAATTCCTATGACATATACCTAAACAAAAAGTATAAATGTAGAATGGATTCATGAATTTCTTACACCAATAAACCTTTTGTCACAGCACAAGCACTGTGGCGGGTTACTTGGAACCTATAATAGTTATTACTTATTTATGATAAAGCGTGGCAATATAATTTCAGTTGCTTTTTATAAGTGTATTTAGACAAAAAATGCTGAAGTTTACACAATTGTGATGAACATATAAACTGAAGATCATGTTATATTTAAATGGCGAGAGAGCCAATCACATTCCACAAACGCGTCACGTGATCACAGTTCTTGTTTTGTTATCATACACAGAGGGTAGACCGCGCCCGACAGAACAAAACTGGTGAATAACTACGTTTATTCTCTGGTAAGTTGCTATTCAGAATGTGAATGTGATTGAAAAAAATATATCTGGTTATGTGCAACATCGTTCAAGATGCCATGAAGTCATATTTGTAAGATTATTGCGTTAGAACGCCAGCTGGGCCTTTGTCCATGGTGCTTGTGACGCCATTTTGGCTATAGCAATCAGCTGTTTAGTAAAGGCATAGACATCCAATGTCTAGACGCAGATTATGATGCTTTGTGAATCGCAAGAATTTTCTTTTTAATTGGATCGAAAAGTAGAACAGCAGAAAAGGTTGCGTGTGCTATAGTGTACGTATTTTTAGAAAATATAGTGGTTTGATGCAAGAGGAAGGAGACGGGAGCTACAAGGACACAGTTGTTGGAGGGGTCAAACATACAACAGGTGGAGCTTCCATATCCAATTTGCTACAGAAACCTCCTTCGTTAAAAATACCAGGTTCTGAAGATATTAATTTTGTTTGATGATGGCCTAGCATATGGAACAGATAGCTTAAAGTAGTGTAAGCTCTTGAAAAGTGGAGTTTCATATCGTTCTATTTAGCTTTATTTTGTATTGATTATCTAGTAATTATTTTTTAGGAATATATCCACGACCTAAGATCAGAGTAAATGAACCTGGAGGATATACTCGCGAAGGGGAGTACTATGGAGAAAACCAAGGTTTCTGGAAAAATTGTAATTGGAGCTGATATTGTTGGGAGGCTTCACCCTGTAACTGTTATAGCTTGGGTGTGTTGTATGATTAGCTATTGGTGATAGTTGAGATGTGGGAGTCTGTTTTCGTATATGTTGCCCCATCTTGGTTTTTTAGCCTCAAAATACTTGTTAAGAGTAATCTAAAACTTTCACTCCTGACTGCTTCTGGATGGTTATTCCATTGCTCTATCCTGGGATTAAATTTCAACCTCATTATAGTCAGCCTTGGGTTTATCAGCTCAGCAGTGACCTTTAGTGTACTTGCGATCTCCTTGTGCTGTAAATTTTCAGAAGTTTTCGTCCTTGACTGCTGATAACATAAAATACTTCTTTGTCACGTGTCTAGTATTATATATTATTTGGGCTAGATTTAATGTTATCTGGTTTAGAAGTGCACAACAACATTGCATTAGACAAATATTGATTTTGTAAATTATAATACATCAACATATGTTTTTCTTGGTGAAAATCAATAATGGAGACATTGCTAGAAGCTATACACAAATGGAGTCACGTTGATTCCATCTCCATTTTGATAGATTCAGAGTTCAAAGATGACTCTGATGACCTCTAAAATTACAGGTACTGCATTGCTAAATGTAAGTTAGGTTAAGTAGGTTGGTATTTTTCTTTTAGAAGTGCATACCTATGTGGTATAGCATCAGAAAATTGAATAATTTTGTAAATTATAATACACCAATGCAATACATATCTTTCTTGGCAGAAATCGTGATCAGAAAACGTTGCTAAAACCAATAGAGCAATGAATGAAATCTTTGACTCATTTAGGCGCCAACCTTGTTTTGATAGATTCAAAGGTCAGAGACATTCCTGATGACCTAGAATTACAGTTACCACAGTACTAAATGTAGTTTAGGTTAGAATAGACAAATTTATCATACTTCAATTTCTTCAGCCTCCACCTCTACCAAAGCAAAGATGGTGTTTCAAGCAGCTGAATCGGTTACGTTTGTTGGTTTATAGCTTTTAGCAACTGTTTCTATTAATAGTTTCTGCAAAGAATAACATAAATTACATTGGTGTATTATAATTTACAAAATTATTATTTTCTATTGCTATATTGTGTAGATGTTTAATTCTAAAAATTTATTGGTAGGCTAGGTTAGAATAGATGAATTTATCATGTTTTAATTTCTTTGACCACTGCATCCACCAAAATAAAATAGCCTCTCAAGTAATCAAAGTGGCTATGTTTTTGTGCATTGGTTGTAGCCACTTTCTATGTTATTGATTTCTACCAAGAAAAATTTGTATTGCATTAAAGTATTATAATTTAGAAAATTGTCCTTATTTAATATTCTATTGTTATATCATGTAGGGGTTTACTTCTAAAAATAATTTTTTTTATCATGTCTAAAAATTTACCATATTTTATCATAAATTACTTTATCTCTACCTTAAGATTTTTAACTGAAGTACCACAGCCCAATTATTACAAAAGCCTTTACTTTTATTTCAACCACTTTTGGAAATACAACAAAATTCCAACATTGGGAAAAGAGGCCGTATGATACCAATACTAAAACCATACTGCACCAGAAACCTTAGCAACCTATATAGTAGATCAATCTAGGGCTCTGTTCCAGTAATGCAAAAAAATTTCACTTTTGCATTTGAAAGATAATTTCTTCTGGAATGGTTAGGCTCGGGTAGTGGCCAGTCACCTGCGGCTCTTTCAGGCCACTTGTGTGTCTCCAGAAGCTTTTTGCAAAATTATTATTCCATCAAAATGAAGACACACACACACACTGAATGGTTGCGAGTGCACAGGTATTAATCTTTTTCAACTACATTAATTTGGTTGAAAAAGATTAATAGTTGTGCACTGGGTATCATTCAATGTGTGTGTAATATTTGTGCACTGGGTATCATTCAGTGTGTGTGTATAACACTTTCCCATGCGTACATATTGCCAATTGCACTATCATAGCAAGGATGGGTTGAGTATAAGATTCGTGTATATGTATGTAACTGGAGCATAAAAATATAAGAACTGTGCTCAACTTATCTCTCTTGATAGCACAGTGGTTTAAGTCACTGTTCAAAACTTGTTACGTCTGAGCTGGGTTCGAGTCCTTGGCTTCACTACATATCAGTTTCTGCATATGTCTCCGTCGAGCTCCTTGTCAGTCTCGATTGTGATGACATATTTAAAGTGAAAAATTAATGTGGTTGAAAAAGATTAATATGTATATATATATATATATATATATATATATATATATATTCAACTTCAAAAAGATCTGTAGCCATCAGTTATTATGATTTCTAGAAATGTCTTTCCTAATCTGAACTTATCTTTTTGTATTGTGGCTCTGACTGCACAGCATTTTTTTAAACTTAAAGAAATGGTTCTTCTAGCTATGAGGGTTGCCGACCACTAGGCTAGGAGCTGTTGAACAACATGAGGATTCTGTTTCAGTATCATGTGAACACATTTTACACTTTTTTGCATTTCAAACCTCTGTATTATCTATGGAACAGTTAGGTTAGGAGTTATTGAACAATATAAGTTTCATGTTATCTGTGTTTGTGTAATTCTGTTATTTTACCAACAGAATTTTCATGGTAAATATCTGATTTTGCATGTTGTGGAATTTTACCTAATTGTCATTGTCCGCCATATTCAAACAAATTAGTAGTAGAAAGAAACTTGACTAATCTGCCAACTTCCTCAAACCAACTTAAATGGCCACTACGCCAGTACTCTTCGCACAAATATTACACAGGTGCTAGAGATTCAACAAAAAAACCCTCCCAGAAAAAAAAATGGCCATGGTAGGAGCAGACAGTCTCTACAAATTTGTTGCTCCAGTTGTCTTGCAGAAACCCATGGGCCCAAGGTAACTGCAACAGCCATTGGATTGGACCATAAGGCACTTGAGGAAGAAACGTGTTTTTGTATGTGAGGTGTTCAGTGTTTCCTTTGTTTCTGTGGCCAGGCCTATTCTTTGTTGCTACAAGATGACTATTATTATTAGTGCTAGATGATGACCTCAACACAGTTGTACAAGTGTAATGCTTCTTTTGGGAGGGATTTTTCTGTGGGGCTGTCAGGAGTGGTTTGATGGAAAAGGTTTAGTGGTTGGTGTTGTAGTGCTTGTTTTGTGATGTGAATGTGTTACATGGTGCAAACAGAAGACTGCTGTAAATATCTGAGTAGTATGCTCCTGGTGTAGTATTTCTTCTTAGTTCCTATGTGATGTAATGAGATGGGTGAGCAGGGCTGAAGGTTTCCACAGAACTAATGTACCTATTATTTCATGCCCATTTGAGAGGACTTTGGTAAAATGTAGGTGTTGTATTGGGATTGCCTGGGGGCA
Organism: Oratosquilla oratoria; assembly: GCF_046742065.1. NCBI lineage: Eukaryota > Metazoa > Arthropoda > Malacostraca > Stomatopoda > Squillidae > Oratosquilla > Oratosquilla oratoria. Next base: position 15,984,185 of record NC_134815.1, read on the forward strand.
TCTTGCTACCATTCAATACATAATTTGTAAGGTACCTGTTTATTTTCATAATTGTTGAGAGCCATGTCATGGAAGCACAATTGTGTGGTTTTCAAGAATTGATTAGTTTCCTTCTTTTAAAGTCTCATGCTTGGGACTTGGTACAGTAATCCCTCTCATAGTCAATCTACCATTATCCAAACATGGTTTTTATATATCATATACCATATTATTCCCTCGGAATTGAAATTTTTATCTCCGTAGTGGGAGGTGGGAGAATAATTTTACTATGCCGAAATCTAAACATCCTGTGTCCCAGTTTAGTTTGGATAAGGGACAAATTGCTCTATATTTTAATTTTTTTCATTATCTTTCTCAGTGAAAGTCAAAATGAAAATAAATGTAGAGGTGTGGAAGGCAAAGGTAGAGGGAGTGAATTTAAGGGGGGTAACTGAGAATGAAATGGGTGGATGGTGTGAAATAGGCATTGAGCAACAGGGGAATGTCTGTTGAGCAATGAATGGAGAAGGCAGGGGATATGGATGAATGGAGTGTGGTTGTGTATAGATAATATTGTTATGCAAGGAAGGGATGGGGAGGGGGAGTAGCATGTGCTTACATGTGAATGATATTTTGACACAGCCCAAAGGGATTTCTGTGGATGTACTGTGTCTAGCTGCATTGCTTCTGACCCAGGGCATTGGGCAGGATATAGGAATGACCCATCATCCATGAGGAGCTTAAATGAGGGATGAAAAGGTGGTGGAGAGGAGTGGAATGGGTGGGAGTAGGTATGTACCTTTGACTTGGCTACCTCCTTCATAAGGGGAAAAGCTCTTGGTATTAAGGTTGATGAATAGATTTTTTTTTTTGTGGGCTGATGGTCATGGAGGCATCTAAAGTGAGGCCCAGAATTTTTGGTTTCTACTTCAGTTTAAGCATGTCTTCTTCAATTTCCCTAATTTGCAATTTATATAAAGAATGCATTTGATAAAATTCTTCGACAATGAAAAAAAGATCATATGCATATCCACAACAAAGACAAGAAATGACTAACAAAGTTCTTAGCAGGCAAACTGCATTGCACTCACCTGTGGTATTCATTTTTTTTTTTTTTTTTTTTTTTTTTCTCCAAAATAATGTCCTAACATCAGATCTAGAACATAACACCAAAGTAACCATGCAGGTGGTCTGACAGTAATAACCAGGCATAGCAACTAGTAAACTAAAACAATGGCTTAGAAATAATAAAATGGATGCTTTCCCCAGAAATCATCATTAGTAACATTGCCAATTTTAGACAACCATGAATCAAAGACTAGTCAGTCTGAACACCCATGGCTATCATGTAATCGGCAACATGCATTAGTGAAATTGAATTACCAAACCCTTTGTATTAAAGGAACCCAACAATTTTAGGGTTCACTTTTGATGCGTGTACCTCAGTACATCAAGGGTCTGGCATTGAATATAAACTAATAAGTAAATACTGTGTACTCAAATCAGTCACAGCAGATTTTTACCAATGCAAAATGTATTGAGAATAATAACAGGGTACACCATAATGACCCCAATATAACATTGCACATGATCCAAAATCCTCCCTGTTGAACACCATGACCATGTAAAAATGAAAGGTATATTGTATGCAAAATCTAAACTACTCGTCCACCACATTACATTGCACAACCAACTGGATACAACAGAAAACTACCCCAGCAACATGCTACTTAAACAATGACAAGAACCAACCCTATATACCACACAATACACATTTGCATAAAAATGCGTCCATGTTTAAATCATGAAATGAGCACTTCAAGACTGATCACCAAACTTGCTATGTACTAAATCAAATTCCCTTTAACATCAGACCCTCAGAAAAATCCTTCTGAAGGGAAACAAGAACTACAAATGCTCAACTGCAATTAAGTTGCCATCCAGCACTAAGGCAAAAAAAGAAAGCCTCACCAAGAAGATGCCCTAGATGAAACTAAGCAACTTTCATTACCCCACACTAGCCATACCAAGTCAAGACTTAGTATTTCAATTCCTAGTTTTTTCTTGTGTAACTTATTGGCCAATACATTGGCTGCTGCCAGTTACCTGGGAGTCATGGGTCTCCTGTAATTGATCCTATTACATTGTTCATGTGTAAATGATAATTGGAAAGTCCTCCCAGTAGGAAATGCATAAAAATGGTAGCACAATCCTATGCCAGAAGTGCAAGCAGCATAAACCTTTTATACTGCATCTCACAAGTACATAAAAAAAAAATCTAGCAGCATACTACTATTATCATCTCTAACAACCTGCCACATATACCACACAAAACAAACACCAAGATAATTACACATCCCCAGACAACAACACAATATCTCCTTCTCAAGGGACTAATGGTCCCGACCTAGAGCTGTTGCTAGTTTCCTGGAGGAATGAAGGAAAAGAAAAAAAAAAAAACATGCTTGGTAACATTTATTACATAGGGGATTTAGGTCTGGGTAGGCCAGGGTAAGATTGAAGATATCTGACAAATGCACTACTATTCTTAAATTTACAGGCTGAAATATGTGGAAACTTCTAGGTCTCTTGATATTGTTAACACATTCTTTCCTACCACCTTGCATGATAGCATCTTGCACCACAGTCCTTTACCTCCTTTAGACCAACAATCTGGGCAATAGTTTCTAGTGATAACTGCCTCACCATGCCCTAGGAAAGCTACGAACATCACACGTGAAAAAAAAATCGCCCAACAAGTGCTGGAGGAGATTCAACAAGAAAATGCCATCAGAAATAATTGGTATGGTGGTTGTAGATGTTATTTGAAAGTCCCCAGATATATATTACCAAAAAGAAACAAAGACAATGACAAGAGAAAGGCTAATTCCCTAGCTGGTAAAGTGCAGAGTAGCCCAAAGTATTTATATTTCAGTTTCACAGGGAGGAATGCTCACACCTGTGCTATCTTCATCACAAGCAATCCCCTTCACTAGATCCAGAACAAGAAGAATATCTTCCAGGTCATGGTTGTCTGAAGTGAGCATGTTACTTATGATTTCTGGGACAAGGCTTGGGAGTTCTTAGCTGCTACTTTGTAGTTTCTATGCTGGATTATATATTTAAGGTATCTATATAGGTGTATGTTTTGGTGTCTTGCTCAGTATCTGGTGTGAGATGACCTATGAAAGGGTTAGGTAGCATAAGTTAGGGTATTGCTCTTCTGAGGACTTCATTATAAAGTTTTTTTCAGAAATTTGGTTGTTTTGTGTTATACAACTGTCTGCCTGCTAAGAGGTTTTTTTATGGTATTTGTTGTTGTGGATGTCTTTATGATCTTTTAGGCAGTTTGGTTCTGGGAACTTTATTCAATGCCTTAATGTCATTGTTATCATAACCATTCTTTCTAGTGGAGCACTTGATGGTTGCTGCAGTGAGTCCTCCTTATACAGTAATTCTTTATCTGGTAAATTCACAGTTATGGTATTTGGTAATTACTACCCTCAATTCTATTTACGGTAAGAAAAATTCATAGATACGGTATCTGCTTGTGTTTTGAAGAGGATTCGGTATACAGTAATTTCAATTTGTGGTAAGGTTTTCAGGAACACATATGTACCGTATAAGGAGGACTTACTGTATTTGTGAGTAGTGTGGAGGTTGTGGCCCATTTTGAAGAGATGTTGGTCTTGTGAGGTAGGTAGTTTCGTTGTGTTTGTGCAACAATTCTTCCATCAGCTTGGATTTGGTGGATAGTAGTGAGATTGGTCAGTATGATGCTATTTTGTTGAACATCTAGGGCAGGGGTGGGGAACTCTGGACACACTGACTTTTCCCACACAAAACCCAGAGTTCACCTTAAAAAAAGAACTGGTAAGTCTCCAACTTCTTATGTGTGGTCATTGGTAACTGCATGTTGTGCTGGGCGGTGGATTAGGGCCTTTCAGTCCAGGTGAACTAACTTGAGCGCTTAGGCAGATCTGATGACCAGCATGTGGCGATCTGCCTCACTGTTAGTCTACATTATTTATGGAACATGTATATATTCATAATACATGATTGACTTAATTCATGTATATTCTGAAAATGACTCCCTGAAGTCGAGATGTCAATTAAAAATGGAAGGCTTGTTTAACTCTTATGTATTAGAAAAATTTAAAATCTCGTTAAAAAATAATCAATGTCAAAATGCTGTTGTTTAACTGTGTGTATTAGTGAGAATCTGTGCCCTATATATCTATGTATATATATACATACATACATATACCAACAGCCTTTTTCCCCTTACACGGAGGGTAGCCATTCCATTCCCTATATATTCCACTCGCACCTACTGGATGATGGGTCATCCCTGCACCCTGTCGACTGCTCTGGGTCAGATGCAGTGTTGCAAGACAAGGCACATCCACAGCGACCCCCCTCTCTGCCCCCTCCTGCAGAAAAGGAGAACGGGGAGAGATATATATAATTGTGTGCATGGATGAGAAATTGCATGAATTTGATTCTGAATATGCAGAAAAACCCAAAGAAAATAATAAAATTATGACATGTACCCTGAGGATGTCTAAATAGATGAAAGTACTCGGTTTTTCTGCATATAAATATATAATATGGAGCTGCCTAATGTAGGCCTTATGGTGTTTTGCAGTCTCCTCCATTTTTATGTTCTTATATATATATACACACACACACATATATATACATACACACACACACATGTCGGTCGAAGTGGCAACAAAGTTTGGAACTCCAGGAAAATTTCAAGTTTAATCGATCTCAACAATGAGGGAGTACCTTTGTTGTATTGATAGGGAAGGGGAAAGCTCATGGTGTAGTGGGAAGGTGAAGAAAAAGGAGAAAGAGGGATTCCTGAGGAAAATGGAAGGAAATGAGGAAGGGGATGAACGGGCCCGGATGTTAGAAGGGGTGTAAACAAAAGAGGTGCAGAACACACAGACGATGAAGAACAAGGAAGCAGAAGTGTCAAAAGCAGAAATATAGATAATAGCAACTCAATGGAAAGAGAAGATAACTGCTTTTATGGATTTAATGAAAGAGGTGACAACCTCCCCCTAGAGGAGAAACTAAAAAAAATGAATGAAGCATGGGAGGTTAGGTTTAACCAATTAACACTAGTTACCCAAAGAGTAGATAAATTGGAAGAACTTAAGAAGGAGAATCAACTTAACTGAAGAAATAGAAGAATTAAAAAGACAGTTAAAAGAAGTAAGGGAAAAAGGGAAAAGAACAGTCAGAAAAAGAGAAATTGTATTGGAGAGTAGTGGATACGAAAGTGGGGAAATGGTTCATAGCAGAGAAAAAAGGAAAGGAAACGGAAAACACGATGGAAGTAGCAGAAAATTAAAAGTGATTACCTGAAGGAAAAAGAACCAGACATAATGGGAATTGTAGAGACAAATTGAAAGGTCCACTACCACCCAACAGTGTAGGACATGGTGCATATAATTGTTGGATTAGAAACAGAGAGATAAAACAAGGGGGTGGAGTAATGTTACTGACTAAGGATATACATGTGAGGAATGTCACATGGAAAGAATAGAGTAGAGATGATTATGATAGAAGTGGAGGACAGGGATGGGAAGAGCAGGAAGTTTGTAGTAAATTATGTGCCTCCTAAAACGGCTTCATGGGAAGAGAGAGAATCCAAAAATATGTTAGAAGACACAAGGATAACACTAAATAAGATCATGGAAGATAGAGGAAGAATAGTTATAATGGGTAACTTTAATTGTAAAGAAATCTGCTGGAAAGAGATGACAGTGAAGGGTGGAGATGACCTATGGGGAAATGTACTGCTTGATATGATTATAGAACATACAATGACACAATGAATACAGGAGAATACTAGGTATAGGAATGAGGAAGAACCATTGAGACTGGACCTAATAATCACATAAGAACATAAAATAGTGGGCAAGATTGAATATAAGGCACCAATAAGTAAAAGTGACCACATATTGGTTGAACTGGAACTAGATGAGGAAGAATACATGAAAAAAATGAACAATATAGAAAGGGAAGATTGATGTGTGGAAAAACAGATTTTGATAAAATAAGAGAATTCTTTCCAAAAGCAGACTGGGAAAGGATACACAAGGAGGAAACAACAGTAGAAGGGAAATGGTCTATTTTGACAAAAATTTATATATAAGGAGTGGAAAAGTATGTTCCAAACAAAAACAAGAAAAGGTATATGTAAATTGTTAATACAACAAAAGATGTAGGGAGTTAAAAGACAAAAGGGATAAAGCTTGGATAAAATTGAAATTGAAAAAAGACAGACCTGAAAAATGGAAATTATGTACTAGTTATATAAATGAATATGTACAAGTGTGCAGAGAAGAAAAGAGAAAATATGAAAAAGATATCATAGAAAAATGTAAAGATCATCCAAAACTATTTTACAGATTTGTAAACAACAAACTGAAAAGCAAACAATTTAAAGAAGCTGCGACAAGGAAAAGTTGAATACACAGAGGAAATCGAAATGGGAGAAATTATGAACAAGCATTTTAAATTGGTGTTTACAAGGGAGAACATATAACCTAGAGATATCAAGTGGGAGGAGAAAGCCCCCCTATGATAGAAGTAACAAGGAATTAAATACTTTAGTAATCTCTGTCAGAAAATCTCATGGACCAGATGAAATGGCAAAATGGATTTTGAGAGAATGCAGGAATACATAGTCTACTAAGCAGTTCATTGAAAGAAGGAAAGGTTCCAGAAGATTGGAAAGGAGCAAATATAGTACCAATATATAAAGGGGGCAACAAGGAAGACCCTACAAACTATAGAATAGTCTCTCTTACAAGTACAATTGCTAAATTTTTTGAAAGAATGATCAAAATTAAATGGGTAAGGCTTTTGGAAAAAACAACCTACTAAATCCAAGGCAATTTAGACGAGGACGATTATGCATCACAAACTTAATGTGTTTCTATTCAAGGCTAATAGATGTAATACAAGAAAGAGATGGATGGGCTGGTTGTGCATTTCTAGACCTGAAAAAAGCTTTTGATAAGGTGCCACATAAGAAACTGCTGAAGTGGATGAAAGACTTCTTGCATGAAAGAAAAATGAGAGTAGTGATAGACAAACACTCTAATTGGGATGAAGTGATTAGTAGAGTTCCACATGGAACAGTTCTGGCCCCAATAATGTTTGCTATATATATTAATGATATGGATGAAGGAATTGAGAGTTGTATGAGCTTCTTCGCAGATGATGCAAAAATGTTGAAAAGAGTGAACACCGAAGAAGATTGTGAGTTGCTGCAGAGTGATCTCAATAAAGTATGGGAATGGTGTAGGAAGTGGGAGATGGAATTTGGAAGAAGCAAAAAAAATAATAGTGGGATCATGTACATTGGGAGAGGAAGAAATTAAAAAAATAGAAAATGAGAAGGACCTGGGAGTCATTATTATGAATAATATGTCCCCTGAGAACCATATAAATGTTTTTTTTGAGAAACTTATTAATTTAATAAGAACAATCAAAGTGGCATTTACATACCTGGACGAAGAAATGAAGAAAATACTAGTCACTTTGATAAGACCAAGATTGGAGTATGCAGTGGCGACATGGTCACCAGTATAAGAAAATGTATAACAAAACTTGAAGGAATACAAAGAGCAATTATGAAATTGGCACCAACACTCTCAGAACTATCATATGAAGAGAGACTAGCTAAACTTGAGCTACATACATTAGAGCAAAGAAGAGAGAGGAGACTTGATAGCTATTTATAGAATCTTGAAAGGCATAGAAACTATTAATAGAGAGGATCTAATAAAATGGGATAGTAGAGATACAAGAGGACATGGAAAGAAAATCAAGAAAGACAGTTATAGAAGAGACCTGAAAAAGAACATCTTTCCCCACAGAGTAATAAACGTTTAGAACAAGTTAGATGAGAATGTGGTGTGTGCAAAAATGGTACACGAATTTAAAAATCATCTAGATAAAATGAGATATGAAGATGGGACACCACGAGCATAGCTCCCCTTCCTGTAAAATACAACTAGGTAAATACACACAGTTGGAATCCAAGAAGCTTATAGAAAGAATTGAAAAAGAAGATCGTTGTTTCATTAGATTTTTTCCCCCCCTTTAAAACAAAAATCCATTATATCTGGAGATGCCCCAAGAGAAGAGAAGTTAGCTAACATTATTCCCATATTCAAAAAGCGTGACGAAAAGAAACCAGTGAACTACAGGCTTATGAGCTTAACCTCGATCTTGGGGAACATTATGGCAACCAGAGATGCTGTTGAACACCATTTAGAAAGCAACTTTAATAAATGATAGCCAGCATGGATTGAGACAAACATTCTTGCATGACTAACCCACGAATTCTACAACAGTCATCTCAAATTATGACAGAAACATTATAGATTTAGTATATCTGGACTTTTGATACCTTTCTGTACGAAAGCCTACTTGCTAAATTAGCTTCACACAGAATAAGTGGTAGCCTATTAAGCTGGACCAATGACTGGTGAAACAATCATAAACAGAGAGTTGTTCCAAATACAACTTTTAGATGAAAAAAATGTTACGAGTGGTTTTCCTCAGTTCCATTCTTGGGCCACTTCTATTCATTGTGCATATATATATATGTATAAATGATATAAACCATGGACTGAAATCTATTGTCTCCAAATTTACTGATGATACAAAACTGTGGAATGGCAAATGATCACTGAAGCCTATTAGATGTTCAAGAATATTTAGATAAACTACAGCAGTGGTCTGCAAAGTACAGCAGTGGTCTGCAAAGTGGCTAATGGGATATAACCTCTTCCATGTGATGATGCCCATGTAGGTGTTGTGAGGTGCGAGTGGGTAATAGGATGTTGGTGTTGGCATCTTGATTATATTTATTTTGTAGTAGCTAAGTGACCCCTGAATTCTGTGAACTGGCTTGATCATGTTTTTTGTGGTTATTATTACTCAGTGAAAGAGAATGAATAATACAGCAGTGACTTTATATTTTGTAACATGAATTGCTCAATGTGAAGGAGGATAGGGAGGGAAAGGTAGTTGTACTGGGAAGCGCTAAGAAAATGAGAGTGATGAGTGAGGAAAATGGAGGAGAATTAGGGAAGGATGAAGTGAAAGCAGCTGTTAAGATGAAGAGAGCAGGTAAGGCACCTGAATTGGATGGATGCCATGCAGAATGTCTGAAGAAAGGAGGTACAGTTATGGTGGACTGGCTGGTGAGGTTATTTAATGTTTGTTTAACCCCTTCGATATGATGACGCCTACGTAGGCGTCATGAGGAGCAAGTGGGTACGCGAGGATACCAATGTCGGCGTCTTGATTATATTTATTGTAGTTGTACCTGTGTGACCCCCATACTGTAAACTGGCTTCATCATATTTTCTATGGTTAACAGAATTCACGGGTGAAAGAGAGAACGAGCAATACAGCGGTGCCTTTATTTTTTATAATGCGAGTATTATGACGCAACATCGCACGTCTGGCAGCTAATGCTGCCCGTGAGATTTTGGCCTGGAGTGAAGGGGTTAAGAGAGGGTAGAGTGCCGGAGGACTGGAGGAGTGCCTGTATAGTTCCGCTTTACAAAGGAAAGGGGGACAAGTGTGAGTGTAGTAGTTACAGAGTGATCAGCTTGTTGAGTGTAGTTGGGAAGGCTTATGGGTCTTGATTGAGAGGATTAGGAGAGGATCAGAGGGAGTAATTGGTAAGGAACAGTGTGGTTCTAGGACAGGTAGGGGATGTGTAGATCAGATCTTTGTGGTAATACAGATATGTGAGAAAGCTATAGGGAAAGGTAAGGATGTTTTTTGGGCTTTTATGGATCTGGAAAAGGCTTATGACAGGGTAGACAGGAAGGCACTGTGGGAGGTATTGCAGATATATGGGATAGGGGGAAAGCTGTTAAGATCAGTCAAGTGAATGGTTTGAGGTAAAGATGGGACTTCGTCAGGGATGTGTTATATCGCCCTGGCTGTTCAATCTTTACATGGATGGGGGTGGTGCAAGAGGTGAATGCAAGGGTAGTGGGTCAGGGGTTGGAGATGATTAAAGAAAATGGAGAAAAGTGGGAGGTGAGCCAGCTGTTGTTTGCTGATTACACTGCACTTGTAGCAGGATCAGGGTAGGGATTGAGGAAGTTAGTGACAGAGTTTGAGAAGGTGTGTGAAAGAAGGAAGCTGAAGATAAATGTGGGCAAAAGTGTGATGAGATGTCCAAGGGGAGAGAGTGACAGGAGGTTGGAAGTGAGCATTAACCCCTTCCATACGGTGCCGCACACGTAGGCGTCATGGGGAGCGAGTGTATTCGCGAGGCTGCCATATCGGCGTCTTGATTATATTTATTGTAGTCGCCCCTCCATAATGACATTCTTTCTAATTCTTTTGTAATCGCATTTTCTATGGTTATCAAAATTCACGGGTGAAGAGAGAACGATCGATATAAGCGGTGACTATATTTTATGATGCGAGTATTATTACGACACGTCGTACGGCTGGCATTGGCTGCTGCCACCGAGATCTAAGTCCATGACGCCTACGTGTGTGGAAGGGGTTAAGGGTGAGAAATTGGAGGAAGTGGATAGTTTTAGATACTTGGGTGCGAATGTGACAGGAAAGGGAGGAGTGGGGGTGGAGGTAGAATGTAGATTGAGAGAAGCGAGTAAATGCCTTGATGGATTAAAAAGTGTAATGAGAAATAGACATCTGGGAATGGATGCTAAGTGGAGGTTATATGAAGGAGTGATTGTGCCGAAAGCACTCATACGGGGCAGAGACATGGAACATGAGAGAGGAAGAGAGGAGTTTGAATGTGTTTGAGATGAAATGTCTGAGAAGTATGATAGGGGTTACTAGGCTAGATAGAGTGAGAAATAAGGAGGTGAGGAGGAGAACGGGTGGAAAGGGAGTTGGGAGATAGGGTTGATGAAAGATTTCGTATTAGGATGGTTTGGACACATGGAAAGAATGAGCGAAGAAAGATAGTAAAAGAAGTGTGGAAGGCGGATGTTGAAGGAGTGAATATGAGGGGGCATCCTAGGATGAGATGGATGGATGGGGTGAAAAGGGCTTTACAAAAGAGAGGAAGGACAGGAGAGGACTGAAGATAGGGGTGAATGGAGAAGGGTTGCGTATAGATGAGGCTGTGATGCGTGAGGGGGAGTTGGTGGGGGGTGAGGAAGTATGTATGAGAAAAAAATATTGACGCAGCCTGAAGGGATTTCTCCCCGTCTTCTCCTTTCCTGCATGAGGGGACGGAGAGGGGGGGTTGCCAAATTTATGAAGCGGCCTTGCTGTGGATGTGCTGTGTCTAGCGACACTGCTTCTGACCCAGGGCAGTGGACAGGATGCAGGGATGACCCGTCATCCAGGAGGTGCCACGATAGGAAGGGGAGTGGAATATATGGGAAATGAAATAGGTGGGAGTGTTTTCTTTGCCTTTTTGTTTTTGGCTACCCCTGTGTAAGGGGGGAAAAGCCTCTGGTATAGGTTTGCATATATGTAACATGAGTTTGGTGATGCATCAATCATTGTACCTCAGCATGTGATACTGTGAGCATGTTATTTGGAAATTCATTAACAAAGTAGGTAATGAAAAGGATCTCAGCATAATTATCAGTAATAATCTCAAATTATGTAAGCAGTGTATTTCTACCTCAGAGAAAGCAAATAAGATTCTAGGACTGATTGCACAATCTTTTGATTTTAAAAGTTCATCTGTCATTAATGAGTTATGTAAATCATTAATTTTTCCACATTTAGAATATGCTGTATCTATTTGGCCCCCCAACCTCATTAAAGACATTAACAGATTGGTGAAAGAACAATGGTGAGCCACAAAACTAATTCCAGACATCAGAAATAAATCGTACAAAAATCGGTGAAAATATGAATATTTTTACTAAAAAAGTGTAGACTGGTGATTTGGCACAGGTCTTAAGATTTTTAAGGAGGGCGGCTATATCAAAAGTGACAAGATTTTCATATTGAATATGAATTAGAGAAAAAATAATTGTCTCAAACTGTAAGGAAGTAGATTTAATTTAGAAGTGAATAGGGACAACTTCACCAATTTTGTGGTAAATGAATGAAATAAAGTTCGTGCAGAGGCAGTGCAATGTAGTACAGATGAAGTTTTAAGATTCATTTAAACACAAACAAAATGCTGTAATGCTGGCTGTTTGTTTTATTTATTTATCAATCATTTACTAGTATTTGTTTATTTTTTATTATTGATTTATTTAGTATAGATGAACTTTTTTCTGTTATTTACAGACGCTCCTCTACTTATGTTCATTTGTTTTACGTTTGAACTGAGTGTAAAAAATAATTTGTAAAAAAAAAAATTGAGTGAATTTTTGAGTTTAGCAAGCTCTCCATAGTACTAGACGTTCAAACAATACTTACACATGACGCTGCATCCATTGTTTACATGGCACAAACGACAGACTGAACATGCCTTGCCTCCTCCTCCTTCTCCTTCTCCTCCACCATCTCACTTTATGTTGCTTGAATTTAATTTATTTGAAATTAATGTTATTATTTTACATTGTTATGTTTATAATTAATGATTTAGGGGTGTTTTATAAGATACGGTAATAGAATTTATGGATGTATAGTACAGTATGAACGGTCATACATTACTGGAGCGTACAGTAACAACTTACGTTCATTTTCACGTTACGTTCGGCCGTTCGGAACATAACTAAAACGTAAGTTGAGGAGTGTCTGTACCATTATTTATTTATTTGCTTGTTATAATTTTTTTCCTGTTATGGACCGTAAGGTTTTCTGTTGACATGCTCTTCTTTTATAATCCTTTGTAATACTACACACACACACACACACACACACAGCCCCGATGGAATTGCAAATTGGATACTGAAATAATGTATAGATGAAATAATGGACAAAATATATAAGATATTATATTGTTGACTCAAAGAAGGAAAGGTGTGGCAAGATCGGAAAAATCCCAATATTTTGCCAATATATAAAGGGGGAAATGAGGAAGACCCAGCACAATAGCTAAAATATGTGAAAAAAATATCAAAAGTAGATGGACTAAACATTGGAAGAAAACAATATAATGAATCCAAAACAATTTGGTTTTAGACAAGGAAGATCATGTGCCACAAACTTCATTTTTATTCAGGGTAATAGATATAATGCAAGAAAGGGACAGATGGGCAGATTGCATAGTCCAGATGAAATGGCAAACTGGATTTTGAGAGAATGCAGGGACAAAATACATAGTCTAATAAGCAGTTCATTGAAAGAAGGAAAAGTTCCAGAAGATTGGAAAAGAGCAAATATAGCACCAATATGTAAGGGGGGAAACAAAGACCCTACAAATTATAGACCAGTCTCTCTTACAAGTACGGTAGCAAAAACTTGTGAAAGAGTGATCAAAATTAGATGGGTCATTTGGAAAAAATGTACTAAATCCGGGGCAATCTGGATTTAGAGAAGGAAGATCATGTCACAAACTTTGTGTTTCTATTCAAAACTAATAGATATAATACAAGAAAGAGATGGATGGACTGATTGTGCCTTTCTAGACCTGAAAAAAGCTTTAGATAAGGTGCCACATAAGGAGGAATACAGGGCAAACTACCTAAGTGGATGGAAGACTTCTTGCATGAAAGGAAAATGAGAGAGGTGATAAGAGACAAACATTCCAATTGGGATGAGGTGATTAGTGGAGTTCCACAAGGAATAGTTTGGGCCCCAATAATGTTTGCTATATATATTAATGATATGGATAAAGGAATTGAAAGTTATATGAGCTTCTTCGCAGACGATGCAAAAATTTTGAAAAAAGTGAACACTGAAGAAGATTGCGAGTTGCTGCAGAGTGATCTCAATAAAGTATGGGAATGGAGAAGGAAGTTGGAGATGGAATTCAACATTAAGAAGTGTAGTGGAATGGAATTTGGAAGAAGCAAGAAAAGAATAGTGGGATCATATACATTGGGAGAGGAAGAAATTAATAAATGGAAAAAGAGAAGGACCTAAGAGTCATTATTATGAATAATATGTCCCCTGAGAAATGTATAAACAAAGTGTAGTGTATTGTAGTGGAATTTAGAAGAAGCAAGAAAAGAATAGTGGGATCATATACATTGGGAGAGGAAGAAATTAATAAATGGAAAAAGAGAAGGACCTAGGAGCAGGGAAAAAGATACTTTTTTTTATTTTCCAGAGCCATTTTTTATTTATTTATTTTTATTTCACCAGAACCATTTTTTTAATTACCAGAGCCATGTTTTTGCAGGTTCGGTTTCCTTCAAATACCTTTTTTTTTTTTTTTTTTTTTTTTTTAACAAATCAGCCTTTAATTTTGGGGGGAGTGGGATTGGTGGGGGAAGAATAAGATACATGCAAATTTACAGGTTATTATTTTAATGTATTGATACAAACATGTCAAATTAGTTCATGGATTTCAATATGATGCAAATTACTTTTTCCTTGTTAAGTTGTATAAGATCCACTTGCAGAGTTTTGTAGAATAAAATTAGTAGTTTCTGCTGTTCTGCATAGTACTATGCAGGTCTTCTATGGTAGCAGTACAAGGTCACTCTCTAATTTTCATTACTTGATATTAATCTAGTTATACCAACCTAATAGGTTAAACCTGTTTATATGATTATTTGATTAATCCATTAGCATGTAGTTCTCAACTTCTCATTCTCAATGTTCAGTTTACACTAGCTCTCTTAATCAGTTTTACTCACTCTTTAACTCTTGCACTTTGAATTTTTGATGATTCGATCCAGTTACTGTTATTTAGTCAATGGTGTATTGTACATGTAGTCAGCGCGTTGATTGGGCAGCTAGCTGCATGCAACCAATGAACTTCCCTGCATACAGGTGCCATGCAATTCGCAACTAGCGACATTATGTAGCATGATAGTCGTGTAAAGTCTTGTCAACATGTACTGGTATACGCGCGCATGCAGTTGATACGAAGCTAGGCTAGGTAAGCCATTGAACTCTAGCAGCTATACCGCATACACATACGAACGTACATCAACAAATTAAAGTTGATTGATGCGTTGCGTTAATGATATCGCTTGATAATGCAATGATTGATCACGGGTAAGTTGTGTTTGCTCTGATCCTTTCATCAATGGTGATGGGATTCAAGGATTGCCAAATGATGGATAATGCATGAAGAACGTTGAATCTTGCCACGGGAGCAATTTTTTTGTGGGGGATTGCTCCCGCTATTGGATTTGCGAGAGTGACATTGGAACTTTCCCGAGCGAAATCGCTTGTCGCTCCGGTGTATTTTTTTTCGCTGCCTAGGAGTCATTATTATGAATAATAAGTCCCCTGAGAAACATATAAACATATTTTTTGGAGAAACTTATAATAAGATCAATCAAAGTGGCATTTACATACGTGGGCAAAGAAATGTTGAAGAAATTACTAGTTACTTTGATAAGACCAAAATTGGAGTATGCAGTAACGATGTGGTCAGCAAGTACAAAAAAATGTGTAACAAAACTTGAAAGAATACAAAGAGCAATTATGAAATTGACACCAATGCTCTCAGAACTATCATATGAGGAGAGGCTGGCAAAACTTGAGCTACAGACATTGGAGCAAAGAAGAGAGGAGAGTTGATACCTTTTATAGTCGTGAAAGGCATGGAAATTATTGATAGAGAGGATCAAATAAAATACGATAGTAGAGATACAAGAGGACATGGAAAGAAAATCAAGACAGACAGTTATAGAAGACCTGAAAAAGAACAGGTTTCCCCACAGGATAATAGACGTTTGGAACAGGTTAGATGAAAATGTGGTGTGTGCAAAAACAATACATGAATTTAACAGTCTAGATAAAACGAGATATGGAGACGGGACACCACGAGCATAGCTCCCCATCCCATAAAATAGAACTAGGTAAATGCACTTACAAAGAGAGAGGTCCCCCACTTATGTGATGAAATAATGTGGCAACAACAGTCTTGGGGTTTCATTTGGCTACACTGAAAGGCTCAAATTAAAACACCTTTGTGATAGGATATGAAGAGTGGGGGGGGGGCATACATGTATGTTGGCCTATAATTTTACTCCATTAGCATGCAAGAAAATTTGAATAAAAAATTTGGCTGCTTTTGGCACCCACACTTAAAAAGGTTGCCTACTCTTGATCTAGGGTCTTAAGTCAAGGTTTTTATTGCATTGGCAAAGTTGTATAGATTCTCAACCTTTTTTGCCCCATACGCCCCTTTCACCATATGTCAGAATGTCATTCCCACCTTTACAAGATTGTCTGCTACAAAAGGTGCATTCCAAATGATAGGCGTATGATACTGAAAATAATTTGTCTTCCCTAATAGTACACATACCTTTACATAGATTATTTTTATAGTAGAGTTTACACATTCGTAATTACTTAACAGACCAAACTGAAGCATGCTGCAATAAACAAAAAATGAAAGGGCCAGGGTATAGTAATTCAGTCTAGTAGGTTACCTTGTATCCCTCCTATGTTTTCCAATTTTAATCATTTTTTGTGTGGTACTTTGTTGAAGGCTTTTTGTAAGCCTAGGAAAGCACAATCAGCCCATCCATCCCTTTTTTGTATTATATCTGTTAGTCTTGAGTAGAAACAGATTGAATTTGTAGCACATGATCTTCCCTGTCTGAATCCAAATTGTCTTGAGTTTATTATATTGATTCCTTCCAGGTGTTTTACCCATCTATTCTTGATCATTTTTATCACAGATCTTGGCAACAGTGCTTGTAAGGGAGACTGGTCTGTAATTATTTGGTTCTTTGTTTCCTCCTTTATATATTGATACAATGTTGGCATTTTTCCAGTCTTTTGGTATTTTTCCTTCTTTGAGTGAGCAACTTATGTTGTATATTTTGTCCATTAGTTCTTCTTTACATTCTTTCAGTATCCAATATGCAATTCCATCTAAGCTGTGCTATTTCCAAAAATCAAGGTTTGTTAGTTGATCCATTATTTCTTTTTGTGTTATTGTTATTTCCTTATGGAGGGAGATCACACTTCATTTCCTTCATCCCAGTGCTGTACTTTTTCTCTAATGAAAACAGACTTGAAGTGATTGTTCATGACTTCAGCCACTTCTAGATCTTCTGTGGCATAGTTTCATCAGTTCCTGTTTATTTTTAAGTTTACCATTCACATATAGAATAGTTTGGGTTGATCTTTACATTTTTATATGATTTTTTTTCTTTTTCTTTCTTTTTTCCTCTGCACACTCTTATGTATTTGTTTTTATGGTTGATATATATTTGCCATTTTCCATTTTTTTTTTCTCCATCTTTTCCAAGCTTTATCTTTTGCCTCACTGCATCTTCTGTTGAACCAGCATTTAATGTACACCTCTTGTTTATGTCATGGCATATTTACTCACTCCATTGTTATAGATCTCCATCAAGATCGTCCATTTCTCTTCCACTTTTGTCTCTTCAATTTAGAATTTTTCCCAATTTGTATTTTGAAAGAATTCCTTAAGTTTCCTAAAGTCAGTTTTGTTGTACATCAATCTTCCTTTTCTGTATTTCTCATTTCTCTCCATATATATTTCTTCCTTTAGTTCAACCTCCATTAGTATGTGGTCACTTTCCAATGGTGTCTTGTATTCAATTTTATCCACAATTTCGGGTCCTGTTGTAAATATTAAATCCAGTCTTGACAGTTCTTCATTACTTATATGGTATTTTCATTTACCCATCGTGTCATTGTATGTTTATGGTCATGTCAAGTAATACATTTCCCCATAGATCCTTTCCGCCTTTCACTGTGTGGGCGTGCATGTGTGCTTAATTGCCATGGCTCTCTTAGAACTCCAACATGCAGCATCTTTTTTTTTTTATGCTCCAGCTGAAGAAGTGTAGGCATTGGATTAGAAGTACTGTAAGTTTTTCAGTGCCTTTGGCCAACTGATGGAATAATCTCCCTGATTTAGTAGTGACAACACATAGTGCCAACACCATTCAGTCTTGTTTGTAATCTTCATGGGCAACGCTTCTTACTCTATGATCTGAAATGATATTAAATTTACAGAACTCATCCAAGGCATGCCATAATCAAGTCAGCACAAGTAGAATGGTGCATATGCCTTCCCAGACCTTCAACACCTTATGTTTCAAGTTCAAGTAATATCTTGTTTCATTGTTGCAGTTTTATTTTCTTGTTATTTTGTTTTTATTTTATAATTTATTTTGAATTATCTTGTTAACTTGTGGCTGCTGCATTGTATGTTGGGGTTGTAAATATTTGTGTAGCCTCTCTTCCCTTCTCCTTCCCACTCTTTCCTCTCCTCCCCTCTCTTTCCTTCCCTCCCTCACTCTCATTCCTCTCCCTCTCTTTCCTCTCCTCCCTCTCTCTTTCCTCTCCTTCCTCTCTCCCTCCTTTTCCTCTCCTTCCTCTCTCCCTCCTTTTCCTCACCTCTCCCTCCCATTCCTCTCCTCCCTCCCAATTTTTCCTGTCCTCCCTCCCACTCTTTCCTCTCCTCCCTCCCACGCTTTCCTCCCTCCCATTCTTTCCTCTCCTTCCTTTCTCTTTCCTCTCCTTCCTTTCTCTTTCCACTCCTCCCTTTCTCTTTCCTCTCCTCCCTTTCTCTTTCCTCTCCTCCCTTTCTCTTTCCTCTTCACCTTCCCTCACTTTCCTCTCTTCCCTCCCTCCCTTCTCTCGCACCATTGCTCCCCCACGAACCCTCACTCACTCCCCAACCAACCCTCGACTTCATTCCCGCACCAGCCCGCATCCTCACTCCCGACTAGCCCGCACCCTCACTCCCGCAGCAGCCCCTCACTCCCGCACCAGCCTCTCACTCCCCAACGAACCCACACCCTCATCTCGCCACCAACACTCCACCAGCCCTTCCCCTCAACCCCTACCAGTCCCACACCCTGTACAAACCATTACCCTCTCCACTGTTCCCTGAACCCTTCCACTTGGCCATTGCCGCGTCTTCTTCCCCCACCGAACCCTTGCCAACTTCCCTCCCCGCCGTCCTTCGTTGAGAGGTGGGGAGGGGGGGTGGTGGTATTGCCTCGCTCCTGATTTCGTCCGGGGCGCCCCCGGTCATCACGCCATTGCTCGTGGCCGACACCTGCTCCCGCTCGCCCGGTCCTTCTCAGTCTGGGCGGTCTCGGCGCCAGGTGCTCCTGGTTATCTTGTCCGGATGCATTGGTCTTTGTCCTCGGCGGTGACGTCATTATGCTCGCGACTTGTGTATACGCATGTTGCCCCTCCCCGGTAGCCTTTTACGTTCGTCTTGGTGAGTGGCGTCACATTTTCTTGTTTGACGTCATGTGTTTCGTTTGGGCTTCCTTTATGCGCTCTGACCGTTGTCGTTTGTCTTCCGCGCGCGCACGCGCACGTACGCACGTCCCTGTCTTTGTTATTTGGCAAGAAGTGACATTCTTTGTCAAGAAGTTAGACCACCGCTACCACCAGCACCCCCTCCTTAATTGAAACTTGAAAATCAGGAGCAAGTCTTTGTCTCGGTACGTTGTGTTATTTGATAAATGCAATGTATCGAACTATCCTAATTCGCCTGTGTATGCCAAGTGGCGTTCTCTTTATTTGTTTTTGTCGTCATCTTCGTCGTACGTGCCATCCTGGTGTGAGGCGTCATGTGTTGCCCTTTGTCATATGTGCACTGCGAAGTGTCCTCGTGTTGAGGATCAAGGCCCGCCTTTGTCCTTGGGTGGTATCGCTTTATTTTGGCCTCGCGTGGCGGCGGCAGCTTGTCCTTGCCGTCTTCGTCACCTTGGTGGGTCTACTTTGGGTGGGTGCTCTTTCGTCCTCGAATATTTTTGCTTCTCTTTTTCTTGTGCTGGGACATGCGCCTGCGTTGCGAGTTTTGCATAGATGTTAACATCAGTAAACACCCCACCTCTGCGCGCGCGCGCGCGCGCACACACACACATACACACACACACACACACACACACACACACACACACACACACACACACACACACACACTTACAGAACAGATTTCAGCGTTACTATCTGCAAGCAGCGTCAGTGCATCAGTAGGGGCAAAGATTTTCGAAGGTTTGGTAATAATATTTGTTGCCATATTTCACTTAAGTGAAATACTCATGCCAAGAGCCCCACAGTGGCTGGCAACGGTCCTCAGGTTATCTATATTGTATTTGATCTTGTCACCATCTGAAAGTAGTAGGAGAGGAGCAGTTTCCAGTAGTCAGATTTTCATTTGTGTGAAGGTGAGGCTTACAACAGAAATTGGTGTAGGTCTTGCGCTTAGTCCAGTGACAGTGTCGGCTCTCCAAGGAATTTGTGATGGAGGCGAGGGATTTAAAAGGTTTTTGAAAATGAGCAGCTCTTGCTCTTCGTCATACAGGACCTGCCACAACCAGGTCTCCACCATTGATCTCCCGAAGGTTTGATATATATATATGTGTATATGTATATATATATATATATATATATATATATATATGTGTGTTGGTACATTGTGACAAGTTGATGAAGGTGGAAAAAGAAGTCACGGGTCTACTTCCGAGTTCCTGAGTTTATTCCTGACCGGTTTCGCTCTATGCTTCTTCAGAGGAATGTGAAGAAGCAGAGTGTGAAACCGATCAGGACTAAACTCAGGAACTCGGAACTAGACCCGTGACTTCTTTTTCCACCTTCATCATATATATATATATATATATATATATATATATATATATATATATATATATTACATAAGATATTGTGCTTGGTGCACTGAGGCCAATGTGTAAATGACAAATGTAAAGTAAACACAACTGTTACATTGGTACCGTTCATGACCGCAAATTCAGCGATCAAGTTAAGAGTCCCGCTCAGGGATGAAAAATTCAGCATCGCTGCACTGCCACCCGGCATTCCAACTCTGGTGGGCAAATTGTGTATGTGTGGAAGATCACAACATTACCTATAGATCGGGCCATATACAATCTCTGAGCTCTCATCTAGGAGGGTAATATCCGTCGGTTATGAGTCCAACACGTAATCCAAGACCGTGGTTAACATGCACACTGTCGGATCTGCGGCGTCTCGAGTCATTTTGCGGAATTTCCTCTCGCCCCCCCCCCTCCCCCCACCGTCCCTTGTGTCCCACATTTGATGTCCTCAATCGTAGGCCGACTTAGATAGTTCGGATGGCAAGATCGGTTGAGTGGAAATAGGTTGGGATACGTATAGATTTTTGTATATTTGAGTCCTAAAGCTGTTTGACGTTTCCATTGTACTTGTCGCTACATGTCGATGTGGCTTCCAGAATGAATGGGACTCGGATTTTCCTCCTCAAGAGCCGTTGTTGGAAGCTTGCCACATATTCCTTCGTTTATTTGCCTTTATTTCTTCGTTTATTTATTTGATAACATGAATGTTCATTTTTGTGCTGAAGTTGCAAGGTGCCTCCCCCTAATGATACGGTGTGATTAACACACACACACACACACACACACATATATATATATATATATATATATATATATATATATATATATATTACATATTTTATATTTCCTTTTTTTTTCGTTTATTCACTGTTTAGTTACTGTAGAATACCAAATGCAATGTCCATAATTCAATTAAGGTTTGAAATAAATGCTCGGAAATAGAAACACAACAAAATCCCGATACCCCATGTCGTTTTGTCTTTACATTACCTTATTGTTCAGTATGTGCGAAAAACTGATTATCGTGTTAGCTGCATAGGTTTTTGTGTCAATCCTTGAAATGATTAACTCGTTTTATTCCCGTGGGAATCGGCAGTATTTTGTGTTGGTAAGCTATGCTTGGACAGTAGTAACACCTATGTCAAGGACACTTTTATTCATTTTTTTTTTATTTGTCCATTCGTTGTTTGTTTTATGTATATCTGGATTTATCCACTTCATGGATTGACCCTGTCAAGGGTATTCACACAGGTGACCTGACTAGAAAGTATCATAGGAAGTTGAAATAGTTTAAAACATTTTGCTGGTAACGAGCGTTTGAGTTGTTGTACAGCTTTACCACGTGGTAGACGGGTATTGCCCGGCTGACGTCACGTCGTCGTCGTCATCGTCTTGAAACTGAGTCAGCCTTGCGGATGTCCTATGCTTGCGTCATCCTTCCCAGCTTGCTTGTTGAAAGTCGTCACTGCCAAAGATTTCCTGGCTCCTTCGTGGGGACTGTTTCTGAGTCATAGGCTCCTGGAACCCAAACAAGAGGTGTGAGATGAATAGTTACTATGCACTCCCATATTCACATGTATTGCCCAGGTCTTGAACCACGTGTTTTACCAAGTGTTTGTGTTTTACGTAACGGTCGCGTACTGCCGTGGAAAATAGGTTTATGTTAGCGTCGTTTCTCGAGATATTTGGTTACGGAGCATTCTCTTGCAACGTAAAGGTCATTGACTTTGACTTTATCGATAGGGCTGTACTTTTTGCGGAGTCGTTGGAAGCCAAAGTTGCTGCACAGGGAGGCGAGCACCTGTATTAGTCTCCAAGACCAAGACCGGTTCAGGAGTTGGGGATTTTACTGGATGACACAGTTCAGCTTGCCCATGCATGTGGCGAGTACGCTGAAAGCTTCACATACCTCGGTAGTATGCATAACAGTGGTGGGACAAGTCGGAAGTCGTGCAGGATGGAGATGACTCATGATATTGTGAAATAGCTCAACCAGAGTATATGACATTGTCAATATCTGTGCAAGAAAGTAGTGAGGTATAGATCCTCAAATCACTTGTGTGGTCTTGTGAAACATGGGTATTGTTGATTTGAAGAGTCTTCCCAGCGCCTTTTGGGGGAAATGCAGAGTATCGTGGGGCACCCACAGATCACGTGACTAGAATATGTTGATCGATTCTGTCGAGAGCTGTTTGAAATGGGAATGGTGGCTCCAAAGGTGCCTGCACGGAGAAGCCGTGGGGGTTTGGTGTGGGCGTATGAACGAGGCAATCTTTGCTTATTCTCCCCATCGATGATGATGAGTGTTACACCCTGAACGAATGGAAAAGTGCCACATAGTACATAATAGGGTTAACAGTTGGCAAGATACCCAGTTTAGTACACAGTTCAAAGATTTTTGTTCCGGCCAATGTTCCCAGGGGATGAAACATCACAGGAAGCCTTGGAACCAGCGCGAGGCTCGGGCGACCAAGCTTTGTGTCAAACCAGCCCCTCGGCAGAATAGTCATGGCGTGCGTACGTGTGTGGATTTTTTACTTAAATTGTGGCTGCTGGGAGACTATTTCATTTGTGTTTGTGCCTCCTTTCCCTCCCCCACGCCATCAGGGAAATAAAATCGCCAGTTTCGATCCTTTTGTACCGAGTTGCTGTGGTTCGTTTCCTTCTGGCATTTTTATCATTTATGAAGTCACTCCGTCGGGAGCGAATGTATTTAGAGAATATAACTGCAGTGCCACAGTGACGTGTCGTCTGACCCTCAACCGAACAAAGTCTCCCGAATGCAGCAGCTAGCGCACAAAGTCCGCATTACGCAGGGAAAGGGTGAATGTTCTGTTCGTTTCTTGGATCGGAGGCGACGTTTAACCGGAGCGTGGTTCTTCGTACGAGCGTTCGTCATGGCTGGGCGAAGGAAGTCTCTCGCTCACGGGTTTTCCCTCGCCTGTGGTTCTGGCTACGCGCGCACGCGCATCAAGTTCTCTAGTGAAGGAGTCCCAAGGCCGCAAATCTTTCGACAGCCCTGGCTGGCGAATGCTCTCTACCATTAGAAAGTTCAGTTTTGACATGTTTTGTAGTCAAGTTCGTCTGGCCCAGTCTGTTTCGGTTTATCGTCACGGGGCACTTCTTCGAGCGGCGCTCCAACATAGTCGGACCCCTCTGGCTTGCTGGGATAATGATAAAATCTACCAGTGATTTTATGCCTAATCCCAATGAATGTAGCAAAATTGTATTAATAATAGTAAGACCTTTAAAAAGCAGTTCAGGTACAAATGAGTTAAGATGATAACTCGTTTGTAGCCGGAATTCTGCTCCCCTCACCCTCGGTTGAAAAAAATCGTCTGTTGCGAGCTAAAATAGAATTGAGCATAAATGAGTGAACCTGCGAAGAACTGTATTCAGAATGTGTTGCCATGGTGCACATGGGAAAATATAACCAGATTATATTTGATTTTATGAATTCGTTGATAAACATGCACAGTATCAGGGTACGGCGTCCTTTAGTGGATAGACAGTGTTTATGGTGTTGATGATTTCGGAGTTTTGTCTTTTATCTTAATATAACCACATGTTTGATTAAATTAATCGTCCAATTATGTCTGAATTCAACTAGATATTCTCAAGTGGCGAAGTTATTATTTTTATTATTATTATATTACTTATCCGTGAATATACCACAGGTTGTATGTTGTCTGCTTGCTTCACGTCTCGTTATGTTTGTCTGTTGAAGTGTTCAATCATTAGGCATCTATATGGGTTTCCCTTATTGGCATCGTCGTCGGGTGTGGAAATACGTCGAGTCGTTGTGTTTTCCCTTCGGCAGTTTTGTACGCGTCGCGTCTGGGCCAAGATGGCGTGCGTTTGCCAACGTCGCTCGGTTAGAGGGATGGTGTTCGTTACCCCTCCCCAGCCCCACCCCCACCCTCCAGGGGAAGCTGGCTTACGGCCGTTCGACCACGACTTCTGCCCCACCTTGGTCAGGGACCTGGACGCTATCTTTTGGAGGCACACTGGTGGATAATTATCCTTATCACACAAAGAATGAAATATTTGGGACAGCATAGTCCTCAGGTTTGTTTGCATGTGTAACATTGTCAAACCGTACAAGTGAATGTGTAGTGATGAGGATAATATAGAATCTCAATGCCTACATTTCACTTTGGCAAATGTCAGGCTGTTTTATTCAGCAGAGTCGGTTTTGGGCTGTAGCGAAGTACCGATCGATGTAGATCGTGTCTAGGCCTGGGTGGGTCTGCATCCTCCTCTGACTGTGCGCCCTCTTGTGGTAGCAGGGAGTAGTAGATGCGTCTAAGGCTGGGAACTCGGATCCACAGAATTTGAACAAGCTTACGGTCACTAATTCTTATATTTATGCTATTTACGAATGGCTACCTACATTGTAAGGCTGCCTACCTTGTAAGGCTACCTACCTTGTGAGTCGTGGGTTATGTACGAATGATGCAAGTCAGGATTTTGCAGGATAGTGGAGGGTCTTGGGTAAATAGTTATTGTAAACACTGATTCACTACTTCATGATTGCTCGGGGACCCCATTCACACTAAGCACACCTGCTTTTTAGTTACATTTCATATACTTGCTGGAAACGAGAAAAAATAGCGACCCAACAAAAATATATACATTAATTTTCTTCCAAAGATTTAAAAATGTTCCTATCGATTTTACACAAGTACAGTTATTCAACTCAAGACAGAAGAGGAAAAAGCAATATTATGGTAAACGGTAAATTTACAATAATGGTCGTATTAAACTTAACTAAATGCGAGTGAAATAATGGGGCTATCCCGCATACGTTTTTAGGGTTACTACTGGATCTGTAAGGGGGTGGGTGGGGGCGCTTGGAACCTTCCTCGTAATGCGAAAATTCTCATCAGGATAGGAACACTTGTTGGTGCATTTGCCCTGTGCCGGACTAGCTCATCTCTGGAGCGTCATGGCACTGGAAAGGGCCTCCCTTGGATCGCCCAAGGGTTCCACGTTGTGTGAGGAAATAGTTTAACATGAGAACAGAGTTCTATGCGACACATTCGCCGCACACGACCACAACGATTTGGCTCCATCAGTGAATTAGAACCAGAATCGCCTTGCGTTGGACGGAACCAGATAATAAATCGTGTACTGCTGGACTACGTGTACTACGGAGATGAATAGAAATGGCCCGGTACCAGCCAGGGAAAAAAATCAATATAGACAGGTGAATGAAATGGCATATCCGTAGTGAGATTAAAAAAAAAATAAAGGACTACTTTATATGGACTTGTATAAAATAGTTATCACAAATCTAACCGTTCGGGGGTCAGCTAGAACACGCCACCAGACCAGTTTGTTGTCATCAACTATGCCTAGTTCACAGGTGTGCTAGTGGCATAGAATGCTCCTGACAGACGCAGGTGGCCTCTGTGTGTATTTTAGCTAATAGTATGGTAGAGGAAAAGAGCCATGCTCGTGGAGTACTGTCTCTCGTCAACTAGTTTCTAAATTCACTCGTTATGTCCTTGTATTTCTCGAGGGTGCTTCACAGGTTGATGCATTTGAACGGAAAAGTTTATTGATATGAAGCGTCTAGGAACAGATCGTAAAATGCGTAACTCCCCCCCCCCTCTCTCTCTCTCTCTCCGGGCTGCGTCAAATTTTGCTCACACATACTACCTCACCCCCCATTCCACCTCATGCAATCAACATCATCCATATACAACCATTCTCCACGGGAGGCTGCAGATGGTCTTCTGTCAGAGAGACCAGGGGGCAACGAAGTTATGGATTGATCTCCCGTCCCAAACTAAGAGATCTTCTTGTCACATTTGTTCTGAACACGTCATGCCACAGTATGCGAGCCAGACGAGGTGATCGACCCTTTGTAGCCGTCAGCAATTGTTATGAAGTTGCTGTTTTTTCTTGTCACTTTTTGTAGTGAATCTCACACAGGTTCATTGTGATTTGTAGTTTTATTGACGGGTTTCACCCTCCCTGCTATAGCATGACTTGTTAGTCCACCATATTGGGCAGTTAGCTTTCCCCGCAACGTTGGTGTTAACGTTGTGTTTAGTTTAACTTTGTGGCCACAGTTTAAATGTAACGAATACAAGTATTTCATCGTGGCTGAGACTAGTAAGAGGTAACAGAATGCTAGCAAATCCAGTTTATTAGGTGTAGAAAAAGAAACAAGGCATGCACTGACGAGGCATGGAAGATAAGTTCACGTAGGATTTTGTTCTGTACACTCGCCCTGGGTCAGAAGCAGTGTCGTAAGACACAGCACATCCACAGCAAGGCCGCTTCATTAAATGGGTGACCCCCCTCTCCGTCCCCCCATTGCATAAAAGGAGAGGACGGGGAGAAATCCCTTCGGGCTGCGTCAAATTTTGCTCACACATACTACCTCGCCCCCCATTCCACCTCATGCAATCAACATCATCCATATACAACCATTCTCCATTCACCCGTCTTCTGTCCTCTCCCGTCCTTCCTCAACAGACATTCCCCTGTTCCCCAAAGCCCCCTTCACCATCCATCCACCTCATCCTAGGACGTCCCCTCATGTTCACTCCCTCCACATCTGCCTTCCATACCTCTTTTACTAGTCTTTCTTCACTCATTCTTTCCATAAAAATAATTAACGCAACTTGGCCAAATGTAGCATGATGTAACCTAATCTAGACTAACTTTATGTGAAGGGAGTGTTAAATGAGAAATTGGATTGTTTAGGTTTTATAAAATGTATTGGTACAACCCATCTCCGGGCACATAAACAACTGATAGTGATAAACATTCCTCCGAATGCTGTGCTCCCTTCTCTGTCTCAGCAGGGAAACGATAAAATGTGAGGTGTGGACACTTGTGTTTGGTAGTGCAACCAACAGCTACGCAAAAGACCCGTTTTTCTGATAAACTCCAAGTTATCTCTGTGTAACTCACGATAGACGTTCAATATGTCCGACTTCACAGTGGTCACGTGACTTGTGACGTCACATGAAACCCGTGAATATGCAAAGGGAGCATTTTTTTAATATTCATCGTTATTCGCTTTTCTCGAATTATTCTCCATTTGAATTAAACGGGATTGGGTGGGTGGGTTGGTAAAACAATTTAACATCAGTGAAGGAAAGAAGGATAACGTACAGACATGCAAGCGTTAATCGGATGCAAGTGTAGGGGGTTGGGGGAAACGGCCTGACCTCTTCCAGGGCAGTGAACCTGGACCTCCCTTCCCACTCCCCTACCATACCCTCCACTTCACTACTGAGCATAGTTCAGATCCAAACGGGATGTATCCGTATAAAAGGATGTTGCAATTGAAACTAAAAGTGCGTTTAGGTTTTTTCAGTAACGACGCTTGCACGTCGTGAATTGAGAGGGCTGCGTGTTTGCTGGTGCCCGAGGGTACGCCCCACCACTATGATGTCATAGACTATTGGTGGGAGGATATTGGTGTTGGAATTGTCGGTTATGCATAGCAGCGGTAGTGCAGGCAACACTAAAGGTGTATTGACAATGGGACCAGTTTGGTGGGTACCAAAATAGATAAGCGTAAAAATGATTAAAGGAGTTCCCTACCTACATGTGATATAGATAGTTCTCAACTCGTGCAGCGTCAATAAAAAAATATGCAGCTGGATGAGACCAAACAAGCGATAGTCAGAAAAGTGACAGTATCAGTATAGAATGGCTAATCAAAATAGAAGTTTGCCCTGGGAACCATTGGTAAGTGACGCAGCCAAATACAATATTTTGACGTTGATCATAATTTAAATTTACTACCTAGTGTGGAAGATGGGTGTTGTTACTGCAAGGCTGCCATTTCAACTTCCCCCGGAGGTTTCAGCCCGAATTATAGTCATTATTGATAAAGTTATAAAAAAAAACATGCACACACACACACACACACACACACACACACACACACACACACACACACACACACACACACACATACACACACACACATACACATACACACACACACACAATTGATTTTTGACGTCTCAAGATAGAAGAGACCGGTTTTCCCAATATAATATATTCGTCTTGCAGGTACGACTGCCAACAAGGAAATTAGTGGAAGGGCAACTCGAAACATTATGGTTGAAAAGTGAACCATTTTAGAAACGCATTGGGACGGGTCTTTTCTTGCTGAGCGAGCACAACTGGCTCTTATGTGTAAACAAGTTCCATGACTCAAGGAAGGTTGGTGGATTTAGAAGAAAAACCCCCAATAAAAACCGAACGTTAGGGAATATAATTAATTAGCCATGTGTGTTTGTATGGGACGCAATTGCACACACACACACACACACACACACACACACACACACACACACACACACACACACACACACACACACACATATATATATATATATATATATTAAGGCAGGATATTTTCTCTAATGCATACTTCATTAAAAGTGATTCAGTTCTGTATTACAGATTTTCTTCAGAACATTTTCTTTTCGTGTGTGTATCATAGAGAGAGGAGAGAGAGAGTTGGGAGTGTTCATGGTTAGTGTGGATGATCTGCGTGGCTGGTGTGTGTTGGCACTCCATGGGCAAGTGCCAAGTTAGTAGGCATCATGAAGTAGGTGGAGAAGCGTCATCATGAGTGGTCAAATTGAAAAGTGGTGGTGGTTTGGGGTGGGTACAGTGCCTTTGTTAAGCATTCCTTTACCCTTTATCGGTATGTATATGATTATTTCTGCAACGTAACGCAACTTGTGTATAGTAAGTCGTCATCAGTGTTCGTATTTTTGTTTGTGTGCTTGTGATTCTACGGCTGGCAGCAAGCTAGCCGTGGGGGGTGCCACGGAAATGAACAAGAACCCAGCAACAGCCGGAATAAAAAAAAAATCATCGGTATGGAAGGTATTGCAATAGGCTGGAGCATCTTCATTGCTAAGAGTTGCCCCGGAGATGAGTTAGAACGAAAGGAAAAGTATTATCCTGGTATGTAAGGTTTTAAATGTGATTGACCATCATTCTACAGCGTCGTAAACATGGCCCAGATACACAAGATTCCCAACCCACAGTGTAATCTTAAATCGTAGGAACTTTTTTTTTTCCAAAATATGTCTTCAGCATATCAGTATTGCACCCGGAGTACGTATATTCATTGACACACAAGTTCATTGGAAAATATCCAGAGAAGAAACGCTGGTGGTAAGTTGTATGTCACTTTTGCTGGACTTCTAATGTGTTGAAGAGAAGTTTGAAAGGGACATCCGACGATTTCATAAAACTATTTGGGAGGACAGAGCTGTATAACCGGACCCTCCATGTGTCTGCACCAGACAGAGCCTGCAGAGTCTTGGTTGTGGTGGCACAGGTCCAAGCGGTCCCCAGGAGGTGGTTGGCGTCTTGAGCAGCTGATGCAAGGAGTAAAGGAATATTGCGAATTTCGACGGTCGTAGATGTGAAGTTTCTAGAACAAGCACGCTGTCGCATATAGTTCCCAAAAATAGTATTCTTGAACCGTGATGCTTGAAACTAGAAGCTGAGTATTAGGGTTTTGTCAAATAACTAACGCATCTATCCTTATAGACAATATCGTAGTTGATAAAGGATATATAAGAAGTATAACAGAACTAGGGGTAGAAGTTAAGTGATGAGGTTTCTTCGCTCTTCAATCATCGAAGAATGCTACAGGACTAATCTGTGTGGATATCGCTAGTCCTAAAATATTCACCCCAATGAAAGCTCGGGCGGTCAGTACCCTATACGGAACTCAAAGCGGGGGAATTCTCAAGTGGGTGCCATATAAATGAATAAATTTAAATTAAAAAGAAAATCCTAGCCACAAGTTCACTACACTTTGCTATGACGCAATCGCACGGACCACGTGAGGTGAGCGGACAGTAGCCCCATTGGCAAATGAAAATAAAGATCTTTTGCGTCTTAGCCTTGTCACCGCGGCGTGACGCATTTTTAGATTTCTTTCGTAATACCAGATGACTTTGGTCGGCTTAGTCGAACCAGCACTGTGTGGCTCGATCGACCAGAACCCAGATGAAGCAGTTCCGTAGCTGAATAAAGTAGTCTGGTAACGTTGAAAGGGCTGACAGTAATAATCAACAAGACAATAAACGCACTAAGATTAGTAGTGTGCTTGGGTTTTGGTCAAGAGAAGGAAACGTATAAATCCACATACAGTTAAGAACCACACGACTACGCCTCCACAATATGGAACCCAGCCATGAGGGTAAGCGAGACACTTCACAAAATAAAACAATAACAAGGTGCACCAAAACATCCCAGTAGAACATCTGTACACACAAACTAAAATACACCCCACACATCGTCATCGGGGATTCCTCGTGTCCGAGTTGTATCTTCTTTAGAGGCTTCCTGCTCAGTGGTGGGGGCATTTGTCACATGAGGTGATGGGTGAAGTTGTGCAGCCTCACACCGTTGGCGCTTGGCATCGAGATCCTCTCTTCTGGTGGCTTCTGAGAACTCCGTCACTGTTCGGACGGCCACTCGCTCTCCACTGACCGCCCATTCAATCTCGTCTCCCAGCTCTCAGAGTCGTTGTGTGTTGCGTTGAGAGTTTGATTTAGCTAGTCTTTGCATCGTCGTAAGGGGCAGTCATGAGGTCGTTCCCCCTGTGCTCATCTCGCCGAAGAGAATCCTCTTGAGCAGTCATATTTTCTCCATGCGGACGTGTCCTGACCACATGACACTGACTCATGAAAGTCGTGTCTCTTCTGGTTGCTCTGGCTCTTTTAAAGAGAGTTGTTAGTGACGTGATCTACCCAGCTGAAGTTCAGGATGGGGCCGAGCTTTTTGTAGGGCAGGTGTTGTCAACCCTTTGATACATGTACCACATACATGTGTTGCTGTTCTTTAACCTCCTGGAGATCATTTCAACACCGGATAGAACCAGTAGGCATTCACTAAATACCACTAATTTTTAGAATGTGGCCCCGATTGTAAAAGTGCGCTTCTAGAGGTGTCCATAGACCCCAGGGTGAGAACTACTGTTCTAGTGTAAATGCTTCAGCCTTTTCAGGCTTCGGCGGTACAGAATCCACGTTTCACAGACCTTTGTTTTTGAAGACACGATTTGTGAGTGTGTGCTGTTCGAATCCAGTTCTCGACGTCCAGTTCGGATGAGCACTTGGCATTGAAAAGATTCCCGGGGTAAGGAAAGTTCGTAACACCCACGATTGTATTCCCTCCGATTGAGATCTGGCAGTCAGGTGGAGCTGATCCAGGTGATGTTGGACAAGAATGTTGGTCTTTTCTGAGTTGATATTAAGACCGAAACGGGAGTATACAGACTGCTGCACTTTTTCAAGCTAGTAGACCGGGGCAGCAATGTTATTGGCATACTGTGTTTCCGTCACTTCGAAAGGGGGCGGGGGGCGATTCTTGGATCGGAATTGGGACAGACTGAATGGCTGTAAGATAGCGAACAGCATCCGAAATCCTCAAACACCCCGTGAAAATTATTGGTACAGTTCTGTGTAAGAACCCTCAACCCTACCCTTCCTTTACGTTACATAAATACAACTAGAAAGGGTGCATGCTCTTCAAACATCTACAACAACCAACCACTTGCATCACATAATACATCTATACAATTATGAAATAAATTTCAAGTTGTAATAATGTCTTTCAAATAATCAAATCCAGCTGTCGCTTGTCACTCCATCCCCTATTCTAGGATTGAAATCTCCTAACACTACTACATTGACAATTTTTCCCAAACTCAAAATACTCGTTTAAATCTATTCACAAAGCCTCCATTTCCTCTACATCCTTCTCACTACCAGGTCCAAATGCACTTACAAAAATCCATTTCTCCCATCCCAGTTTCATCTTCACCCACATTAAACCTTAATGTACTTTCCTTCATTTCACCACGCGCTTTTCAGTCTTATCACTTACTAGAAGACCTACTCCTTCGCCTCACTCCCGACACTCCCCACCACACCAGTGAACTCATCATCACCCCTCCCTTTGAACTTAGATTCACTCAACGCTAACACATCCATCTTTCTTCTCGTAGCCATACTGTCTATCTCTTCCTTTTTACCCTCGTCTGTACCACAGCCAACATGTAATGACCCAAAATTTAGGGTTTGGAAATCCCTCAGACCTTCTTATGCCTCGACTTTTCGTAGGATATGTATACAGAGAACACAGTGGCAGAATCCCACCACCACAAGCACAAGTAATTTTATTACATTTATACAAAAATACATTGGTATTCATTGTTAAAACCTACTCTTAGGAACCACCAAACTCCCTTCATCAAACTCCCCAGACATTATTTCTGCAGAAAAAGTTGCAAGAGAATCGATAACCACATTATTACGATCACGTATTGGTCAACATCCAGCACTAAGGGTTGCCGACTACCGTCCTAGGGAAGTGCAGTGGACGTTGGACTCTCTTGGAAGCCGGCTGATCTGATCATTTGAGTGCGGGAGGGACTCGCAGTTGTGACTAAAAGCCTCTTGGCGGCCAGAGTAAAGCACACCAGTCAGCGGCATTCACCTGTTGAATGAAATCATCCAGCGGATTGTAGAATTGACATGATCATCAGGGATCAATCTTTCGCGTCCCTTCAATTCAGCCCTAGTTATTGAGCCTATGTTATTGGCTCGAGCAACTTTCATAGGGAATAGTGTGATGCTCGGAGACCTCGCCTCGGTTGAATAAAATTGATTTTTCCCCTCCCTCGTGCATGGAAAGGAGAACTGTTATTACCGCGTTTGAGTGTCGTTGCGTTTTGTGGTTCTGACTCTTGGTAGATTTTTTCTTCTTACCTGTTATGATGTTTGCAGTACGTTAGGGAAATGACACGGTATGACCAGTTTAGTGTGCTTTTGTTGAGAAAATAAACCAGGGATGCCTTTCCTCTGTTTCCCACTTTATAATCATGACTGGCAGTGGATATACTGTATAAAGGAGTGGTTACGCGCGCGATCACGTAGGCATACAACACGCACCACATTCGTACACCCGCAAACACGCACGTACGAATTTGAAGATATGTATGATGAATGGAGAGTGAGAAACAGGACCCATGGGTGTTGTTTCATTCCTGTAATCGGGTTAAAAAACTGCAACAACACGGACGCCAAGGTGATCAGGAATGAGGCAGTATTGTTACTACTGAAAGACGGTTTACAGAAGATAGGACACCGGACAAAGAAAACGTGTCCATATTGCAACTTTGTCTGATTTAAGATTTGAATGTGAAATTTTAATTGAGCCAGTATAGAACCATACTGGACGCTTGTAGAATGTAATTTATACCAAAAAGAGAAAATGAAATGTCGCCCACACGAAGCTTGAAAACGGTAGCAAATATTAATTACGCGTGAGTACAACAGATGGATAACGCACACACTAAAGTCTCGGGCACAGGCTTCTGAAATCGCTGGATCTAGCGATACGGCTGGATTGGCCAGACATTTGCACTGCACTAACTACTGGTTCTCGCTGCTTTGAGTTAACCGTACGAGAGGTTTTCCCTAGCATCTAGTGCTAACGACATGTAGACGAACGTGAGGTATTACGAAACTCGTTTATTTAGTAAATATAAAGCTAAAAAATATTCCACTGTTTAATGACTTTTAATGAATTAAGATAAAGATTAACGACAATACAAGAATACTCGGATATGAAGTTTAGGTGGAGGTATATCATTCAGTTCTCGTATGAATGACCACGGTGGTATGTCAGCAAAACAAATCCGTGTTCACAAGGCCGAAAACATGCCTTTTCTTGCTAACCATGGTCCCAACCACTTTCGTTTCTCTTTTTCTTTTCTGGCTAATAAAAAAAAGAGAGCAAATCCTAGAAGTACAGTACTTCCTCTATAGTGGCTTGTGTAGACACGTATCACTGTCAAACCAGGGAAAACAAAAGCCAGTCTAGCGTTAACAATAGCAACTGACCGTAGCTGAATCCATCGAGATGTGTTTGCTATTTGGTAAAGTTTCTTCAATATTATCTTGTTTCCCTCGTTGTACTGTCAATACTGTTTGTTTTTAAAACTACAATATTAACATAAAATCGGATTTCCTTAGCATATTATCAGTGTTCAAGTAGTTATCAAATATGAACAAAAAGTCCTCCTTTCTTTTCGAAGACTGCCAAAGGTTCGTTAGTCACTCCCACATGAGGCGAGACGTTCTCGGAAATTCCTAGCGACCTCTTTGTTGCGTGTCCTTGTAGATCGCTGTTACCCGAGACTGCATGGAGCCTAGCCAATCATGTTACTCATCGCTGCTGGAATAGACAAAGTCGCGAGATTTTTATTATTATTATTATTATTATTATTAATAGTAAAAATAATAGTAATAATAATAATAACATTGTTGTTACAGCATCATTTGTCGGGAGTGATTTTGGAATTTCGCTGCTCTTAAAAATTGGATAAAGGGATGATCCCCACTGAATATTTTAGACTACACCTTAGTTAAGAGAAGCGTTTGCATATAACCTATACCACCCAGAGGCTCTTAGCTGAACAAGTCTCGAACATGCCAGAAAGGAATGTCAAGTGACCTGGGGGGCTTCTAAGGGTTAACACGTTCGATACAGCAAGGGGATAAAGAAACCCACTGCAGCCACAATAGAAAGGTGAATATCGCCAATCGGTACGGAAAGAAATCATCGAAAAGGGTACCGACGGTGTTGTACGAGGAGTAACGGTAACGGGCAGTACGAAGAATGTAGAAAGGACTGACTTCTGGTATGGGCAGTAGTGGGGGCGGGGTACACTTCGATTATCTCGAAACCAGTTAGTCTTGCCTTATGGCTGATGCGTGTTCAGGTTTGTTTCATCATGGTCGACGCTCTCAAAACAAGTCTGAACATATTACGGGTTGTAGTATTCATGCTTTTGTTTATGATACACACACACACACACACACACACACACACACACACACACACACACACGGCCCGGTGGCGGATTGGTAAGGCAATGGCCTGACAAGTTGGGTTTGTCTCCTTTCACGTGTAGCCCCTGTTCACCTAGCAGCGAGTAGGTACGGGACGTTAGTCAAGGAGTTGTGACCTTGCATTCCCGGTGTGTGGAGTGTGAGTGGTCTCAGACCTACCCAGAGATCTGCTAATAATGAGCTCTGAGCTCACTGCCGTAGGGTGGTGTCTGGCTGTCTCGAAAAGAGGCTGCAGCAGATCCGAGGTGAATACACACACACACACACACACACACACACACACACACACACACACACACACACACACACACACCTACCTCTACCTACCTCTACCTACCTCCGCCAACGAATTGGAGTAATGGGTCGCAGCATAGCAGCACTGAAATTATTTCAGCCCTGGGCGGGCTTTGAACTCGGACCGCTGGAGTAGCGGTTGCGAACGCTACCACTGTTCCATCGAACCGTGTGAGAGTGAGTGATTACCGACGTTGCGCAGTTTTAAGTACAGAGCAATGTTACTGGAGGCACGTCTACGAGCCAGCCGGATCCTCCCCGTATCAGCCTCCATCCTGGATTAAAGGGGTTATAGCCCATCCTCGATTTCTTCTTTCCGTAGTGGGTGTCACTTTTAACTTTTATTACAGCTGCCGGGATTTCTTTATTTTATATTTATTTTTTTCTTCCGTGACATCACTTTGGTAACGGAGTCAAGGCCAGAGCGGAGGCCTCTATTGTTCTGTGCAATGCGCAGAGGGAGGTGCTCGGGTGGTACGCCTTCGCAAGCAAACCCGTATGCCTGCTGCTTAGAATGGATTTTGTGTTGCGGGCGCTTGCAGGTCTCCTTGCTTGGCTTGGATCGCAGGTCGAGGCGAGAGGCGGGGAGGGCACGGCGGGATGCGGGTGAACTGGCCCGGGGTGCCCTACTTGGGCCGAGGCATGAGCTGGGGTCTCGCCGATCGACCGAGATCGACCATGCGGCTGTTCTTCCTCACGTGAGCCGGTGGTTCTGGACCGGGGTGCGTCCAGGACATGATGGGGTGGGGGGGCTGTCCACGAAGGTCTCCAAGGGTTCCGCACTCTGGGGTTAGTGGTGCATGCCAGGCGGGGTTGTTCCGTGTTGAAGGTATCTTGGTTAAAGGAAATTATTATTCGAAGGAGCACGGAATAAAATGCTTCAGGTTTTTCGCCACCGTCGAGGTACCAAAGAGAAATTATTTTCGTTTACCCTATGACGCTATTATTATTACCGTCGTCGTCATCATCATCATCGTCATCATCATCATCGTCATCATCATCATCATCATCATCATCAGCATTCGTTTTATTCATTGACATGGCACCCACCCAATCCCTCGGTATTGCGTAGAGATTAACCAGTTTGTCATAATTTGAGATCTCAAGAAAATTGTGAGATCGAACGGTGTCGTTGTTGGGGTGGGGGGATGGGGAGGGTGGGAGGGAGGTGCTGGGTTGTTTCTTACTCGTTGGACACTTGCCCAGTGGGTCGTTGAGTGCGCGTAATTCACCTCCTCGGTTGATTTAGAAATTATATTAGCGATTTCCTTCAGCCGTTAACATTTATAACAATTATATGTTAAATTTAGTTCTTTGTATAGTGATCTGTGGTGTCATTTTTTGTGGAATCCTGTCACATTTACATCATGTCCTTTTTCATAGTTGAAGTGCTATTGTAACGTGGTTTTGAATCTGTGTGCCCTGGCTTTCATCAGAATCTATATGGTATACTCGTTTGTGTAGTTTTGTACTTCAGTTTAGTGATGATGCGCATCCTACCAATACATCCAAATTGGAATGGATGGGGTGCCTCAGACCCTAAGTTTGTGTTTGTAGCGGGGATAAATTTCTACTGGTCTACCTGCGGTAACAACACAAACTTAACTTGGGATGTAAACGGCGCAGTTATCTAGTTTGGGTCAGATTAAGAGTCCAAACGCGCACTCTATGACGTCATCTTTACCACCAACGTGGTCTCCCACAAAGGCAGATTGGTAATTTCCTAGACTCGTGGTGAAAAATCCTTAGATTGGATAAAAATTTACTAGTTTGCAAATATTGACATAGATGGACTTGCAGAACCACCTCTCCCCCCAAGAAAGTAAACAAGATAAAGATAATAGTATTAATTGAACAATAGGAAAAAGAATGTTCCCTTGAAATAACTAGTAACATGTTTGATTTTTTTCTCATGAGTAAAGTTCCATCATGTTCTTAATAAAAATGCTAAAATTAAATATATAAGATAGCTGAGATAGTGATTTATATAAAGTTTAACAAAATAAGACTAAATTAAAATCAATAGATAAATGGAAGTCCTGTGCATTAGCACTGACATTTTCTCATTCAACAAAATATGAAAAAACTAACTTCATTCTCTTGCTTTTTTCAATGTATGTTGCAGTATCCAATGTTCGCTTGCGCACTGCTACTTAATAAACACCGAGAGTTAATTTTTTTGTATTAGGATATTAACAACATTTGTAAATCCCAAAGTTGTATTTAAGGACTACCAGAAAAGCTAAAATTCCTAGATTATCACTAAATTCTTGAAAAAAATCCTAATCTGGGGACAGATTCCCTGAAGTGGGAACCCTGCTTACGTTCCCGTGTGGATGGCAAATCGTAAAGTTGACGTCAGTACTCTTTCTATTGGCAGTCGGCCAAACAACCAAGATGCGGACAATCTCAATGCATTGACAACAGTAAACAGAGTCGACCTGCGACCCAATTCTATCAGAGGACGATGTTCCTGGGACCAAAATAGACATTCAATTGACAGTTATTCCAACATTCAGTTGGCGTTTGTTGGAGTGTCGAGGACTGAAAACTATGGAAAGGTGCACTCTCAGTCATGGCCACTTCTGCTAGCCCCGTTGGTTGGACGAGAAGCCACACCCAATGTTTAAGAAATGTTGAAGCAGCATTCCTGAATATGGAACATGAAGAGCGACGGACATGCGTGCGATCCTTGATGATGTGAGAAAGTAGTTATTCTAAACAGTGAAGTTAAAAATTAGTTAGGTGCGGTTGTGGATTTTCCACGGTAGCATCCATCAAAAAGATACTTTTTAAGAATCGCTACCGACGTTACTGTTAATTTGCGGTACTTATTTTTGAGATTCAAAATATTGTGATAGGAGCCATCTAGTGATATAGATAAGAATGCATCAGTAAGACTGGGAAACAACTTTAGATGTACAGATATTTTCGTTAATAAAAGCCGTACAAAATGCTTTCCCCGCTCCCAGCAC
The DNA here is from genome assembly GCF_046742065.1 of Oratosquilla oratoria. Classification (NCBI taxonomy): domain Eukaryota; kingdom Metazoa; phylum Arthropoda; class Malacostraca; order Stomatopoda; family Squillidae; genus Oratosquilla; species Oratosquilla oratoria. The sequence goes on from NC_134815.1 coordinate 16,023,056, forward strand.
TGGCAACACTTTTGTATTTTTTTTTTTAGGCTAGGTGAAGTTGTGCTATTCCACCGCAGACCCCGAAAAAATCGCAGCTGGCGTTGATATCAATTTGTGGTACTTATGGAGCTATCCAGTGATATAGATAAGAATTGCAACTGCGAGACGCATTCCTTCCTCGTGCCCACTCAGTTTGGACACTAAGCTTTCAACACCGCCACTTGCTACATGCAGATCATCATGAGGCAAAGTGTGGCCCCGGCTAAAGCCTCTGAGGCTCTGTAGCTGACAATGAATAAATAAAACATATTTGAGTTGGACAAATTGTACTATTTCAATGCTTGATGGACAAACTTGGTCTGGGCTTGAGAGGGCGAGATTGGATGTAAAATCCTCCCATACGCTCAATCTCATCGCCGACATTTTTCGAAGTCCAAATGTGGTTTGGGAAATCGGATCCTTATATGCGGTCTATCCTCATAATGTGAGTACTCCGACATAATCCATAGCAGCATTGTTTAGTGACTGAAATTTTGAAAAGTTAGATTAAGCCGGATCCCGTCAAAATAGCCGATCAATCTGGATATTATTCACGAGAAAATGAATAGTGCAGCGGCGCGTACAAATTCGTTTGTCCGCATGGGATTTCCTCGCACAATAACATGTGACCTCACAGCAATGTTTGTTTCCTATTTTTAGGAAATGTACGGATCGCTATTGGGCTCCTGCGCGAGGGTACCTCAGAGTGTACTTAGACTAACTGGGTTGGCGAATTGGTTTCCTGTTTCATAGGATACCCACAATATGGCCTTTCAGAAACTGACAGTTTTAATGCTTCTTTGGTGCGTGGCATCATTGGATAGTCATCGAGAAACCTGAAACATTATGTGAATGTACCAAGCGTAAATATTTCGAAGTGAAAATATATATAGAATTATGATTTATGTATATGTTTGTGTGCATAAATGTTTGATTTTGTGTATAATTGTGTTGTTAGGCATGTGGCATAAGAGCAACACGGCACGCCACGGACGTGCAGTTGCTGTCCAGGGTAGAGCAGCGGGCAATATACATGTAACTCTTGCTCTCTGAGGACGGTCGTAGGACTATAGCCAAAATGTTGGAGAACCATTGAGGAACGCATTTTCCTACGATATACATACATATATATCATATTGAAGTACTTTTTTCGTTACATAAATTTTTCTTCTTCCTGCACAGGGGTTAATAACGCCTGGTCACTGCAGTTATTGGCCTGTCAGAGCTCGCTGGCGCCAAAGCGGTCACACAGCAATTGAACTTTTGGTAAGTAACATTTATATTGTTACAGCTTGAAGTAAATTGTACGTCGTTAAAAGGACAGCTTTTCGTTGATGTTTGGCAACCAGGGTGAACTATGGAGCGTTGCCCAGGATATGCGACGTTTGGTTTCACGTGAACCTGGGTGTAGGTGAGTGGCGGGGGGTGGTGAGTGGGTTTAGTATGTCATGTCTGTTTGGGCACGAATTTAGAACGTGAAAAGAAATTAGGTTTATTTATTATCATTATTTATTTCTTTTGATTATTTTATATATTTTTATTTATTATTATATTTATTTATTATTATTATTTTATTTATTATTAGTATTATTATTATTATTATTATTATTATTATTATTATTTTTTTTTTTTTTTATACAATTGGAAGGCTACAAATAGCGACCTCTCCTCCCGAGACTTTTCTCCCCTGTTGCTCATGCTGCCTTGGGTGGGTGTTGGATGCGAACTCGAACTCTGTCTCGTCCCGGGCACCAAATCCCAGAGGATCTCTCTGAGTACATGCCCAGGCGCCTCACGACCCTTCCATTCACATTTGGCGCATATCTTGCGTGGAGTAATCTAAAAAGGTCTTCGTAGTTGATGAAATATGTTTTCTTTAGTCTAGATTTGTTTTTAGAATTTTGTAGATTGGCTGTTTGAGTCTCTCTCTCTCTCTCTCTCTCTCTCTCTCTCTCTCTCTCTCTCTCTCTCTCTTTCTCTCCATCCGATACCCATTTTCCGTTCCAGTATGCTTTCTCACCCTCTTCTCCCTAATTTTCAACCCACCTTTCCGTTGCCTTCCGCCTTCCTTTCTTCCTTCCTTTCTCCCTCCCTCCCTCCCTCCCTCTCACCCTCCCTGTCTACCTCTCTATTTTTATTTTCAATATCTACTCTTGGCCCTTCTGTCTCCCTACAGCTTCCTCGTGTCTCGTTTCACCTTCACTTCGTTCCTCCTCCTCCTCCTCCCTTGTCTCCTTCCCTCTCCCTTCACCCGCCCCTCATCGTACCTCCTATTTTCTCCTTCCCTCCTCCATCCTTCCTCCCACCCACCTTCCTCCGTCATTCCTTCCTTCCTCATTTTCTCCCTCCTTACCCTCCCTCCTCCCTCCCTCCTTTTCTCCTTTCAACCTCCTTCCTCTCTCCCTTCTCCCTCCCTCCCTCCCACCTTCCCTCCTTACTCCCTCATTCTTCCGTCTGTCCTCACTCCTGCCTACTTACTTCCTCGTTCCGCCTTTTTCCTCCCTCGTTCCTCCCTCCTCCTTCCTTTTTCCCATTCCCTCTTTCCTCTTTCCTACTCCCGTCCGCCCGACCACTTCTTCCCTACCTCCCCCCTCCCCCAGTCAACTTCCTCATCCCTCCTCACCATCCTCGTGTTGCTTCCCGCCTGACGTTACCCCCCCCCCCCCCTGCTCTCGATGTCCCGCTTCAGTTCCTCGGCGTCTTCGTCAGTCCCTTTACCACCACCATCCTCCCTTTCCTTACCTTAACTTTTCCTTACCTTCCCTTTCCTTACCTTCCCTTTCCTTACCTTCCCTTTCCTTACCTTCCCTTTCCTTACCTTCCCTTTCCTTACCTTCCCTTTCCTTACCTTCCCTTTCCTTACCTTCCCTTTCCTTACCTTCCCTTTCCTTACCTTCCCTTTCCTTACCTTCCCTTTCCTTTCCTTACCTTCCCTTTCCTTTCCTTTCCTTTCCTTACCTTCCCTTCCCTTTCCCTCCCCTTCCCAACCCTCCCCGTTCCCTCTCTTTTGTCTACATTCCCTCCCATACTATGCTCATGCTCTTCACCCCTGTGAAATCTACATCTATTAAAATTTTCTCATTTATGAAACGAACAGATTTCTTCGCTTCAGCATTCTTACGGATGCTGAATGTTAATTACTGTGTGCGTGAGTGTATGTATGTGTGTGAGAGAGAGAGAGAGAGAGAGATTCCCTCGAACATTTGTCAGTTTTTGCTGTATATATTTTGCGCCCATGTGGGTCGTTTTCCTCTCTTTCCTGTTCGCGTCCCACATATTTTCCCCTATTCTCGTGACATTTTCCTTCCTGATTTTGAATTTCATTTTTATCCCTCTGTATATTTTTCTTTTTTCGTTTTCCCTCTCCTCTCCGTCTTTTTTATTTACATCTCCTGCGTCCCCTTTCACTCTCCCCTCCCGTATTGTGTGCCAGTAATCTCTTTGAAACTCAAGTTTCCCAGAAACTATCTTGTTACCAGAACCAGCAGGTCCAAGATTTTTGTTCTGTGATTCCAATAGTTTTCTTCATTGTTGTCGTGCATTTGGCGGACACTCCAGCTGCTTGTTTGTCCGAAATCATAGACCACCTCTCCGATGAATGGTATCGTCAGGCGTCACCCATAATCCTGGTTAATTTTATGCTTAAAGTTGGATTATTGTTATACTATCCAGTTAATATTTTCGTCGTCCTAAATTACTTTGCGAAAAAAATCGCAAAGTAGAATTTCCCGTCGGAAGTAACAGAATACTACGTGCAGAGTTTCGGTTGCAGATAAGTTCTCGTAGAAAGGGAAATAACGATATGACGTCATGACGCACGGAAGGTGCGTCCTGCGCTGCCAGTCAAGGTGGAGTCGGCTGGCCGTCACACCAAACGTCATATTGTCAGTTTTCTTTCTGAATGAACTGATCTGTTCTTATGACCTTGGTCTCTTGCTTCACAGTCCTTCCCCATGCGTCATATGATATCAATAAGCGAGGGCAGAAGCAGCGCGAAAACAGCGCTTGCACAAAGTGATGATAAAAACATGACATTTGCGCCTCTCGAGCCAAGGTGGATGATGACGTCATAATTAGCACAAATATAACGAGGGGAGATATCGTTTTCAATGCTTACACTGGTTAACCCAACTGCACGCGTGTGTGTGAACCACGTATTCTTGATTTCTCTCTCTCTCTCTCTCTCTCTCTCTCTCTCTCTCTCTCTCTCTCTCTCTCTCTCTCTCTCTCTCTCTCTCTCTCCCTCTCCCTCTCCCTCTCTCTCTCTCTCCCCCCCCCACTGGTGTTTCATTTGGATTGAACCCAGGTCCATCATGCTATCACTATCACATGGGTTAATGATGCTGTTTGGGGACCTGTATGGACAACGAAGATCCCCATTTTCAATATCGGGACCTTTTTGCCTGGAGAAAACAGTGGGAAATTAATTTCAATACCCGAAAAAAATGCAAAGTATTAGAAATGAACAGTAGCTCAAAAAGTCGCTGAACTATTATTTGGAGGTGAATCCATTACAAAAGGAAAATGGGAGAAAGATTTGGAAGTGTTGATGAAAGGCAACCTATCACCTGACACACAATCAGCAGGATTGTGGGAGGGACGTATACTGCAGATGAAGAGATGAAAAAAGACAATGAAACCCCGATCTATCCCAGACTGGAATATGCGTCAGTGGTATGGTCCCCACACAGAGTGAAAGATATGAGTAAGTTCGAGAGAATACAAAGGGCAGCAACCAAACTGGTTTTCAGTCTGGCAGATAAGCCAAATGAGGAAAAGCACTGGCTCGGTCAACATTGAAAGATAAAAGAGAAAGATGTGACCCAATTATTGTTTTCAGGTCACTAAAAGAGATAGACTACACTGACGGAGGAAATCTGATAGGAATGGAAAGGCTTTAAGAGGCCATGAAAGACTAAATGTCGAGAGAATGTGAAGAGATACAATTTTACATACAGATGCATAGATAGCTGGAGTAACGTAGAAGGCGATGTTGCTCAAGGTGTAACGATACATGGATTCAAATCTAGGTATGATAATTGGAACATAAATGTTTGGCCCAAGTTGGAATGATACATGAATTTGAAGCTAGTTACGATAATCAGAAAGAAAGACGAGGACCCCATGTACGTTGCTCCTCTCCTGTATACTATAATTAGATAAATGCACGATCATGCTCGAAAGGTCTTTTTGTTTTCGCCGGCGTTGGGGGTAACTGGTAACCGACCCAGACACAGAGCACAACAATGCCGCTTTTCTTTCAGCCTCTGGCCTCTACGGGGTCCTGACCTCAACTGAATAAGATTATTTAGTGTTAGCCACAATATATTTCTTTGTGCGTCATGGTAGCGAAAGGGGTTGACCGAGATGACCATAATCTCTTCAGCATAGGGGCATTGTCTGCATTGGATTAGAACACAGGATGTCGCAGTTCTGTCGAAACATTTCACGCACACGCGCACACACACGCGCGCGCACACAACACACACACACACACACACGCGCGCGCACACAACACACACACACACGCACAACACACACACACAACACACACAACATACACACACAACACACACACACAACACACACACACAACACACACACACACACACACACACACACACACACACACACACACACACACACACACACACACACACACACACACACTAACCCTAACCCTAACCCTACCTGTGGATTCCTTTGGATTATAGTTCAGGCAGTAGATGTACTGCCCGTGGCCACACTGATGCGCCGCAGTTGTAGTAGAATCCGTCTGCTCTCCTCAGAGACACTTGGTCGATAATGCTATTGCTCTCGACCCGGAGGTGGTAATGGGGCAGCTTCGGTTGGTCCGGTAATGTACAGAGAAATCCACCCAGGTCCTTGAATTTCTCTACGCTACGGTTATTTGGCACTCGTAAATATATCGGCAGGGCGTTGTGTAGGAGGCCTTTAATTGTAAAGGCAATTTCCTTAAGTGTTTTAATTCTGGTCGTGGCTCTGGGGTGTATTTTGTCCACGCGGCAGAGACATCCTAGGTATTGGTGGTCGTAAATACTGATATCGAGATTATTTATTGTGTGCCCCATCATTATCTTGTAAATATAGATGGTAATGTACCGTTCTCTATGACGCTATAGCGCAAAGTTTCAGTTCGTGATCTTTCCCAGTAAAGGTGTTGAAGAACACATATCTTATTCGTGAACGAGCGCTGCACTGTTTCGTACATGTTTTTCTCCCACTTGCCACGGGTTCCACAGCTGACAACAATATTCAGAGGTACCATAAGTTTTTTATATAGTGTGAACATGGGTCGTGTGTCTTGTTTTGGGAGGTGCAGAGTAGCCTTCCTGGGATCTTGCTTATTTGGCTACACTAACAATGTGGTGTATAAAGGTCCCATCGCAGTTTAAGATAGCCCCAAGAACCTTTACACGCACACACAGACACACACACACACACACACACACACACACACACACACACACGCACACACACACACACACACACACACACACACACAAGGGCTGAAATTATTTCAGTATCGAGCTCTCTTCCGGGAGGGAAATAGCTGTCGATCACGAGTCCATCACGTGATCCAAAGACCAAGGTGAATCGCACACACACACACACACACACACACACACACACACACACACACACACACACACACACACACACACACACAAGGGCTGAAATTATTTCAGTATCGAGCTCTCTGCCGGGAGGGAAATAGCTGTCGATCACGAGTCCATCACGTGATCCAAAGACCAAGGTGAATCACACACACACACACACACACACACACACACACACACACACACACACACACACACACACACACACAGAAAGAGAGAGAGGGGACAAACATCCAAATTTAAGTTACGGTGGAAACACTGTTGAAGGAAATAAAGAACAGTGAATGAATACACAGTAGAGTGTGCGTGTTTATCGTGCTCTTGAGTATGCTGACCCACGTTCGAGTCCAACGGCTATCTGTGACTTCCACGTACCTTGAAAGGCCAGCCCCATAGGGCAGAGGTGACAGCCTTGGTCACAACAAAGCTCCTCGTGGTGTAAATTCGTCTCTTCTCAGTGTTGAGATAGGTTGCTGAAGTTAATTTTACAATCGTGTGTTCCTGAGAATAGATTGTGTGTGTGTGTCCCATGCAGTAGAGAAGGTGGAACGGGGCTACCTAGATAACTTGCGCAACAGAAGAACCTGAGGGGGGGTGGGGCGTTGAAGGGGGCTTGTGTGCCTGAGAAACAAAGGGAGAGGGTGTTGGGATAAGACGGCAGGCGCCGCCGATATAAAGCGCGAGAGAGACCGACCACGACGACGACATCGGGCAGGTAGGTAGGAGGTAGGCGGTGGCCGAATGGCGGGACAGGACGGGACGGGACGGGGGAAGGGAGAGAGCGACGGGCGCAAAGGCCTTGCTGTCTCTCTCCCTCCCTATCACTAACTCCCTCCCTCCCTTTCTCCTTCCTTTCTCTTCCCTTCTCTCCCTCTCTCCTCCATTCTCTCCCTCCTCTCATTCACTCTTGTCATCTCTCCTTCTCCCCCCCTCATCCCACCTTGCCCCCTCCCTCCCTCCCTCTCTCCCTTTCCCCCCTCTTCCCACATTTCCCCTCTCTTTCCATACCCCCCCCTCTCTCTCTCTCTCTCTCTCTCCCTTCCTCTCTCTCTCTCTCCCTTCCTCTCATTTCTCCCTCTCCCTCTGTCCTCCCTCACCTCTCTCTCCCTTTCTCTCCCTCCCTTACCTCTTCTTTCTCGTAACCTTAGTTCTCCATCTCCCTTTCCCCGTCCTTTCCCTCTCCTCACTCACTCATTCCTTCTTTCTTTTTCTTTCTCCCTTTCTTTTTCCTCCTGTCTTCTTCCTTCTCCATTCTTCCCTCGCCTCCTTTCTTCCTTCTCCTCCTTTCTCCTCTCTTCTTCCTTCTCCACTCTTCTTCCTTCTTTTTCCTTCTTTCCTCTTCGTTCTATTCCCATCTTCCTTCCCCTCACATTTTCCTTTTTTTTAACACTCCTTTCTTCTCTTCACCCCTCTTCTTCCCCTCCACTTCTCCCTTCTCTTCCGTCCCTTGTCCCTCCTCCTCTCCTCTCCTCTGATTTGCTTCCCCCCCTTCCCCATACCGATCCTTCGGAGCACCTTACTACAACTCTTCCTCTTCCGTCATCTCCCCACGTTTTCCTCCTCCTCCTCCTCCTCCTCCAGCCCAACCTCTTCCTCCTTCTCCACCACCGCTGCCGCCCAGCAGTGACACTCCCTTGCGCCGTCTCGGGAGTCGACCGCCATCCTGCGTCTCCCGTCGACTCTCCTTCCTCCTCACGACCAACTCGCTCCACAGTAGCGCAAACCCCAGACCGCCCCAGCCTGCGTTACCCGCGTCTCCCCCCTCCTCTCTTCTCTTCTCCTCGTCCTCCTCTGATACTCTTTTCCTTGTCCCCTCCCGGTGCTTCCTCTTCTCTCCTTATCTCCCTCGTCTCCTCCTCTTTCTCATCTTGTTCCACCTCTTCCTCCTTGTCCTCTCGTACCCTCGCCTCCCTATCAATTTTCTCCTTCAGGAGTTGTTTACGTTCGGACGGGGAGGCTGGATTTATATACTTGTTGGTATGCATAGCTGGGGGTGAAGATTACTGCCGTTGCTGCTTGTGGAGGAAGCAAGTCGGGAGATAAGAGGAGCACGTTAAAGAGATGCTTTGGTGACAGATGCGGATTAGTTTGGAATGGGAGTGCTCGCCGTGATGTTGGGGTCGGGCGGTGCCGGGAAGGCTTGGGTTCTGATGGAGGCCTACGTGTAATGGCAGGGTCCAGCCTCTTGGTCCCACGAAGGACCGAGCCAAAGGGATCAGGAGAGTTCGTATGGTGTTGGGGTTTGTGTCGGTTTCGTCTCTCAGATTTCCCTTCGGGTAGCCAGGTTCAGTAAATGGGTATCCTCAACCCGTCGTTTTTTCACAGTGAAAGTAATTGCGAAAATAAAAACACGTTATTGACACTGGTGTAGTGTTTCATGGACAATTCGTTTGAAACGTGTCCTTACAATGTATCCTCAGGATCCTAATATTTGTATGTGACACAAAAATGGCGTGATGCACTTATGTACGCACTCAAACTAGTTTGTAGTAGCAAGAACATTACTCTCGATGTTGTACTACATGTCCTTGAAAAAAATCGTGTAAAGGGTGTAAATCTAGAAATTTAAGATTAGTAATTTTATTTATAAATGTTATCAATGCTACTACTTCACGCGACTTGACGTCAAGTCGCGTATAATACACAAAAGCCCATCTGGTGCGCGCGAACGCGTAAGACATTCTAACAAGGAAAAAGTGTTGTTGGGTTTAAAAGGCCCGCATATGGAAGAATGTGCGAGAGGCGATGAGGGGTGGGGTAGTCTGGGCTGGGTTGGGTGGTGAGGGGAGGGGCGGGGGCTGGGGCTGGGTAACACAGCAAGTCCTTTTATAACTTTGCCAATCATATGCTGTGCAGGTGCGTCATTTCGCAGTATTGGCTTGTAGTGCCCCAGTCGCAGTTTCATAATCATGTTTAGGTAATTTCTTCATCTTTGAAAACAATAACCGGTGAAGATGAAGTTGAACGTGGATAAGCTGAAATATTTCCGTAGTGTACCCCTCCATACACACACACACACACACACACGCACACACACACACGCACACACACACACACACACACACACACACACATATATATATATATATATATATATATATATATATAAATATATGTACAACACTGAATGGGTCCCAGTGATTAGAGATACATTTTAATGACCACAATGCACTTTAATTCTAAGCGATCATCATCGGGAGACCCAATGGGGTCACATGCAGAAATTGAAATGTGGTACCGCCGAGGACTCGAACTCGTCATGTCATGTGATCGCTGAGTTCGAGTCCTCGGCAGCACCGCATTTCAACTTCTGCATGTGGCCCCATTGGGTCTCCCAATGTTGATGGCTTAAAATTAAAGTGCATTGTGGTTGTTAAAATGTGTGTGTGTATATATATATATATATATATATATATATATATATATATATATATACATATATATATACATATATATATATATATATATATAATTCATTTGTTCGCTATTGTTGGGTATATTGGGCAGGGCAGAGTAGATGGTTTTCAGTTAAGTTAACAGCGCAGCAGTAGTTGCTCACATGGCCATTTTCATTGCAACGGACGGAATCCGTCCCGCCCAGGTGTGCGCGCTTGGGATGGATGAACGAAATGCTGTTGCAGAGGATAAATATAAGATGGATGGAGGGAAATGCTTTGATTCCTCGGGGGTACATAGTGACACTGCCGTTGCCAAGGTGTGGTGGAGACGGTCGCTTTGGTATGACCAGAATGACGTTTGAAGTGCGTCATCCTGGCGAATAGTTGATCGAAATGGTTTGAATCACACTGTTGTGATCTACCCAAATCTGGGCGAAATCTGCTAGAACTTTTTTTTTTTCTAATCTTGAGCGTCCACACCCAGAGAGGGGGTTGCGATAATTTCACATCCCCCTTAGTCCGCTATCCACCCATCAACTCAACAGTCGGGACCTGGATCCGAATACATGACATCTTAGGTTGAAAAGTGTGTGTGTGTGCGTGTGTGTAACATTGTGTAGCATGTTCTGGTCTCTTATGAATTGTGTTGCCTCAGAAATACGTTTCGGATGGCGAGTAAAATAGAATCCTTTTTCGTGTGGCCTCTCTCCATGACAGTGGTAGCCTTCTCCGCTCCACCGCAACCGAACTTTCTCCCAAACACGTAGGAGGGAGGAAGGGAGCAGATTCCTACGGTTAGTGCTCGTCCAGGCTGTTCTAGAACAGGCCAAGATTGAGGTAGTGAAAGGCAGACATAAGGGATGTATTGTACTTTTTTCCATCGCGTGTATGTGTGTTGTTTGTACTCATACGTTTGAGACTAATCTTCGGATTATCTCTCTCTCTGTCTGTCTCTACCTCTAATATTGTTGACCAGTGCGAAACGTTACCTGGTTAAGGCGGGGGCTGTGTGTGTGTGTATGTGTGTGTGAGTGAGGCAAGGTCAAGACAAAAGAAGGGAAGGGTGGGGGGTGGGGAGCACGCGTAGCATCGCAGCAGCATCATCTGCATGGGCACGACTTCGACTGGTCGTGGACGTAAACAAGGACGAGTGCGCCTCGCCATCGATTTTTTTTTTAAAGGGTCGTGGGCAAGTGGGAGGTTTGAATAACGAGGTGTGTTCACTTCTGGAGAAAATAAGTATCGTGACTTTAAAAGCGCCAGCATTCAGTTGTCTTGACTTGAATATTCATTATCGTCATGCCCGCCTCCTGATTTCGTGTGTGTGTGTGTGTGTGTATGTGTATGTATATATATATGTATATATATATATATATATATATATAATGCATGCATCAATGCATGAGAAATCACATGAACTCGTGATTCTGAATATGCAGAAAAAGACCAAGGAAAATTATATAATAGCGACTTAGCGCTTTCGTCTATTTAGGCATCCTCAGGATGTCTAAATAGATGAAAGTGCTCGGTCGCCATCTTATAATTTTCCTTGGTGGTTTTTCTGTCTGTGTGTGTATAATATATATATATATATAATATAATTGTGTGTGTGCGAATTTATGAGATGGATTTTAGAAGCTGCGCCCCCGGGACTCGAACCTTTGGCTGTGGTAATCGTTACCACAAGGCCAGGACGTTATGGCCATCATGCAAAAGGAATGACCAATTCCTCGACGACATTCGCATGTTGTATTAGTATGTAGTCTCAATTTTATCGAGTATATTCAGGCGAGCCATCCGACAAGTTCACAACTTGTCGGTTGGCTCGCCTGAATAAAGACTCGATTCATTTGAAACTGCCTACAACATGCGGATGTCTTTGGGGGGATTGGCCAGTTCCCTTTTGTACTATAGCCATGGCGTAGTGGTTAGCGTCCATGCCTTGTTGTTACGATTAGACAGTCAAGGGTTCGAGTCTCAGTGGTGCAGCTTTTAAAGTCCATATTCATATTCACTCATATTCATTCAACAAACATATATCGTGCTGACTAACAGTGAGACATCGCTATGCTTAGACCATCGCTAGAGTTGTGAACAATTGGGTTTCCCCGGGCCACGCATAGGGTCAAAATTTAGTCATAGAACTGTATTATGATGTTTTCACTGCCGAGTCCCAGGTTCATATGTATGCAACTGTACATTAAACGATTTGGAATTTGAAAGGCTGTACTCTTGCATCAAGCAAGCTCTTCCGCCACTCCGAACAGACATAAGGGGAACGAGAGGCCTTTTTACATGGACGTGGTAGAGAGAGAGAGAGAGAGAGAGAGAGAGAGAGAGAGAGAGAGAGAGAGAGAGAAGGGGAGAACCAATTATGAGAAGCAGAATGCCAAGCCACGACCGTTGCACTATACAAAATGTTACTGTGACGTAACGAATGGATGTAAAAAGGTTATTATATCATGAAGTGGGTGAACTTTAATATGGTGACTATCTGTCAAGGAACCGTGATTGTTTAGCGACGTCCTTGCGCACCAGGGTCGTTCTACACCTTCTGGACTCACAACTCCAACTCCAACCCCCCTCTTTCTCTCTATGTATGTATGTGTGTGTGCCTGTGTGTCATATATATATATATATATATATATATATATATATATATATATATATATATATATAATGTCTATGTCTATGTCTGTATACCAAAGGCTTCTTCCTCCTTATTAGGAAGGTAGACAATCCAGGCACGCGCCCACTTCCACCCATTTCACTTCCATCCACCGCCCATTGTTTTCCTCCCATCTTAGCTTCTGGTGGATGAAGTGTCATCATGAAATGATTATATATATATATATACACACACGTGTATCTATCTATGTATATTGGACTTATATACAACAAGATTGCTGATGATACAAATTGCGAAATGGCAAGTAATCACTTAAACCAGTTAGATAATCAGGAATATTTAGATAAACCACAACAATGGTCTGAAAAGTGGCCTATGAAATTTAACACAAGTAAATGTAAGGTTATGCACATAGGTAAAAGAATAAGTACAATTACAAGTTATTTGGCAGTTCGTTAACAAAAGTGGATAGTAAAAATGATCTCGGCGTAATTATCACTAATTGTATCATCTAAGAAGCTTCAGAGAAATCAAATAAGATTCTAGGACTAATTGCGCAATCATGATTTTAAAAGTTCATCAGTCATTAACAACCTATATAAATTTGTCGTCGCGCATTCGGAATATGCGGTTTCCGTATGGTCACCGAATCTCGTTAAAGTCATTGACAGGTTGGAAAAAGTGTAACGGCGAGTCACAAAACTTCCAAATATCATAACTAAATCATACGAAATTGAACTAAAAACATATGTTTCCCCCCAAAAAAGAGTAGATTAAGATGTGATTTGATACAAGTCTTTAAGATTCTAAAGGGAATTGACAACATTAAAAGTGACGAAATTTTCACACAGCGAATCAGACAAGAAATAATGGTCTCAAACTGTCAGGAAGTAGATTTAATTTAGAAGTAGATTGAAACAACTTCGCCAATAGTGTAGTAAATGAAGGTAATAAACTTCCTGCAGAAGCAGTACAATGTAGTACAGTTCGAAGTTTGAAGGTTCAGTTAGATAAACACCTAAGTAATATGCTATATTGCCTGCCATTTATTTTATTCATTATTGATCTTTTAATTATTATTGTAATTATTTTTTTTAGTTTACTATTATCATTATTTAGACATATGTACATGTGTGTGTCTATATATATATATATATATATATATATGTATATATATATATATATATATATATATGTATATATATGGAGGGTTTTCACATCACCGTGAAATAAATTATGTAATATCACCATAGAAGAGAAACTTGTAGACTGTATATACGTGTATTTACACATTTCGTGTGGTGTGAACACGAATCTTTCTGTCTACAAGTTTCTCTTCTGTGGTGATATTGCATGTGTGTGTGTATATATATATATATAATATATATATATACACATAGTGTGTATGTGTACTTTGAAAATTTATAATCAGTAGATAAAATGGTAATTCATTGAATGAACGAGTCTTGTGGTTAAAAGGAAAGTAGACCTTCCATTAACAACCCTTGTCATTTTATTATACAAAAAAGTCTGGTTTGACCAGAACAAAGCTATAGTATGTGCATGTTTGTTTATATGAGGCCTCTGAGAAGCAGGATGAAGGTGCTTAGTAAAATCCATGTATCAAATTTCATTCTTTAAGTGTAACTCGCAATATTCGGGGGAAAGTAATAACGGGAGACGGTTTTTCCCACGTTGGCTCCCACATCCCCGGTTATCCAGTACTTTGTGGCAGGGGGGAAACCTTTGTGCCATTGGGACCTGAATTCTGAGTGCAGCTGCTGTCTTCTAATACGCACGACGTGCTTTGGATGTTAGTATTACTTGGCGTACCTATAGAGGTAGTCGTGTTACCATTTAGTGTAAATTTTTGTTAAGTAAAGGTGCACACTGAGCATATGATTTTTGGACCTCGACCGGCTTTTTCTTCTTCAGGGCGCGCAGGTGTTCTTAGTGACGTCATATTGTCAAACGCCGAAAGCCCGTCGGGTTGCCCAACCTTGTACTCACTTGTGACCGGAGTCCTGTCTCGGTAACTTCTTTTGTATGAAATGTCAGAAAACCAAGGTAATGTCCAGGTATAAACAAAAATGGCCAAAATGTTCAACTGTAATGTGGAAATTATATTGAATTATTTTGACAGGCAACTTATGAATTAATTCCGTTTTGCTTATCTTCTGTATTCGTTTGGATGAAATGCCATCCTACTATACAGCAACGCGACGAACCTCTTGCCATACTATCAGTATCGAACGAACACTACCAGTGATGCCGTCTGCTTATTATAGCTCATAGACTCGTAGATTTTCTCACAACGTGTATGGTGTGTAATTGCTAGGTATAATGCGCACTCATTATAAGGCTACGCGACCACCGCGTTAGGCTTAGCATCATGACTAAACAAGCATGTGAAACTAGGACACACAGCTTGAGGACGGGAGGTGCTACCCACTACAGACATCGCAATTTAGGTTTCATTAATTTATTTAATTATTTTTAAATCTGCAGTCATGAGTGGAGCCTTCATCCCTTCAGGAGACGATTACATACATATCGGTACTCTAGCACAAGGAAGAACTGGCTGTCCATGTTGGCTATCTTCCTTCTTTCCACGGGCGGACTGGCGTCGCCGTTGGCTGGACTCGCCGCATGCAGTCGAAACCCCAACCTTCGATGTTTCACTCGAGTATAGTCTCCTCTCGCGAGAGGGAAGTGGTGGACGGCAACGTGGAATGGTTTTCTTACCACTTGTGTGAAGAGCAAACACCTGGGAACTTAGCTTTGCTTACTGCTTTCGGGCACAAGGATTAGGGGTGAATCCGGCAACCGACTGCAGGAGTCTGAAAGAGTTGGTGACAGTAAATGTTTCGTACGTCAGATTCGGCCTTCGCGGAAATAGTTTCAGTGCTGGTTTCACAACACGGAAAACTGAGAAAAGAAGGAAGGTGCGAACGGGATGGCGCGTTATATTCTGTTGTTCAAGTTCACGGAACTGGAGTGGACTAGTAGGGTGTCGTAAATGGTTTTGGGGGATGGGTAGGGTGGCTCGAGCCAGCCCAGAAAGGGAAGGTGTGGACCCTTTGTGAAGGACGGTAGTGCCACGTGGTGGAAGACCCTGGCACTTCCTGGAGGCGGGGCAAACTGCTGCAGCAGCCGCAGCCGCCACCATTGACGTACTGGCTGGCCTTTTGAGTACGAATATTCACTTGTATTCTACCACACCATACTTGACCTCCATCTCTTCCTCATCTTCCTCCTCCCAATATACCCATACTCCCCCCTCATCCATTTCATTACCGTGTGATATACCCCCTTGAAGATAGGTCAAGGTGTTGTTGGTACTATGCCTGGAGATATGCGTAATCTGTCGTGGACATGCCTGCGTAGTATGCATTGTGAAGATGTCTACGTAGCCATGGTGCAAAATATCCTTCGTAAACAAGGCTGCGTAGTATCCATTGTGTGTATGTGTACGTAGTATCCATTCTAAAGGAATCTGGATAATATCCAGTTTGAAGGAGTGCACTTTATTCATGGTGAATATATTTGCGTAACATAATTGAACGAGGCACCTATTATAGCCTTTGTGCATTGCTGACTGTAATAAACCTGGTCACTTACCCAGGTTACATTTGCAGAAATCGCGCGTTCGTTAGGGAGAAAACATTAGCGCACACTTTCAATAGGGAAACTAAGGTCGAGTCTCGTGTGTGTAAGAGAGGGATAGAGAGGAAATGCCGAAGTTTCGTTGCAAGAACATTTGGATGCAATGCGGACGGAAAACTTAATGTTCAAAATATAATGGAATGGCTTGCCAAGCGGTGGTACGCACACGACTAGCAGCTGGAGGCGACTACGTGGGAGATAGCAGAGGGGGGAGGTGTGGCTTGGTGGGGGTTTGATGTGGATGCGCGGGGAGGCTGCAGCGCGGCGGCTCGCTTGCACGTTCGCGTACTGGGCTGAACCAGTCGTGGTAGTTGCCAGGCGTCACCAGAACCTCAATTCTCTTGTCGCGCCTCGGTTTAGTCGTAGCCTTGAAGTGAAAGTTGTTTATATTAAATTGCATTATTTTATACATAAATTCACAAGGCTTATTCGTGACCATAGTTGACCCCATTTTGGCCAGAAAGTATAACTTTAGATATTCTAAGATGATGGTCAACAGTAACACGCATGATGTTTGAATGGTAATGAATTATCGGTAATAGGTATTGAATTTGGAAAGGCGAGATGAGTAACGGGCTGGCCTAGAAAGGTGGGCAGCAATGTGCAAAAACTTGTTTGTTGTCATTCCTGGAGACAGGGTGCAGGTGTCCTTACTGGCCTCCAGGAAGTTGGCTTCGTTCAAACGAGTGGGACTGGGGCTGCCTACGTTCTACACGACTTCCTTAACTGTACGAATGCTGCTAGATCTAACCTGGACTTATTCCCAGGATTATTGGAATTAATAATGCCCCCACATTATTTTGCAGTGAAGAAAGCTATCGTTGTTTTCGTTCGGTTTCGAAATTCACGACTGATTTGGATTTGAAGAGACATGAAGTTTGTGGCATTCGAACGCACTGACTTCTTTGGACCCCCACGTCCCTCGTTTCCACCCCACCCCATCCCCCGTAACCTTGGGGCGTGAAGCGTGTTGTCACCCTGCTGCCAGGTTGGCAACACCACTGTCTTCTCATTCTCACTGTGAAGCACCTAGTCTTCAGTGCGTGTGTAGTCGACTTGTCTACCCTAGCCACGTTCACTTGCGTGTTCCGGGTGGAGACCGAGTGGCTCTGCGCATGCGCTCACAAGTATTTTGTTGTTGTTAAATTATATATTTTTCCAAGACAGTTCCTTTGCGAATTGTTAAACAGTGTAGGAGGAAAAGTTTGATGATGGTTAGTGCGCATGTAACAACTATGACGTCATCAGACGAGGATTTATGCATGTGACCAGGAAGTAAAAGTAACATGCGCTCCACCTT